>NW_022601467.1:11924118-12090814 GCF_009176505.1 Sitodiplosis mosellana | reverse complement strand
AATGGAGGAAGTCAGTCACAGCAATCCGGATCGAACTCAGGTAGCGGAAGTGGAAGTTCATCCTCTTCGTCACAAAATCAAAACAATCAAAACGGAGGAAGTCAATCACAGGAAAACCATTCAGGCTCTAGTTCCGGATCAGGCAGCTCCTCATCTTCATCCCAGAACCAAAACAATCAAAATGGTAGTCAAAACCAGCAAAGCGGATCAAACTCTGGTAGTAGTAGTGGTAGTTCCTCATCTTCATCCCAGAACCAAAACAATCAAAATGGTAGTCAAAACCAATCAAACCAATCAAATTCAGGTAGTAGTAGTGGTAGCTCCTCATCATCATCACAGAACCAAGAATCAAACCAATCAAATCAGTCGAACCAAAATCAAGGCTCATCACAAAATCAAAATCAAAATCAAGGTTCACAAAATCAAGAGACTTCAAACCAAAACCAAGGCTCTCAATCATCACAATCTAGTAACCAAAGTGGAGGCGGTTCAGGTCAAGATAAATGCACCCAAGAAGGATTTATTCCAAACAGTGAAGACTGCAGCAAATTCTATCGATGTGTTGACAATGGAAAGGGTGGTTATACCAAATATGAATTTACTTGCGGTCCTGGTACTGTTTGGGATCAAGAAATCTTAGGTTGCAATTATCCATCAAGCAGCAATGCAGGCAATTGTAAAACCACTCAAACCACACCTCAACCAGGAGGCTCAACAACAGGTAGGATTTGAAACGAATATTTTATTCAACATTTTTTAAAAAATATGGATTGATTGAAAGGATTGAAATGATAAATAAATTATGACCGAATTCTGCATAGGATCGTCTCAAACGACAGATGCCACAACCGGAACACCACAGTCAACCCAATCGTCTGGCTCACCACAAACAACACAATCGACAACCCCATCTAGCACGACGACTCCATGTGGCACGACGACCCCATCTGGCACGACGACTCCATGTGGCACGACGACTCCATCTGGCACGACAACTGCAAAGCCCACTAGCTCACCAAGCAATGATAAATGCGAGAAAGAAGGTTTCATGGCTGACAGCAGCAACTGCAAGAAATTCTACCGTTGTGTTGACAATGGAAAGGGTGGCTATACCAAATACGACTTCGATTGTCCAGAAGGAACTGCTTGGAGTCAAGAGTTGGAAACTTGTGATTATGCTGACAGCGTTTCTGGATGTGCTGGTAAATCGGAAACGACTACATCATCTGGCTCTACCACACAAAAAACGACCAGTACGATCAATACGCTTTCTGTTGACCTACACAAAGACAATGTGATGAGCTTTTATAATAAAATATTATTTATTATCTTTTAATAGGTGCTCCTCAAACAACAGGAAGCTCAACACAAGGAAGCACAACACAAGCAACATCAACAACCACATCAAAACCAGCACCAAACGATGGAGTGTGTCGACAAGAAGGTTTCATTGGAGACGAAAAAGACTGTCATAAATTCCATCGATGCGTTGACAATGGAAATGGTGGCCTAACACGATACGATTTCAACTGTGCTGAAGGAACCGCCTGGAATAGTGAATTGACCACTTGCGACCATGAAGCCAATGTTAATTGTGCATCATCAAATGGTACAACTCAAGCACCATCTCCATGCAATACAACAACCGAAGCCAGTACAACAGAATCAACAACGCGTAAGAAATGAGTAGCTATTTGTAACTAACCCAACAATTTCAAAAAGAAAAACAAAAAACATAAATCATCGAAAATCAATTATCATAGCGATCAAACGAATTTTCAATGAATATAAACGCTGCTTTTATTCAATGTGACCACCATATTATTGTACTGCGTGCACTGTACTTGCACATGCTTGTGGTCACCACTTTTTCTATTTAATATTTTGCAGCGCAAATGAATTGCAAAGCACAGATGCTCGTTCTATTTTCCCGTTCAATGCATTGAAATGTCACTTTGTGGCATTTAGATTGAATCGCTTTTGTATTGCATTTTCCATGATTCGTTTGATTTAAGCGAAATATGCGTTTGAATCTTTTTTGAAATAGCAACCACAACTGAGTCAACCACTACCACTGAGTCAACCACTCAGAGTACAACCGAGTCAACTACTCAAAGTACAACCGAGTCAACCACTCAGAGTACAACCGAGTCAACAACTCAAAGTACAACCGAGTCAACAACTCAATCTACCACCGAGTCGACAACTCAAAGTACAACCGAGTCAACCACTCAAAGTACAACCGAGTCGACGACCGGTACATATTCTTCTCAGATTACTGATTAATTCCCATATTGACTGTATTGTTTTTCTTATTATAGCCTCTACAACAGAGGAATCAACAACAGGTAAACAAAAACCTTTCTAATCACTTTTTGTTCTCAAAAATTAAAGTACATCCATTGAAAAGTCATCAACTTTCATCAACAAGTCATATCGGATGACATAATGATGCTTTTTTTTGAACGTGTAAATCACGTAGTTTTGAGAGAGCAGTTTTTTTTTCATAGTCTTCATCTAATTCTTCAAAATTGATTTTAATTCACTTAATGATTCGCCTGGTCCAATACTTATTCAATGTCAATGCTCAATTGTTTCTTCAATTTGTTTTCACCTGTCGTTCAGCTGCTACAACTGAGTCGACAACAACGACTACCGAATCCACGACAGGTAAACAAAGTGTCTTCAATAAATTTCGTAGCTGTTGCGCAATTAGGCGAAATTAAAATTTGCTAGAAATTGATGTAGTTTATTGATGTAGCTAGTCGATGTAGTTCACCCATAGTCGGAGTAATAAAAAGAATTACCTATATTTGTAGCTTCTACGACTGAATCGACAACCACAACTACAGAGGAATCAACTACAGGTTCAATAATAATTTTAATTAAATTGAAGCTCAATATTTAACGATTTCTCAATTGTTCAACCATGCCCAATGTCCCTTTCTGCATATTTCGGATAATGAACTGAAAATTGATCCCCTTTTTCTAATATGTTGATATATCAAATATAATTAAATGCGCTTCGCTTAATTTTACAGCTTCAACAACTGAGGGTACAACGGAAACACCACCAACAACAACCAACAGCCCACCAAAACAAGGAAACTCATCATGTCCCGAAACGGGACCAGACCAAGGCGTATATGTGTGTCCAAGTGCATTCAGACAAGATCCAAAAGACTGTAACATGTTCTATCAATGTACACAAGCTGATAGCAGCGATGACATGACCATCACCAAATTTACTTGCCCACCAAACACATCGTACAACGAAAAAGAATGTAAATGCGTTAAATCGGACAGCTGTCCCAGCAACAGTGCAAGATCGTTGAAATATTTAATTGATCCGCGAACCATGGTAAATTCCGCAAATGTAACTATGCATGCTACTAATACTTTGCTTTATCCAATGCACCATCTCAATAACGAAAAAAAAAATATGCTAACATGTTATTTGCTTGTTAAATGCTTCAATTGTAGATTATGGTTTCGGACGAACCATTGTGCCCATCAGCTGGATTGCATCCATTCATGAATGATGAGTGTGGACCGGCTTTCATCAAATGCGCACGTAAAACTGGCCGAAATGAACTCGAAGGTACGGTATACAAGTGCCCTGAAGGATATGTCTATTGGAAAGTGAGCAAACGTTGTGAACGTCCCGAAAAGCTTCCAAAATGTCAGAAAACCAAACTTCTTCGCACCAATAGCATTCCAACCGAATGGATTAACCTTGGCAAAGCACGAAAATTGAGAATATAAATTTTGGAACGGGGAATTTTTTTTTCTTCGTCGAATGAGAAAAAGAAAACAGAACAACAGCAAAAACATATTTCTTAGTTAATTGTAATTTAATTATTAATGGTCATAAGCAAAAACGAACTGATATAGCGTTGAAAGTATTGTATTTATTTAGAATTAGGTAATTAGGGAAGGAAACATGCAAACAGAGATGTTTGCGCTGAAATGATTTTGTTGGGTTTAACTTATTCAAAATTCATGACCACCACTACGCCCCAACCCTCAAGAATTGTAGGCTTAGACATGTGTATTCGATAAATCATTGAATAAGAATATTATTCAAATTGATTGCAAAACAGGTTTGCAGCCATAAATGAAAAATTTATTTTCTAAACAAATATTTTGCGGGGAAATGTCAATGGATCGCATCGCTTTAAGTCGAACATTTAGAATTTAAATCGAATACTCTCATTGAATTAAACAAACTAAAAAGAAAACGAACGAATTCTCACACATTGAACTGACCGAGAAATGATACGTTATGGACTTCTTTTTTTTCACGTGAATCGAATGGAACAGTGAGTTAATTATTTTAATTAAGCACATATTACCATTCGACCATGTGCACACACGATAAAATGCTTTCAAAAGGAAGAAGAAAAAAACAACAACAAACTGCCGAACATATTATTTAAAATAACATCAACAGACATTTTTGTAAAACATAGTAGGTTCGAGCGTAGCTAGACATAAAATCTATTGTAATAAATCGAAAATCGACAAATAAAATCTTACAAAATAAATAAGCCGACTAGTTTATTTACTTTATGAAAATGGGTCAAGTGATTATACGGTACAGGTAGTGTTTGTTTGGGAAAGAACCGCTCATAATTCTTTAATAGAGCTACACATAGCAGCATTGAGATGAGACTGGATAATATCTCTGGTTATGATGAATTTGCCAATCAAAAAAATCATTGCGGTCATTAGTAAGAGTATGTTTTATGACTACATTTGAAATGCGTTTCTAAGCGATTCAAGTTACACACGAGATTCAGTGGAAATTTTTCAAATTTCCATTATGGCTGCGTCGATGATAGTAGTGAATATATCATATTGTTTCGCATCCAATTTTCAGCTAATAATCGTGTTTGTTCTAATAATAAATTTAAATTGTCAACAGTTTGTCCTCAAAAAAGAAACGAAAGGTAATGATAACAGGCAATGAACGAAACTCGATGATATGAGGAGAGCTTCAGTTTGGCGATAATTTGAAAAAAAAGAAGGTATGGCTAAATATAAATCAAGTTATGATTCGACGGCACAAACTTGAACCATTCGAATGTATTAGACTCCGATGACGGTCGATAGATGGTGCTGCGGTCAAAAGCTTCAGCCCAGAAAATGGTACTAAGCACGATCACCACGGATAGTTTCGTACTAAAATCCGTAATGTCAATGTCATTTTGTAAGAGCTATTGTTATTGTTCATGCATACAATATTCGTAAGATAGTAGCCATTCAAAACGAAACGACGGCGGCAACTTCTTGAATTCTTTTTTTTCGTGTTGCACAAAAAGCGAGGGAAACAAGGAAACAGGTTACAGTAAGTTGAGCTACACAAAATGTTGCGAAAGAAAATTAAGCTTGCAGCGGCTAACAATCAAAATGAATCCGAACCAAAATCAGATCCAGACACTAAATTGGCTAAGCAATCGCATCCTAAACCATCCGACATAACCTCGCCGTTTTTCGATTCGATGCAACTCTGGCAGAAAATCTACGACATTGAATGTCGTTTGAGTGCCGAATTGAAAACCATCTCATTTTTGTCATCAACCATATCGGCTGTTTACAATCCAATCGAATATGCGGCCGATTTGCATTGTGCATATTTGAAAAAGTTTTTGAACAAATCAAAACCGGTTCTATTCATTGGCATGAATCCCGGCCCATTTGGAATGGTACAAACTGGGGTAAACAAATACTAATCGATAAACATAATACATTATGCATGTTGATTTGTGTGCGGAATGCACACGAGTGATGCACAGGAGTTGTACCAAATGTGTTGCACACACTCATACTTGAATTCATTCAGCATATCACATTTTGGCTAGAACATTTGTCATAAAAGGCGATTTCATGAAATTACTGGTTTTCTTGTTTGTTTGTTTTTGGTGTGCAGGTGCCATTTGGTTATATTCCGGCAGTACGAGATTGGATGAAATTGAGCGGTTCAGTTGAAAAGCCTACACAAGAGATTGCTGTACGTCCGGTCACTGGGCTGTTGTGCGACAAATCTGAACAAAGTGGTCAACGTTTTTGGGGTTTGATGGAAGAACTGTGCGGTGAGGCGGAAAATTTCTTCAATAATTGCTACGTCCACAATCTCTGCCCATTGGCATTCTTCCAGGCATCCGGACGAAATATCACACCCGCTGAACTAAAGGTAGACAATATATATGAAAATGTCGGTAAAAAAAATCGATAGAAACGAAAATTACATACGAATTATTTTCTTTTTCTGCTTTCAGTCGGATAAGAAGAAGCAGCTGCAAGACATTTGCTCGAAATACTTAAACGAAGCCATCGATTTAATCGCACCCAAATTGATTATCTCGGTTGGTCGTTACGCAGAAGATCGCGTCAAAGATCTGTACAAGACGAACAAAATTGGCAATCACATCGAGCACAAGTGCATTCCGCATCCAAGTCCACGCGCTTTGAATAACACCAACTGGAACGAGAAAGCAAAAAATTGGCTCATCGACAATGATGTCATGAAATACATGAATGACGCATAAACCTCAAACTACAAAAATTTCAACGTGAAACAAATGTGATGTCCCAAAACTGTTTCAGAAAACAGTATTTTTTCAATTAGTATTTAAGTAGTAACGAAAAAAAGAAAATTTCATTTTTCCATTTGAGGAAAAAATTATTCGCAAACTTAACGTAAAAATTATTAAAATTAGTCTGCAATAAGCTTTGAGAAAGAAAAATAGAACAATGGATAAATTTATGAACGATGCATTAGAAAATGGTCGTATGGCAAACGAGCAAAAAGAAGTGCCCGTCGGATGTGTGTTTGTGTATCGTAATGAAATTATTGCATACGGTGCAAATTTAGTGAACAAAACAAAGAATGCCACACGTCATGCCGAATTCATTTGCATCGATCAAGTATTTGATTATTGTAAGCAAAATCAATTAGCATACTCCGATGTGTTTCAGGAAATTTCGGTCATAGTCACCGTTGAGCCATGTATCATGTGTGCGGCGGCCTTAAATCAACTAAAAGTGAAAGAGATCATTTTCGGATGTGTAAATGATCGATTCGGTGGCACAACTGTACTCAATGTATTCGAGTTGCTCCAGTCAAATGTCACATTACACGGTGATGTACGTGCCGATGAAGCAATGGAATTGCTTAAGGAATTTTACAAAGGTGAAAATCCATCCGCACCCATTTCGAAAAAAAGAAAATCCTAAACAAATCCAATGTCTGTCTAGAGATAGAAAACGATAATTAGATTGAAAATGTAAATGTTTTAGGATAAAAACAAATTCATCTAAAATAAAAGAGCATGATTTTCTATAAAATCTAAAAATTATCATTCTTTTGTTCCATTTTTATTTTGTTTCATAACAGAGTAAGTTGATTCTTTAATTATTATTTTTTTTGCTCCCTCTTTTCAGATATCATTTTTTCTCTCTTTCTTTTCTCGTCAAAAACGGGAGAAAAAAAATCTTTCGATAAAGAAACTCATTGGAAAACGCTTCAAGTGATTCACTTAAAAAACAAATAAATTGAATATTCATTGGAATACATGAGAACAAAAGATGAGTCTGGCTACTAATCTATGACATTTGAATGAAATTGCTTCAGTTTCTCTTCTGTTGGAATAAAAATTAGGTACATAGTAAACTATTTATTAAATGAAAAAGAAAATCGAGAAAATGACAAAAAAATGAGTGTATTAATACGAAAAAAGGTTGTTGTTGTTGTTGTTTCAATGAAACTAACGTTAAATTTTGATGATGACAGAAAAATACAGTTTAGTTTTTCCTGTGTGCGTTGATCGGAGTTTATGGTTGATTTCAATTTGAATGAATGCTCTCAAAAATGGTCAAAATCAAAAATTGAAACCACCGTTCACTCCATGGCGTGGTGAGGCACACACGCACCAACATTATGACATTGTTCTTCATTTATATGTATGTGTGTGTTTGTATTTTATTTCTTTTTCCGTTTCGCATGCAAAAACTTATGAGCTAATGATTTGGTTGAGTGTTGTATTGTTCACTGGGTCATCGTCAGCCACCGAGCCGCATTCATTTTTGATCAACAGTTGTGAGCATTCATCAGCATGATTGTCGCTGATCCCGCTCATTTGTGAACTTTTACTTCGGTTTGACGAATTCGAATTACTTGAACTGTCGGAATTGGAACTACTGCTGCTACTGCTACTTGAGCTCGAGCTATCACTTTCGCTGTCTTCACTGCTTGTTACATTATTATGATTTGTTGTGTTCGACGTAACGGATCGATTGTTGTATGTATTTGATGATTTGTGATGTGATCCATGATGATTGTGATGACGTGTGTCTCTACTTCGAATATCGGACATCTGTCGCCGCAGTTCTGTGGAGAAAATGGAAGAAAAAAAAATCATTTGAATAATTTGCCAAATGACTTCATTTCACTGTCGTTTCAATGCAAATGGAAAAAATTTACAAAGAGCAAAATGATGTGTTTGTGTGTGTATATGGTTTTATCTGGATTTTCTCTTTGCTAAATCAAAATAATCCGAGTTCTGGCAATTAGCCGAATCTCGAAAATGAAAAAAAGCATTTATTACATTGTAAAAGTGCTCAACTCCAAAAATTATTAAATTAATGTTAATTCTAATGCAGTGAAGCGTTCGCGAGAGTGCCTTGTTTCAAGCCCAAAAATTGTGTGTACCACATGGATGTAATCATACATCGACATATGTATATACACATACACGAATTCAGAACACAAAAAATAAAGAAGAAAAATCAACAGCAACAGCAGCAACAACAAAATTCGACAAATAGCATGCAGCAGGCTTCGTGTTTGTGCACGTCTAAATGGAAGCGCATACATGGCAATGTGTCATTACAAAACATATAGATATGGCATATATGCACGCATACACCACAAAACCAGCAAACGACTTTACCAAAATGTTTTGAAAATATTTATTCTGTTTATATTCTGCATCACCCTCTTAGTTGTCGTTGTCGCATTTGGCTATTGCCACAAAGCGCCGCTTCGAATGCAACTACGCGACAGAACAGAAAACGAAAATAAAAGTGCTCTTCGCATATCGATAAAATGGTTGTGTGCCTCTCTTTGTGCATGCTCTCTGTGTGAGTGTGATCTTCGTCACGTAGGTCGTTAAAATTTACTTTAACCTGTAATTCGTATGATTTTTTTTCTTCTTTCGGTGCTCCCCATTAAAATCGAATGCATAAAAAAAATCTCTACAGCTAATTGAAGGTCAATTGACGAATATCGGTAATCAAACAAAAAAAAAGTCACTAATGGGCCTCAATAGAATACCAACCACTTCAAGCAAATCAGAGACAGAGACAAAGAGAGAGAGATCCCCAAACAATGTCACGATAAAACCTTATAATTTCTTTGTATAGTGTGTTTTCAGTGCGTTAAATGTCATCGCCCGGAATAAACTCTTTAAAAAATAGACAATTACACTGACACAAACTACAAATACCTCAATTGGACAAACAATCATCCGCGAGAGATAATTGAACGTATTTTATACGTAGCGGGAGCGCTTATGTTTCGCTTAATTTAAACACACGTCACTTAGTGTTTGCCCGCTGAATGTACAATAGAATAGCGAAAAAAAAACAAAGGAAAAAAAGCGAAAATAAAGAGAAATATATGTGTGAAAATTGAACTAGGGACCCTAAATAACGTTTGAATGGCAAACCAAACAATTGATATCGAGTCTGGTGTGTAACATGCAATATTCGTTCGACATACATTATTCAGCCATTCGAAAACCATTTATTCTATGGATTGATTTTTTTTTCTCGATCAATACTTTTCAAAGTGAGATGCAAATTATCAATTACAGTCGAAAAAATTGACAAAAAAATTACTGAAAAAGTTCACTTACCCAAATTTTCGGCTGATAGCTCGGACACACGATCGGCTAGTCGCTTTAGTACGTTGCCTCCGTTGCGGCTGCCCAATTGGTCTGTCACCTGACCTAAACTATTACTTAACTTATCGTAACTGGCTTCCAACTGTAGATATTCCTGGATCAGCTGTGACTTGGTCATCTCGTAAAGACGATCGTTTTTCGCATTTTCATACACGTTGCAAAATTCCTTCGACAAATACTCCTCTTTGTCGTTGTCGGAGTCGAAGGAAAAACTCGAATCACGGCACCGTCCACTGCAATCGGCATCAATTTCGGGCATGTGCTCCTCCATCAGGAATTGATTTGTATTATACGGCACAAGACGTGATGATCCATTGCGTGCGCGCTTTTGATAATTCCAATTGGATTTTTTGTATGGTTTTGAGTTGGTCTTTTGTTTCGATGATTTTCGTCGTCTGCGTTTCGTCTTCATCAGAAGATTGTGATTATTATTGCCATTGTTGTTATTGTTATTGTTTTGCACACTGATCGCGCTCAATTTATTATTCGCCACATTTGCATTGACCAAAACGTTTGGAATCATTTTTTCTTCTTCCGTCGAATCGGTATTGGATGTGTTCTGTGTAACGGCTGCCACTGCTACTGCTGTTTCTGCTCTTTCTGCTGCTTTTGCTGCTTCTACTGACACGGTTAATGTTGTTCTAATCGTATCGTTCAAACTGAGCGATGATACACTGCCAGCGCCACTACTACAAATCAATGTTTTATAGTAATCGTTGTGTGTTGTTGTTTCTTCAGTCGCCATTGTTGTGCAGTATACGACGTCATTCGTATTTGTTCCATCAAATTTGGGTCTTTCTTCAATTATCGACACTGATTCGGCCATTTTTCACCATTTATTCACTTGAAATCACTGTTCGGATATTTTAAGAATTTTTTCAAATTTTCCACTTTAATAAAATCAATGTTTTTTCCACGAATTGTGTGCGCTGCTAGTGTACTGAGTGAACACAGTTTAGCATTTGTCGCCATTTTTAATTTTCTTCTTTCGATATCACACATAACATTGGCTCGCTTCCACACACAATGATCCATACACATTCAAACATACGTATGCCCGTGTATGTATGTATGAGTACGTACGCACACATACCATCGCCACTCTCGAAATACACTATCCGAGCGTTTCGGGTTCGTTTTTTTTTCTTTTTCCGTACGACTGAAAACGTTTCGCACGTGCATGTGTGCGATGCGATACACAACTGGTCCAATGTTGTTGTAGACTCATATATACACACACAGTATCAGATGTGTATAGTATAAATACACATACGTTTTCGCTCCGTCTTTGTTCGCCTTCGAATAAAAATCACTTTCTTTCCTTGTTCGCTCTACCGTTTCGTACGATGGGATGGAAGAAAACAATAACAACATCGACAAACGCCACAGCATTGAAAATAATAGGTTCTTTTTTCTCTAGCATTAACACCGTGCAATAGTAATTCAAAATGGTTCGAAGCACAAAATGTGCTCCTATTCCATAGTCGAAAAGAATTTATTTGTTTTGTTACTTTTTTGTTCCTCTTTAATTTCGACAATGATACGACAGCCAGCGAATGGCCGGAGAGAGAAAGATGTATACGAGGCATTAGACACACAAAGAGGCATGAAAACACAGAAGAATGATGATATATCCGCTGTATCGAACATTTGCTTCTTTGCTTTGTGTTGCTTTCAATAATGCAATCCGCTTGTATTGTATATACGCTTTTGTGTGTGATTTACCACATTGCCATTTATAGCGAATTTTATTTGTGTGTCGATTGCTATCCGCTGAGTGTCTCTCTGTTTTGCACGCAGAAAATATCGAAGAAGTTTCGCATTCAAAGAAAAAAGATGAAAATGAACCAACTGCTCAATATCCAATGAGCTGCATCATATCATACACAACAAAAGCCAAAACTTTAATGGCAACGACAAAGAATTAACCAGTATTTCATGGATTTTCGACATGCCGTTGACCGAACCAACAAAATTTAGTCGAAAATAAAAAATCCGGATTTTCTGTATTATCAATCAATTCAAAATTTATTGTTGATTTTTGTTTGCGCCCAAACAGAATTTCTAATATATTCTCCTACCTGATGTACTTCCCGGGTACACGATAAAATAACAAACAGAATAACAAATGGCATATCTCAAAATAAATTGTAGTTGGTGTTATCGAAGGTCATTCGATCGATTCCATGATTCAACAAATTGAATATATTGTGATGCATAATTAGATTTAAAAAAATGCATCCAATGCTCATAAATTTGAAATTATTTTTTATTCTAATTGAAAATGGCATCTAATAAAAACACTAATAGCATTGAGGGGCATTGAAGGTCTCTTTATTGTCTACCACAATCAAATGCCATAAATAGAAACTTCGATTAGCTTCCATCCAATTTTATCCCCATTTCCGCGAACATGTAGGTGGATTGATGATCGCTATTGAACTGAAATATACTTTTCTCTTTACCTTCATTTCTATATGTACCCCCATATAGTACCTGTATTCTCTGTCATGCTGATAAAATACACACGATTTGCATAGAGAATCTCCATGATTTGCCATATCATCGGTCGAAAATTATGTTTATGGCATTTAATAATTGCGATTCAAACCAGTTGACATAAAATCATTGAGCGTTGTTTACATTCCACCAGCTCACAATTTTAGCTGTTTTGGTAGATGTGCAGTTTCGGGCAACAACAATTCATATTGTTCAGTTTTTGGTTCGATTGTTCGAATACCAAGTCATATAGCTCACAATATTAACGATTGCAACATCGTTCACAGAACAGAATAAAAAAATCGAAACCTAGCAACAATAGATATCGCACGGTCGTACTCACTCACTCACTCACTCACTCACACAATCTTTCGCTTTCGTTCTCAACAGGGATCTTTAATAGCAAAACAGATTTGTTTTTAAAAATGGATTGAGTGTGAGCGGGAATTGGTTGAAATGAAATTCGTACGCACTCGACAGATAAAAAGATGCAATGGAAATTGTCGCCTGTCGTTTTGTCTATTTTAGCGACTCGTAAATTTATTTTCGGTACCCCCCCCCCCCCCCGAATAACTGAGACGAATTTTCGAACGATTTAAATTTTTGTGTGGTAACGCATTCATTGACTCTATCATGGTGTCGCTTGATTTTTACGCGCTTCGACTCAGTTACAATTTGGAAAATATTTACATGAAATATCTCAGGTTTTTGAGTGATTCAATTTTTGGCAAGCGTACAACTAGTATTCACAACACCTAAATCGATCGTCCTCTTCATGCAAATTACACAAATACATCTACTGTCTCTTACATATCGATCAGGGAAAACAAAAATTGTCGCTTAAAAATGAGTTTACTCTTGTTGCACAGTACGGCCTAACAGTTGCACGGTTAAACCTGACCTATATTTAATCAGCTTGTCTGTTTTGTACTGGATTTTCTGTTTATTTCTTCTACATTGTTCCAATGGTGAGTCCATAGCTTAGAACGAGCGGAAAGCACACGCGATACACATACGTAAATGTATACGTAATACGTATAAATTGTCTTAGCAAAAGGTTAAGCGATGCGTTCAGAAAATCAAACAACGGAACGTCAATATAAAACCATGTTAAATGTATGCTTGTGCCTCGTAAACAAAGCCCACGATGAATGAAAGCGATTTTTTTTTCTATCAATGTGTACGTGCAGTTTATAGCAGACACATTTGCACATAATTTGTTTTTTTTTTGAAACAAATGTGATACTGCGTGAGATATTTTTTGTCTCTTTCACTCTTTTGGTTGATGAAAAAAAGCCTTTGCCGAATTCCCAAAGTGATTGAAAAGTTAATACGCATAAAATACACTGTTATGAATCGTCCTCAGTCAAGTGGTCGCACAACGAATTCCTCTAGCGATTTTTGATATTTGATCTATTACTTTGTTTACGCGAATCGCTGCCACATTCGGCCCATATTACAGAAGAAGAAAAAAATAACATACGAACTCTATTCGAAAATGAAATTGGTCAACAAGCCGACTGACTGATCAACCAGTTCGATTCGATTCCTACTAATTGATATGCATTGAACGCAACAGCTAAAACAAGTCAAATACTTTGGGATCGAATGAAAAAAAAACAACAACAACAACAACAGATTTGTATATTTTTGCCGCTGAAACGAACGAAGACAAAATGAAAAATAAAGTAAATATCTTTTTACTATGGCCTTGTTGTGTCGAACACACACGACTTCAGCATTCAATATATGTGCACATACCAGCTCTCAAAGTGTAAGTGATATGGATAGCAAAGCGTCGTGTTGTACCGAATCGAATGTACGAAACATATGTGTATAGAGTAGTGTAATATTTGCATTTAATATAGTTTTTGTAGCGCTCCAAATAATCGAAGACGACGCCAAGCAGAAAGAGAATAAAAATAAAACCATAGATATAATATATAGATGTATAACCGAGAGTCGCATTGAAAAGGGAAAAACAGCCGTGTACAATGGAAGGCAAAACAATCTCTGTGCTGTAGTGCACAGCACAGAGTTTAAACACTGAGTGGCGATTGAATTAATACTGGACAGAAGAAAACAGGTCCGAATCGATGTGATACGAAATGAAATTTTCGCAACATAAAAATACTATAAATATACGCACACATTCAGCGCACAGCGTACAGCGTGCAAGAAACAAGAAGGGCCGACAAGGTTTCGTTCAATCCATTGGCAAACGCCTTGATTTCACAAATCATGGCAAATATTTTATTCAGTTTAGGTGCAATCAAACGAAATTGCCATTTTCTACGAACAAAGCTGATTTGATGCTTGCCGCGAAATACTTTTGAATGCAATGACTCTTATGAACTGCACAGAAACGAACCACAACTAATTCATATCGCTGAAATATGAGAAGAAAAAAATCAAATGAACTTGCTAAAAATGAACGTGTATCATGGAAAGGCGATTGTTCCAAGACTATTCAGATTTTTTCTACCCAAAATGTTGTTAATGTGGACAATTTTTTTTTCTTCTAAAACATCTGGTGTCGTATCACGTTTTCTGAATAGTATTTCAGTGAATACCTTCAAGGTTACATCGCGCTAATAGCAAATAAGTTTCGTTGTGACACATTGACACGGATTTGAAATTATCACTTTGAAAACTATGTCTTCGAGATTCGTGGCAGAGAGAAAGAACATATATTCGAAATGGTAAAGGTAGAAAAAAGAAGTTCTTGTCACTCCGTTTCTCTGTCAAAACTTCAACGATGATCAATCTCGTTTGAAACCTGATTTGACACATTGAAATATACTGCAAACCGGGAGAAGCATACCTCTTTAACGTATCGTGTTAACATCACCACATGTTTGTTGTTAAGCCCACTGTTGATCACCGTGTCCTGAACATGGTATTGATTTTATGATCAAATCAACTTTGACCAAAATGACGCTAACGAGATAAGCATTACACCGATGTTGAGGTCAATGTTCGGTAGGCAAATCAGTGAAAGCAATGACAGAACATAAAAAAGCGATATCATTGCAAGTCAAAATGCATCGAACTTCGTGTATACTTAATTGTACACAGTGTAGGTGTACGACATCAAAAATAGTGCTTTTGATCTCTCTCTCTCTCTCTCGTCCATTTTCTATCTCTCTCTCGCTCGTGTTGATTAATCAGCGCGTCTCAAACAAGCAAAATTATTGTGGATTTGAATTAATGTCAACAACTAGAATCGACAATCAATTATCGAAGTGATAATAATGGTATCCAGCAGGAGATCGACCCAAATACACGCTAAATCGTGTGATCGTAAATGCAATTCGTTTGGCTTGTTTTCTTCATTCGGTAAATGCATGCTTTAACTGCACACATTATAATATGGTGTATTGTTTAAATGTGCGTGCTAATAACCTAAGTAAAACGCATACTTAAGAGGGCATCGATACAATTTTGCAACGAACGATTCGAATAATTGAACGCGTACGCGTGGCTCGAGCTTAGTTTAACGCCAATGTAGAAAACTCGTATAATTTTGCGGCTTGAAATTCTTGTCCGATTCTTTGGCCACTTTGTCTTCGTTTTTGCTTTTACTTTTTTTTCTTCTTCTTTTTCATGCCGAGAGAGCCGCTACACGAAAATGAATAGAAAAAAAGCGAAACGCAAGCACATTGATTTGCGGACGAAAGCGAGTTTAAAAGAGACCTGCTAAAATAACAATTTTACATTCGTCTTCGTGAGTTAGGTATGATATCGTGTTCACCGTATCGCTACGCTTATAATTTCAAACGTTTTTATGATGATCTTTTGGCATGCGAATGTGTGTTGTGTTTGGCGTGTTCAGCACTGAATTTTCAGCGCTCTCTCTCTCGTTTACCGTGCGACAAAAGTGTTCGAGTCGTGGTGCAGTTTTGCGTGCAGAGAAATCTGGCGGCAATAAATACAAGTCATCAAGTTTGTTTCATGGATTTGCTTTCGGAAAAAGTTTTCATCGTGTTTGCAGCTTTGTGATTCAACGTTGGTTCAAAACACAAACTAGAGACGAACTTTTTATATATTTTTTTTCTTCGTTTAAAGCGGAATGAATTAAAACAAAAATCTCAAATTTGTGAGGCAAAGAAATTTTTTTTTTTAAACCTGACCTGTATGAAAAAAATGGATATCATTGCATCTGAATCATAAAATGTTCAGTATCAATGCACACAATAAACAAACCGTTTTCTTTGAAATGATCCGGATGATAGTATTATGAATGAATCATAAAATAGTAAAAGTTATGATTATGAAATCATATTATAATGCATCATAAACGATGGAATAATATTGTTTCGACGGCGAATTCAAAGCAAACACACAAACACACACATACAAAATGAGAAGTAGATTGAATTAATAGGTAATTTTCATCTGTATTTTCGCTTTTTTTTGTCATTAATTTGCTTTATAATCGTACAAAAGTCATAACAATGTAACAATATATAAATTTTTGTTTTTGTCAACAGGCTTAAATGCTACAACAAATTTCGGCAAACTGAATTTGAACGGACATGCATTTGTTTTTCGTTTTCGTAGAATCAATGGCATTTTCGTGTGCGGTGAAAATGGGAATAAAATGAATAACGAAATGAAATTGATTCATTATACAATTAAAAATCGATAACAGAAAACAGTTTGCGATCGTCATGATCAATAACAACAATATTATAAAAATATTTGACTCTTTTTCTTGTTTGTTTGTTTCGTTTTGTTAATATGAATCAGCCTATTTGTATGTATTTTGTAATGCACAATTAAAAAGAAAAAAAAAACAGAACGATTAGGTAACTATTTACAGCATACACAATGGAAGTGTATTTGTATTCTTTTCTCCTTACGTCTTTCTTTTTGTTGTTTATAAATCCTAGGCAATCCTATATTTAACTTAATAATTTTAAATATTATTTATGAAAATTCTTTAGCCTAGTATGTCTTTTTATGTTTTTTTGTTGTTCATTTTTCTTTCATGCGCAAAATTGGGACCTATCTTGGTGCCGTTGCCGTTCTATTTATTTTTTCATTTGTTTTTATTAGTGATGGCGTTTTAATTTGCTTTCACAGAAACCTTTGGCTGTGTGCTCCCTATAGGTGTGATAAACTTTGCTTCTAACGGCGATTGAACTTTGGAAACAGCTTGTGGTTGAGCCGATGGTTGTTCACGTTTCCACACTACCTTTGAGTCGGTGTTTTCTGTGTCTTTGCGGTCCCAATGCTCGTGATGGTCGTGGTGGTGATCGTGGTGATCATGGTGATCATGATGATCGGGTGATGGGAACCACTCGCTGATTACGACTGGCTTCCAGATTTTCTGCCATGCAGGATGTGTGGTTTCGATTGGTTTCCATCCTGAATTAACAATAATAGAGTGAATAGATTGTAGTGCTGATCCATTGTTTGTATACCATTTGATTAATCATAGTGCAACGGAACTATTGACGCACAACAATATACATTTTTTTTTAAATTTGCACTAACAAAAATTCTTTGCAAAAAATGAACCAACATATGTGAAAAAAATCTAATTCTCAATCAAATTGACTCACCTTCTTTCCATTCTAGTTTTTTATCTGGGACATGTTCAACTTTGTGAGCAATTTTCCAGATTTGCTGCCATGCACTAACCCATTCCAATTTCTGTTATTTGGATAAATTTTCATAATCAATGAGCCGATACACATCAATGTGTATATGGTTTCATACTCACTTTGCTAGGGACCCAGATGAGTTTTTTCTCTGTGCGCCACACCTGATGCCATGCTTCTTTCCATGCCAATTTCTTGTCGTCCAACCAGATTTGCTTCTTCTCGTTGCGCCTGTGTAGAGATTTTCACGTTATTTACAGTATATCCACTTTAATTTTATTTATCATTACCGTTTTTATCTCATTTAATATCTTTTGAAATGCAATATCGCACTTTTACTTTTCGCTCATCTGAACGAAAATGTATGCGCTTTTTCTCTAAATGTTAAACTTTTATGGTCATCAAAATTAACTTTATACTACCCAATAAAACATCCGTTTTGTTTAAACCAAATGACAAAACAAACATCTGATTGATGTTGGAAGTGAAGATATGAATCGATTTTCAAAATTATAAACGAAAATTTATTATTCAACCAAATTGGATAGCATCGCATGCATGAACATTAATCGTCGCCTTTTGTTTTATCGCATAAATTAACCAAATAAGAAAAAAAAAACTCACCAAATTTTCTTCCATTCTTCGCGCCATTCTAATTTCTGTGACAAAAACATTTTAATTCAATTATTAAACTGCATAAAATTCAGATAAAAAAAAAGTCGTTTGCAAATCATTTATCTACCTTGCTTGGTACCCAAATTTGTTTTTTGGCTGGTTTCCTGAAAAAAAAAAAATGAAAAGATTAATTGATAAAAAAAATTAAATTCAATTAAAAGTTGATTTTTGGCAAAGTTTAAGTGAATGCAATGGATGATGCAATTCACTTTTCCATCGCTACATAATTTTAGTTAAAAAAAAGTTAGCTCACCAAATCTTTTTCCAATGTGACTTCCATACGACTTTCTTTTTCCACAGGTCATGACTGAGAGAAATGAATCAAAGAGTTAGTTCAGAAATGTGTATTCGGAAAAGCGATTTCAATTTAAAATTTTCACTCTACCTAGTATATTCCCAGCCTTCATGATCTTTGCCTAAGAATTTCTCGCCTGGAATGCCAACTTTGACTAATTCTGGAACCCAAATTTGCTTCCAAGCTGGTACTTCAATGTCCTTCCATGCCGGCACCTAATCAAAAGTACAGAGAGAGAAAAAAACGTTAATTTTCACCCACCGACCCATTTATTAAATGATACTCTGAACCGTTTTAATAGCCTACATCAAAACGCCTATTACGTTAATCAGAATGAAAAAGATTATATGGTATAAAATCGTCTCACCTGAATTTCACGCCAATATGGCTTCCATGTTTTCTTCCAATCTGGTACTTGAATGTCTTTCCAGCCAGGCACTTTGGTTGGAATCTATTGAAGTACAACACCAAAATGATACGAAATTAGACATGATACAAAAGCAACATTCAAGTCGTTACTAGTAACAAGTAACAAGTGAATGGCCGAAGATGTGCTTACTCTCCAAAAATAAAAATCTACAGTAGCACATGTGCATATGATTTTCTTATTTAATTTATTAATGACATACCCAGACTGGTTTGTAGTATTTTTTCCAATCAGCTACCTCATAATCTTTGTAGGCAGGTACTTGAGTTTCGCGCCACACTGGTTTCCAAATCTAGCAAACGCGAAACAGTGAAACAAACAGACGTAAAACAACAACAACAAAAACACCAAAATTAATATTTATCTCATAATTATTTACAGGTGAGTAATTTTACGCATTCCCAAATGAAATTTTAGCATTTCTATTTATTAACCGTGCCGAATTACAATTTTCTTTCATTCCATTTCATTTTTCAGAAACACACTGTGTATCTTGGAATTCGAACAACACATTTGACGTGATCATTTCCGCTCGCCAAACAAAACGGAAAGCATTTACCAAAATAAAGTCAAAAGTATGATTGATGATGAATCAAAACTTACCTGTTTCCATGCCGGAACCTTTATGTCTCGTACAACAGCGTGTTCGGTGTGCACCCAATGGGGGATCCAAATTTTTTTATAACTTTTTGCCGTTTTCCTTTAAAATTGAAAGAATAAAAAAAAAACGTTTATTCAAAAGTCATTTTGAGATTTATTCCAATTCTTTTTCAATCAAAGTGATGAACGGTATTTTTGAGCCTACCAAATTTTTTTCCAGCCAGCCTTCCAAACGACCTTTTTCTTCCAGAAACCAGGATCATGCGTATGTTGGATTTGTACATGATGATGTTCATGGTGGTCATCATGATGGAATAAATGTCCTAAGAGGTCTAAGCGTTCCTGTGCAACTTGCTTGTTAGACGCTTGTGAAGCTTCAGCCGTTTGATCGTCAAACTTAACTGCTTTCGTTGATACCTGTGACCTATGGAGCAGCACTCCAAGAAATATCTACCAAAGAAAGATGATCGATCGTTGAATATATGTTGTGTTTTTGAACAAACCAGAAATAAAAACGAGCATATTTCATGTGACTCTCCCGTCTGCTGCATTTGTTCTGTATGTCTAACCTGGTCTGACGTTATTATAAATCACAAAACCGAAACCATCCACGTGGCTACGGCTACTATATAATTCATGCGCAATGTCATATAATACCGCGTATAATATATACCATAAAGATAAACGAATGAAAGAAAATATTGTCGTTTCATTTCCTCCTTGTGAATGAATATTCGAAGAAAATGTGTGTGTTCGGAAAACGCAAGTTCCCATGAAAATGGAGAAAATAGCGAAAAATGCCACATTTTATTTCCCAAAGACGATGGTAAAAGAGAGCGAAACAACGACTACGACTGCGGTGGCAGCAGCAGCAGCAGCAACAACAGCAACAACAAAAAAAGATTATAAGTTTTAATAATTTCATTGCTCTGATCATAGTGTATAGCATTGTTGGGCGTATGTCTGACGCTATTTAAATTCAGGCTGTATGAATGCACGCCGTGTATTGTATTCCCACTAATCATGTAATTATTCAAAGTGAATATAACGAGAGCCAACTGCGAACGCGATATCGAACACAGACGAAACAAGAAGTGTATCGCCGATAAGAAAATAATAACAAGACGAAAAAGAGTAAATATCCCAATTAGTTGGTGTGCAAATGCAAAGAGAAAAACGAAACGGGAAATTCGAAATGGCGGCCCAAATAAATTCAATTTAAACTAGTCTAATTGATGCCGGTATTTTGCCGGTCGATTGCGACAAATTCGCAATAAACTCACACACACACGCACACACATGCTCTTTTCAAACAACAAACAAACGCGTTCACTTTCCACAAACAGAGTGAAAACGACATTCATTTGAAATGCATCGTTTCGTTTTCACATGATCACGACCGTATGATGACAATACTGTTTATTGATGTCGAAAGACTTTTCGTTTGAAATATGTCGATGACTCGCTTTTTATCTCTCAATTTTACGTGGAAAACTCATCATCAACTATAGCCAATTAGATTAATTTGCAATTTGATTTCATATTGTCAATATATAACAAGAAAGAAGAGGAAAAAAAAACTATCGCGATTTCGCACCGAATATTATTTAAAATGTAACACACAACATTTCAAGAAACAACACATATACATAGGCGGATGGAGAGTTTGTTCACTGAAAATTTTTGAAAGTCGATCGGAAGATCTATTAAATATTGAATTGCGCAGCAGTGGCGGCAGCAAATACGAGCGCGCTCATTTTTTCTCCAGAAAATGCACCAAACACCGCCGCACATCGTCGATTATTCTTCCGCAATTGCATTGTGTTACCCAAGTTAAATTATATTACCGTTTCATTGAAGCATAAATACGAATGAATGTGGATAAATGTGAAATTCTCACGAAGAGATGCCAAGGAATGGAGCAGTGGAGGACGGAATAAAATTTGGATGAAAATTAATTAAAACTTTGGAAAAATGGAGTGAGAGAGAGGGAGAGAGAGAGAAGCAAATTAATTTATATTTAATTAAGGCCTTATTTAAATCGCCGTAAATTCAATATAAGAAACACAACGAAAAATATTCGACTTGATCATCAAAGAAATTGGCGAAAGAGTTGCCAAATGGATTTTCGAAATGGCAAACATGTTTTTATTTGCGAAATTTTGGATTTTTTTTGGTGGTGAAATCAGGAGCATCAAGAAATAAATAAATAGGAAAGAAATAAACAAATGACTGCAGAATTTAACAAGGTTTATCATGATTCATCTTGAATTGATGCAATAACACAACTAAATTTAGCACCAAAGAAAGTTAGCTGCAACAAAAATAGTTTGCAACAAAATATTTATTTGGTGGTTTTGCGAAAACGCATGCCGGCGTATAAAGTAATTTCGTATTCAGTGCTATTTTTGTATGTTAGCCAATTTAGTTTTCGCCGAAAGCGCCGCTGCCATCGATCGATGCTTTCGAAATTTAAACAATTATCCGACGACTTATTAGACAAAACACAAATGAATAGATAATGAAGAAGTGTAAAAACTACAACATTGGCTTAAAGAAGGAAAACAAAATCTCATTGATATAACATGTGGCACGATTGACGATGGCATTGTTCGATTTTTGCAACGACACGTCATTGTGCACACCGTCTCAATTCCGTTTGACTCCTACAACTTTTGGCATTGATTATGTAGTTCGTGGCGCATTCGTTGAAATTCCAGTGAAATGACAATAAACGAAAGTAAGTGAGTGAGTTTGTTTGTTTGTTTGGCCATTCACGCCACCTAGATGATGGAATGATACCGTTGTAATTCAATATATTCAGTGATAGATATAGACGTACATGCGATGCGGATCTGAACGGAAAATAAAATAATACAACAAAATCCAAATTATATAATTCACAATGAGCAATTTCAATGCTCTGCTTATGTGTTGCTCGCGCGCCCGGTGTCTGTGCTATGTGTGTATATAGGCATATCAAATTAGCATGACTATTTTCCGCTTCTTCATTCATATTTGATTTGATTTGATTTTTATTTTCTTCCAACATATGTATATTCGTTGTTCATTTCACTTCACAACAACCAGTTTTCTAGTTCAAGAAGAAACGGAACGATATTTCAATTTTTCGAGTGCACATTTTTGACACACTCATTTTCTATTTGCCGAATTAATAAACAATCGTGGCTTTTGGATTTGTTATTAAAATGTAACACTGTGGTGTGTTCATGCACGAGTGCACGCGAGCTAGCGCTAGCGAGCAAAGCTAAACAGGCGAACCGAACAGTGGTCGGATTAAAGTAAAAGTGTCATTGCAGTCATTTGCTAAATGATAAATCGTGCGCCAGTTATAATCATTCGATTATTGTGACCGTATATTTACCTCATTAAACATAATATGCATATGCGAATGGTATTTGCACGGGCGCACGAGATCTAGTCGCTCACCATTTTTATTCGTAATATATGTGATTTGGCCAGTTTTCACTGTCCTCTCTGGTCCTCGACATTGTAAACGCACACACACACACAGCCAACGCATACACATTCCATTCGAAATGAACACACTTCATCTGAGCAAAAAAAAAAAAAAATAAAAGGCCAGAAGAAAATGACATGACCAAAGAAAAAGGAAGCAAATATATGCATTGAAGGCTAGCGAGTGTGTATGATTGTGAGCTTGTGTATGTGCGTGCGCGCGCGCGCATTTGTCAATAACCATTTTGACCGTGCACTTGCACAGTGTGTCCCAATCATGAGCTAAGTGCTTGTGAAATATAAAAAAAGAGCAGAGAGAGAAAAATCGAATTTAAAGACACGTTTAACCCAACGATAAGCATCGTACTCACGCACACACACATACATGGCATACGCACATTGATTCGGTCTTCGTAAATGTAAATTAAAAGAGATAATTAATTTAATTATTAACATTTTTACATGTACCTGAATTTTATGTGTGGCGTGTGGTGTGGTGCAGCACTGCTTATTGCTTACTTTCATGAGTCTTTTGCTCATTTTTTTGTGTTTTTTTTTCATTTTCTTTTTTTCCTCAAATTAGATCGAATGCGGTTCGCTTATATTTCGAGCGAAAAAAATGTGCTTAAAATTGCATTCATTTATATTTATAGATTTTTTGTTGTTGCTGAAATCTACACGGTTGTTGTTGTTTTTTTTCTGCTCATCTTCTCTCTTGGTTTAAGGTATTAAATGTTTTTTTCTTCATAAACTTTTGTTTACTTATTCACTCATTTTTTTTTCTTCTTGAAGAGCTTTAACAATATATGTATTTTGAAATGCGACATGCATTGCGATTAGACACTCGTCTCACAGAAAATTGCCGCTGTGCGCGGGTGCGCGGGTACATGCTTACAAAGAAAATGTGCGAATAAATAATGAGATGGTTAAGTAGAAAAAAGAAAGAAAGAAAAAAACAGTCCGTAGCATTGAAATGTATTCCATATTTGGGAATTTGTTCCTTTGTTCTTTGGCTTGCGTGGCATCAAAGTGTAACAATTAAAGACAACAACGCTTTATCTGCATACAATTTAAAATGTCTAATCGTTTTATAGCATGGTACAAAAAGCGTTTTTATTTGACGTTTATTAGTTTTCCATTCATCTTTGTGTTGTTGTTTCGTTGCTGCCACCGTGATGCCGTCATCATCGTCATCTTCTTTCGTTGTTTGTGCGCGCGCCCGCGAATATGCGCACATCGTTTTATAAATCATAAAATCGCATAGCTTAAGCCGATCAAAAGATGACTAGGAGGTATTTGTAGTGGCTATTAATTGATTGCATTGTGTTATGTCTTAGTGTTTTGTTTTCAATGCTGTGTATTATGCATGCTTGGGAGTGAGCGTGTGCGCACTACGCACGCTCACATTTCTTATATACGAATATTTGATCGCAGCTAGCTGTGCGGCTTGCAACAAATGAATCGAAAAAGTAGCAACAGCAGCAGTATCATCAGCTCATAGCGTTTTAAGCGGGCATGATGAATGAAAGATTAACATGTGTTACATACCTCATTGCACACAATGGTATTGTCGATCGTTCTTTTTTTTCTTATTGATATTGACCTAATCAGCCAAAGAACCATATACCAATAAATAATGGATGTTGAGATGGATGTTCGTCCATTGGTTTACATTTGGCCATTGGTTTATATATTTTTTTGCTGCTGCTGCGCGTTACTTGTTTCTTCGTTGTTGCTTTTTTTCCCTTTCTTCTTTTGATTGAGCATTTTTCAGAAGCTGAAGCAGCAGTAAACTGTGTTGATTTTTCTTTCGTTTATCTTGTTATTTTTTTTCTTCTTCTTTCGCTTAGGTGTCTGCCGCTACCATGTGCAAGGTATTTAAGCACTCAAGTGTTATTCCTTTCGATTTCTATATTTAAACAATAAATGTTTATCCACGTTTATTATTCACCTTTTGTTTTACAGTTTTTTCTAACGAGTGACACACTGGTCCGGATGAGAAACAGCAAAAAAAACGAAACAACAACCACAGCAATGGTAACGGCAACAGAAGCAGCAGCCGCTGCTGCCGAAGCATGCATGCACAAATAACGTGAAAAATCAACTAACCCAGTATTATGGCGGATTGGGTGGTATATCAGTCGCATGTAGAGTCCGTTATTCGAACATTTAACATCCAACATATATTACCATGATACATATTTTGAGCATTGGATGCTTCTGAGCCCAAGAAGAAGTTCATTACACTTGTAATGCGGGAGAGAGATCCGTTCAGATTTTTTATGTTGGTGAAATCAAGAGTATACACATAAGTCACTCGCATTGTGTTTATTCATTAGTGCAATTTTCAGCAGCTTAGTGTGGCTCGTCGTCATTCAGCATATATATCTATATTGAATGTGTGAATTGCGTATCATTTAAATGAGTGCTGAACGGAATCCATGCAATAAATTGAAGTAGAGATGAGCCACACACACATGCACGCACGCTTTGCACTTGTATGTGAAAGAGTGTGAAATTGAAAGAGGAATCAATATCACGTATTTACAATATCGCTATGCATACTCGAGTATTTTAATGACTTGCACGTTTTCTGCATATATGCAAGAATTGACAACGATTTCCATTCATAATAAACTGAATGAATGTCAATTGTCGCTTACAAATTGCGATCGATGATATTTTAATATGATACCTTATAACGGTAACGAACACAAATTAAAAATAATAATAACAACAACAAAAACAACAACAAAAAAATGGTGACGAAACTATAAAATGGGTTTTTCGTATTTTGTTTTTTTTTTTTTTCATATTGTGCGTAAGTCCCAGCAATAGCGTCTCAATAACTGTTGATTATTTGCTTGGGAACACACAAGAAAGTGAAAGGACTCGTTACATATTAATTAAAAAAATAAAATAAAAAAGAAATGCAGCTGTGAAAAGCGAAATTATTATACATGAATGAAATGGAAACGATAAAAATAAGTAAAGTAAATTAATAAAACACTCCTTATAGTTACCAGGGCATTGAGCCATGCATACACAGAGACACACACGCACATAGTCTTGGACAATAGACTTCAACGAGTGATGGATCAATGAATTTGGTCGTTCGACTCGTTTGTGGATTAGTCGGGCATTGGTATTCAGTGCACGCGACCAATGGCTTCCTATTTTGCGTAAGACGGCCAACTTTAATTTTTAGCGACCGTTAGTTAATATAACATAACAATACATGATATTTTTTCTGTTTCTGAATGAGCTGTCCGGGCGTCGTTAATTCCATGTTTCGGTCACTTAATTTGATACAAGCGCACATGCGCTTCCCCATGCTTTCGCCATTATTATTTCATACGTTAGAATGAATGAAATGAAAAGTGTGGATGGTCACGTATTTAAAACCGTAAAACAAAATTTAAAAAAAAATTAAATTAAAATAAAGAGAAAACACTCTTGTCGCATTTTTTCTTTCTTTTTCTTCTTTTTCTTTTGTTTCGTTTCATCATTATTATTTGTTTTTTTTACAAAACCAAATGGTTTTTAACTGTTATTTAATTTGTCACCCGATAATTTCATAATCGCATCAACTACGTTAAAGTGATTTATACACGCACCAATTTCAAAAGTGTTCTATTGTTATGATGTGTTGATTGTACCCACTTAAAATGACATGACTAAAATACAACTAAATCCAAACGCGTGTTGGCAAATCCAGACATAGGGAAAATTAAAACAATTGCAGCAAAACGTTTGTTCACAATTAATACTCTTTTTCCGCATAATGTCACGCGAAAAAAAAAATTAAACCAAAATTCAAACCATAAAACTGCGACAAAAATAAAACTACTGAAAACTAACCACAACACTCCATCGCCTGATCATGTTAGATCTGATTGTATATTTGGTTTTGGTGCCACCAAATACTCTGTCAGTCGGTACACTTTTCGCACGCTTTTCGTACAGATTTTCGTTCTTTTTCGGATGCTTTTACACTGTTGTTAATTTTCTTCTTCTTTCCAGTCTGCACGATCCTCTTCGAGGAACAAACATCAACTATCTGATTAAATGTTTCGGTAACACTTCGCTCATATATATAGCAAATCGCTGAAATCTGTGCGATAGAGCTGTAGTACACATTCGCTATATGTGCATGGCGCTTGGCCTGTGTTGGTGAATGTGGTTGAAGCGCTGAATTGTCTTTAAGACAACTAGAGCTACCACTAAACGCACCATTACATGCTCATTTCAACGCGACCAATTCCAACATGCGCGCACAGTCGGTCGGGCAAAAATGCGCGCGCTCACTCTCTCGCCCGCTCTCATTCGCTTTTGATTACCTCTCCCCTTTCTTCTTTTTCCTTCGAACATCTTCTCATTTCTTTATTTAACTGTATTTCAATGGGTTTTTTTCTCTTCGTCGTAAGTTGTTGTAGTTTTTTTTTTTAAATCTACCGTCATACACTTGTTGCATACGAAAGCGTTCAGTTTTCAGCCAAAATGATATGCAACAAAGGAAAAAAAGGCGACCATAAACCGAAATGGGTGGTGACTCTGACCATAAAAATTGTGCATTTTTAACTGGCCGCGGTGTGATTATAAGAGAGAAAAAAAAGAGTACAAAACAAAGCATAGCAATGCTTACACACCAGCAGCCGCGGTGTACTACAGAGAAAGAGATGAAGAAAGAGAAAAAAAAACAAATTCACTGACTCTTTCATTAATGCGTGAATCAATAAATAAAGAAAGAAAAAAGTTCATACACAATTATAATTATACATGCGGATATGTGAGGCTGCTGCGTTTCAGCCGAAGCATAAGATAACAAAAATTTGAGTACATTTCGATTTGTACGCTTTATATGTGTATACACACATATGTGTATCTGAAGCTCATTTTTTTCTTTCTTGCTGCTTCTATAACTTGTTGCTTAGACAATAAGATCAAACATGTTTCGTTTGGTGTTTTTCGTGTTTATCTGATCCGGTCCGTTTTCAGGTGGGAGTTCGAGAGACATTTATGCAATCGATTTCCGATTTAGTCATAAAACGATAAAAAGAAATCGATTGCATTGCTAAATCGGGCCGCTTGCCCAGTTATTGTTGCCATTTTGCAACTTTCTTCTATCTCTATATATCTCATTGACAATGAGGAAATCTCCAAATGCTTTATCAAATTGCTCATTTTATGAATGATTTCTTAGTCATTCTCACCCTCTCTGTGATGCGCGAAGCGTGCGCACTTTCATCCACTTCCGTTTTGAGAGCAAAAACAAAAACAGGCACTCATCAACATTGACCATTTTCGATGTGATATGAATTGTATTTTGCGAAAGGCGACAGAGAGAAAAAAAAACGGAGAAATTCTGCCAAAAATAAAAGCTGATGTCTACACAATCGCTGATGCCATTGAACAATTATTCAACACCGGTTCTCCATATCGGACCGATATTATCGGTGTGTCTCTCACTCTGTGGTGTGTGCGCGTGCGGCCGCATACGCGCAGATATAGTTATACAGTTATTAATTTATCACTAATAACATCATCATATTCAATGTGGTAAAAGTGAACAACAAGCACACACTAACACTCACAAATAATGCAAAACAAAAAAATGTGTGAAATTATGGTCTGTCGATTTGTTGCCCAAAGTTTTGGCTGGTAGCTTTCGGGGCTTGCCTGCGCGAACTTATCTAGTCCGATCATTTCTTGTATTTGTTTTTAATCTGAAGTTCAAATCACTTTCTAAATAAATTGATTTACTTGCGGATCTTTTTTTTTCCTTGCTTCAGTCGTTCATACGATTCGTTCGATATTTGTTGCTCGATCACGATCCGTTTGGAAGCGGTCTTCTTTGCAACTTCACCAATGCAGAAAGAAAAAAAAAGTCTCGCAATATTTTACATTTTTAAGTTTGCCTTCGAATTCGACTTCATTCCAATTTTTTTTTTTTCACCATCATCATCATCAACATCATCGCATTGCAATGCATTCGGAAAATTTCGCCGCACCCTTCGCATAAATGCAACACGCTGCAAATGTTGCAATCGCTTTGAGAAGAAATTCAAATTAATATTTTCCGCATTTTTATGTTTTATATGTTATCTGGTTGATTTTATATTTTTATCAAAAAGCGTTTTGTACATAAAAATGAAAATTGACATTGCGCACGGCGTATGTATGTGTGCTCTGTGCTGGCACGATGCAAAAGTAATCGCAGAGAGCAATGCCGCTAACTGGATGTGGGAGTGAATATTGCGCTATTTTTCGCGTCAATTTTTTTCCCG
Organism: Sitodiplosis mosellana; assembly: GCF_009176505.1. Classification (NCBI taxonomy): domain Eukaryota; kingdom Metazoa; phylum Arthropoda; class Insecta; order Diptera; family Cecidomyiidae; genus Sitodiplosis; species Sitodiplosis mosellana. Next base: position 12,060,974 of record NW_022601467.1, on the reverse strand, counting down.
TTCGGTCTTGTCTTTATTTTTCATTGCACATTTTACTGCCAGTGTGTGATTTCCATGCTATGGCATTTTAAAATCAATTTCACTCAAACGAAAGCGAAGCATGGTCATCAAATGGAAGACAAAAGCCAATTTATTTAGCATTAACACAACACTCCACCGCCAAAGAGAGCGCCGAGTGATGAATAAAAAATTAAAAAAAAACACACACAAACACACAACAACACACGTTTAATAGAAAATGGTTCATGTTTCATTTCCAAGGAAAGAGGACCACGGTATGTTTATTCCGATAACATGCACTTTTTATAAACATCGAATTAAAAATAAGAAGAAAGAAAAACATTTATACACATATTTAACTTTTCTTGATTGCATATTTGTTTGAACCGATTGCAGCCCAAGCGAGAGATTGATCACACAGCCAATGGGATCACCAAGTTGTGATGAACTCTAATAAGATATGATTATGATTGATACCGTCTTGCATATTATTTACGGTTAGGACATCATCATTGACGATCTGCATAGTCACATGTACATGACCAGCCTGATGGTCGCTGGTGCTAAGTGTTGGTCAATGTTGCAGTTGCAACATAGACATTGCAATCGTGCTATCACATAATTAACATTCAATCATCGTTTCTTATGCAATTACAGCGTTAAATATTATGTGATAATAGAGTAATACGGTATGGGTCCCCGTAGCATACAAATCAATTGTGTAAGGATTGATTTGATTCGATTCAATTTGATTTCATTGTCTTAAGTTTGTATATGTGTTCGTTTGCGTTTGCGCTCATGATCACGTTCCCCCTCGCACTTTCTCTCTCTGTGTGTGTCTCTATCTCGACGATCAAACGGTCGACATTGTTTCTGTTTCTTAGTCGTCATCGAAGAGAAAGAAAAATGACACGAAAAGACAATGGCATGTTTGAAAATTGACGTCTCTAATTTGTTTCGACACATGCATACAGACGGCAGCCGTGGAGGTGGCGGCGGCACACGGCCGTTCGAAGAATGCCATGATCAGACTGCCAGAAGAAGAATATTTTCGATACGATTGCTTGCACAATTTATCGCACACTCGATCGATATGTCGGCAATTTGGAATTGGTGATTGCTGGATCTGGTAAGCGTGCGCACGCCTTAAATTAAATGTGTACATTTGTTGTTTTTTTGTTTAATCTGAAAGAGAAAATAATTGATCTTGTTATTGAAATGAAATTGCATTAAATCAAAACACGTAACATTTCACATATCAATGATTGGAAGTCAGAGTGGAAAGAAAATATGTAATAAACACAGACACTGGACACTATTACGCGGCGCGCAATGTATTTCTATAAAAGAGTTCCATATTCCGATGCCATTTTTCGTTTCGTCCGTCCGTCCGGCCGTTCGTTGTGCGCGCTAGCTCACGCGCACACCATAAAACCAGCACCACGCGATACAATTTGAATGAAACATTTCGACGGTTTTTCTTTCGGCCTTTCTGTGTCTGTCTCTGGTTTGGTGGTTTTTTTTCTTCTTCTTCTTCTTCTTTTTCTGTCTTCTTGTCTTTTTCCCCATGCCTTTAAATAAGATCAGGCTAAATAAGTAATTTGCCGAGGGAGAGAGAGAGAGACAGAGACAGACGCAAACTGAGCCACTGCCTGTTTTGGCTTTTTTGTTGCGATTGATACACAAATATAGAAGTCTGGGAAGTGGAAACTTGTGTCGAATCTTACAACCAAATGAAAATGAAATGGATTGAAAAAGGCAATGAAAAGTAGCCAACTGTTATTTGGTTCCGTTGTGCCGATGTCGATGCCGATGCCAATGCCAGTATTTTTGTTCATACACCTCACATGCCGTGCCCGCCGATAAACTAAATGATGCAAAAGAGAGTAGCATAAGAGATGGCAAAGAAAGAGGTGCGCGCGTATGCGCGCACATCAACGGCAAAAATGTAGCTCGATGCAAAAGACGTCGATGATCGCAGATGCATTCGCATGCTGAAAACTTGCCTGCAACTTGTAACCATGAGATACATTAAGTCGAAAGTAAATGCTGCAATTTCACATCACATCACATCACATTGTATATATATAGATATCGGTGCGCGTTAAGCGCTGCAATTGAAGTTACGTAAAGAAAGTCTTCATTTATCAAAATGCGCTCAAGAAACGAAAACGATTCAAAGTGAAGTGAACAACGACGACAACGACGACGACGGGTGTGTGTATCCAATATTGGACCATTTGGCAATATGCGTAGTAAAGAAAACGAAAGTAGTTTTCTACTTCGATCGTTTTGTTTCTCGTTTAAAGTTTTGTTTTGTTTTTGTATTTTTTCAATTTAACTAGATTCTGTTTCCATATTTATTTCTTTGCTTTCTTCACGCTCATTTTACTCTTTTTTTCCTCGATCTCATCGGCCTGGTGTATAGTGTGTGAGCGCATGTGGTGCGCGCGCGCCTTTGAGCTCACGCTCAATAGCGGCCCCGAATGCGCATAGAAACGTTATCGATTTGTAAACACATTTTCCCAATGATAAACACATAAACATAAACTTGTGCTTGCTGTTTTGACGCTGTTTCCCGTCTTGATTGGAATGGTTTTATTTGCGGACAAGTGCGTTAACAGATTCCATCGATTGAACGTTACATAAATGTCGCACGATTTGATGCATTGCCATAAGTTTATCAGTTTGTGCATCGTGGCAATTCCATGCACATTGCACACAAAATGTGCAGAGAAACAGCAGCAGCGGCGACCGCAGCAGCAACAGAAATCATAGAAAAAAAAGAGCAGCACATTGAAAACAAACCAATTTAAATTGTACGGGACTATTTCGAAACGGATATAACGAGTTTTGTCACTGTTCACAGCTTGGCCGTTTGACGGTTCCGAGTTAAGGATATTTCGTTTCGTTTGCCGCCAGCATTTGTGTGAGAATGTCATGTGAATGGAGAGTAATTTTGACGCTGATTGCCTTGTCGCTCGATAAAAATGATTCAAACGAAGACGAGAGCACTCGCACTCGCACACACACACACACAGCACCAAAGGAATTTTTCACAAGAATGTAAATTGATGTACTATCTCTTTCGCAAAATGATTGTAATGGCCGATTAGCGGGCACATCAGGAAAGGAATTTTAAATGAATTAAAATTTCGATGCAACTACCGACCGCTTGTTTTCTTTTGGTTTGCTCATTGTGACCGCATCGTGGTAAGATGACCACTTTTGATGCTTCAAATTCAATGTCTGAATATGCGACGCGCTAAGTCACAAAACAAACGTGCATCGACGGCATCGCAAAACGACCAATGATGAATATATGTTAATTAGTTGCTGTACCCAATACAAAGCGAATTATGTACATCAGAATGAAATAAATTACCGATTAGATCGAATTGTTGTGTGTGTATTTTTTCTGCACTGATTGAAGCTCCATTGTTTTCTTTTTCTCTCATCTACATCTTCTTATTCTACGGCACAATTGTACTTCTGACGTTTTCTTTCATTTGCGCAAGATTTGATCAAAATCTTTATTTCAACTTTATCCTTGACCTATCAATAATTTTGCACCTATTTTTTTTTCTGTGTGTTTGATTTATGTTGTGTTGCCAGGCAATTGGCTTTTCTTCTTCATTTGTTTGCCTCTTTGGGCAAAAACGGATATAGGAACATGAAATAAAACAGAACGGGGGGGGGGGGGGCGGGGGGGGGAAAATAAGCACAGCGTCGGAACGAAACGAAACGGAACCGTGTGTTCACCGACAACGACAATGTCGTCGGCGACGTTCACGTTTCTCATGTAAACCGGTAAGTTGTGTAATGGCGGTGGCTCGAGAATCGAGACTGGAGGAATGCTTGTCATGTGGAACAAAGGAAATTCCCACTTTTACTAAATGGACACAGAATGTACAGAGGTAGCTTGTCAAAACATTAAATTAGCCGAGTTAAAATTACTTCGACATTTTAGCCTTTCATTTTATCGTTCGCTCATTTTGGTTTTCGTGTTTAATTCGATATGAAAAGCGCCCATAATAATCATCATATGCCAATTATATAACATAAACAAAAGAAAGATAATATTACATTTTCTCCGTCAAGCAAATAACAGGTTTCGTATCGATCACTCACGTATCCACGTTATTTTTTTTCTCTTTTCTCCTTTTTTTCTTCTGTTGCTTTATAAATTTTTTTTTTGATCCATACCCGATTTAAATGTTTTAGTATATATATATATTTTTTCCTCTCCTCCTGCCTTCAGTCTGTATGTTTGCCAAAAAAGGCGAATTACATTGTTATGAAGATAACATTAATCTCATCAGAATTAAGAAGAGCCGGGTGGCGAATTGAAAGTATTTTGTTTGTGGCCCACTGAACAAAAGAAAGCACTCACCGCTTCACTACTGTCGATGTGTACACAGTGAAGGTGGAATATAATTACCCGATGAAATTGTTATGTATCATAACATATATGTATTACACATATCGGTAAAATAGCTGAAAATTAATGGGCTCATAATGATTAATTTTTAAATCGGATCGTTGGTGATTAGATCCATTTCGTATCATTTGAATACATGGATGAAATGGCATTTTGATGTCGACAAAGAGGAAAGAACAATTAAGCGCAACAAAACAAATGGTCCATTCAATGACCGCGATGGCTTTCTCTTGCATTCTTTTGCCGCTTTACGTACTAAATCCATTCAGTAAGAATTTATTCAATTCCGTTCGCAAATCCAACCGATCATTTACCTACATTTTCAATTTCATTTACATCCGCAACTTTCCCAAAGCAAATTGTGTAGCATTCTTTCGGGCTCGTCCAATGTTGAATGCTTTGTGCACAGTAAATCGTCAATTTGAAGACAGTCAAAGTTTTATGATATGGATTGACAAGCAATCCGTGAGATGGCAGCACACTTCGGAATCGTGTTTGATTCGATGCGAAACTTTTGAAATATCGACGCAAAAAGCGATTCTCCAGTTGATGGCAATAAAACTAACTACAGGCTGCTTAAAAAAAAACTCCGTCGATTTATTGCACATTTGTTTTCTTTTACAACCAGTGATAAAAAGAACAAACACATTTTAATTCGAACAACTTGACACAAGAGTTAAGCTTAAAACTTTTAAGTTAAAAGTGGCATTGGCCCAAGAGTTGAACATTGAGAGAAAAAAAATAAAAGATTTCAGCTGCTGATTTACATTCTCATTATTATTTATTGGGATTTTCATTTTTCCGAAGCACGTACATCTGATTTGATCAAATAAATGGTAAAATGCGAACTAATAAATTTAGTCTTAAAATCTCATCTAGCAAAACTACGGAAACAATCATATAACGCATTACGAATACGGCGCGGAAAAATTCAATAGAAATTTAGTTTTGTTAATGCTTTGTTCAGAGTGCTTTGAGAAGTGCTAGAGAAAGGCAACTGAGAGTGACAGAAAGAGAGGAACGCAGTTACGTTGAATCTCGAATGGCCGCTTTTTTTCACATTGTCTCCGTGAAAATATCTCTGTTGTTTATATATTTGCTGTTGTTGTTTTTATTTTGGTTTTGATTTTTGTTGCTATTTCACCGTATACTCTGACCGAAAACCCAAATGTGTCCCATCTGTTATTTAATTAAATTGATTGTTGATACTGATCACCGTATTTTTCTACCAAACTGGAATTAATTTGCACTTGGTGCAATTATGTGCTTATTTGTCTTTCGTCATGCTCAATCAAGATGCGTAAACGCAATTTTAAACTAATTTGATGACTCGAACGTAAACAAACGCGGGCGCTCGTACGCATAGCATCAATCTCAATTTGCTTTCTATCGAAAAAATGAAATGGTGTTGCTCTTTTTTTTAATGGTGAATGAATTAAATGAATGGACAATGATGATGGAATATAGTAGGCTCTGAAAATGTTGTTGCGATTGTGGCGGCTGCCGTTGCTGTAGATTAATGATGATAAGGATTTTTTGAAGCCGATGATTTCCATTATGCGTTTTGTGTATGTGTGTGTTAGGTGTGTTGTGCACTATCTTTCTAATGATTTATATTTACAATATTCCATTAACGTAACTAATCTACTAGATGCTAGAGTATTTTTTTTTTCATTTCATGTTTACACGAAGAATCTTGTTATTTTTGTTTCCCGTATTGATCACCGTAGTTTTGATTTGTATTGTACATTCAATGCTCAATTCCAACCGTGATGATGTTCGTGATGTTCATCTTGGACCCATACTTTCTCTGTAACTGGCTTCCAAATCTAATTGAACGCGAGCGCAAACAAAAAATTAATCAAATTTTTGGAAACATTTATTTGTCGATCACTGTCGATTGACTGTACGATGTGCGTACCTTTTTCCACGTTGGAACATGAATTTCCTTCCACACTGGCACCTAAAAATTGGAAATTGGTTGTGAACATTACTTGGTTGAACGGTTTATTGTTGTTTTCGTGGTTTTTTTTCTTCTTTAAATTTAGATCAAGATAAGATGAAGGCCATTCAAATACCTCATATGACTTCCATTCATTCTTCCAGACTTGCCTAAGTAGGAAAGTACAAATTGAATATTGTATTTTGTGAATATTTATCTCATACAAATTAGAGTCAACTGAATGTATAGTAAAAACGTATATTCGTATTTGCAGCGTTAGATACTTACTTTTTCTCATGGGCCCAAACCTTCACTTTTTCTACTTTAGTGATTTCGATTTTTTTCTCTTCCCAGAATTGTTGTTTCTCTTTTAGCCAAATTTGACGCTTTTCCGTATGCCATTCTTGTACCCTACAAACGAAATTTTTGTCATTTAATTGGAATTCATTTTTTTTATTTGTCATTTAATTGTGTGTCTGCCTAAAAAAAAAGAAGTCCATTTAAAATGGACTTGGGTGAAATAGATCCCATAGTACAGACAAGACGGTTTATTGGAACTGGCTTTTGGGACAAAACATTGAATAGATTTATATATTTACCATTCTTCTTTCCATTTCAGCTTTTTCTCGGGTATCTAAAAATGGATGATGTATCAATTATACAATATTTCGACTTATGGCTTTTACTAATACTCTAGGGGTTTCACGCAAACTCGAAGGCCGAAGATTTTACTAAATAGCTGGAAATAAAACCATTTTATGTGTAAACTATAGATATTGCTTCTTTTTATTCATAAACTCGAATTTTTTAGAATTTTTTGAATCTAAAAATTCTGGAAGTGGGCTTTGGTGGATCCTCAGGATTGTTCAAAACCACTCCTGGTTCTGGAAGTGGATCCTCAGGATGGACCAGGGCATTGTCAAACCCAGTCTGATCCATCCTGAAGATCCACCAAAACCCACTTCCAGAACATAATTTTCAAGGTGAATTTTGAAATATTTCGAAATAATACGGATTTTGGTGAATCCCAGAGAATGTGGGAGAAAAGTGAGAAATATTGAAATTTTAGATGAATTTCAAGTTGCGTGAAACCCCTAGCTAATACTTTAATGCTTCGCATTTTTTTCATGCGAAGGAAGTAGAACTGAATCGAGTCATTACGAAAAATACCACTCACCCATTCCTGTTTCTTTTCTACTCGCCAAACTTTTTTGTATTCGGGTTTCCAAATCATTTTTTTGCGCCATAAATCGTGACTAGTGTATTCCCAACCGTCTTTGTCTTTACCTAAGAATTTCTCACCAGGAATTCCCATTTTTACCCAATCAGGAACCTAAAATTTTCAAATGACCATTAAACAATTTTCACAATGAAAGCTCATTAAAAGATAGTCCAAATACCCAGGTTTGCTTCCAGTCAGCGACTTTATGTTCGCGCCAGACAGCCTTTTTTTCTTCGACCCAAATTGGTTTATTTATCTTGAAAAAGACGCAAACAAATGATTAAAGTAGTTAATTGCGGAGGTTTGCCTACCTCAACTAGATACTCGGATATTTCTTTGTGATGATGTTTACTTCTGGTTTGAGTTAATGAATGAGCATAGCTCTCGCGTGTGTTCGAGTTAGTGTGTGTGTGAGAGGGAGAGAGAGAGAGAGAGAGAGAGAGAAGAAAGAAATCGAAGAAAGGCACGCGGTCATTATGTTCGGCTTACAAATAATAATCGCTTTGTAGACATTAAGCAGAACCAAAACAGATCTATGTAACCGATTCGTGCAGGTTTTTCTTTCGTTTTTCTCTCTCTCTTTTTCTTTCTTCTATTCGTTTTCAGTTAAATTATTTCGTTTAATCGGTATAATTTTTAGCGTGTAATTCAGGTGGAAAGTGTCGCTTCATTATATGGTACACGAAAATTAAATGGCTCATTTTGTTAACGCACATACACACACCAGTGACATCACATTCTACGACACAATAATCAAAATGCTATTATAACTTTCATGCAGAGAAAGAATGTTGTTAGTACAGATACTTTCCACATGACCTTTATTAAATGTAATGGAACATTATAATGTTTCCATTTACATTTTGAATCGATTATGATGAAAGGTTAGCTGTTACCTTTTTCCATTTGGGCACTTTTACCTAAAAAAGGAAACAAATGAAAAGAGCATAATGTAAATAAAACGGTTTCAAATCCAATGAAAGGAATCATTTTTCTTTAATATCAAATCAACTCACATCTTTCCAAGCGGGCACTAAACGCTCCTTCCAAACTGGATATTTTGGATAAAGGTAAAAATTATTATGACCATTTCTGTAAATCTTATGTGAAATGTTATGACGATTTTCAACTCACCCGGATGTTTTATGACTTTAACTTCTGGCGTTCGCTTTTCCTTCCACACGGGAACTACATTGAATTAATTATTTAGTTATTCATTTACGTTGTTCAGTGTACATTGAGAGTAATTAGTTTATTAATTGCCATTACCTTCCACTGATTGCCAGACTGGGACGGAAACGCTCTTCCATTTCGTTTCGTGCGATTGCTTTTTTATCGTTTTCACTTCCTTGACCTTATTGACGATTGGTGGAATGAATTAAATCCAGATTTTATCGCAATTTTTAACCAAAAAGCAAATATTTTATCAAGAAATTGGGAATCAACTAAATTGTACGAAAAAATGACTATTTGCAAATTCTGAACTGATGTAAGTAGGTTGTAAATATATCAAAATGAATGTATCTGAAATATTCTCAAGTGTTTAGTCGTAATATTTATCAGAACTATCTATCAAAATCTGAGGAGAAACACTGCAAGAATTTGTAATAGAATGGATTTAACAAAGTGGAGTATGTAGCCAAAATTCGTTGTTCTGAAGGGATTTTGCTATTCAGTAGCCACCCTGATAGTATTCGAATTGGAGGATCCGATCGATATGATTTAAAAACCAACTAAAATGATGGCAAACTTCTGAATTACCCATTCCTCCTTCCATTTAATTTTTTGTTCCCAGTGACCTTTTGGTGGTTCTGGGTGATGTTCATGATGTTCATGATGCTCGTGATGATCATGATGTTCGTAGTTTTGTTGTGGCGTGTAGTCATAGCCACCGCCAACGCCGCCACCACCACCTCCGATTGAATCGGGATAACCACCGCTCGCATCTAACGAAAAATCAGCTCCACTGCCGGGCTTCGAATAAGAGTCTTCATATGCGAGCACAGATGAGATTATGGCACCAAACACGGTCAACAACAGAATCTAAATTGTGGCAAACAAATTGGAATTTGAAAGTGAGAATAGAAGTGAAAATTTCGTGTGACTTGAGAAAATGAGTTTTAAATTGGTTAAAAACACGAAATTCACAGGAATTCGAACGAAATGCCCGCCAGGAGGAAGAATTCATTAAGCTTTTTTCTGCTGTTGTTGTTGTGTTCACTTCGATTTCTATCACTTTCGCTGTGATATTTTAAAAAGCGCTCCCAAACAAATGTTACCATTTCAGCTAGTACATATTTATAAGCTCAAAACGATGAACTAAATTGAAGCAGAATTTATGAATATAAATTTTTTTTTTCACCAAACCAAACACACAAACACAACACAGTCGGACAAAAAAGGCGAAAACACGTGTTTTTTTTTGTACTAATCCGATCCGGAAGCGTATTAAATATGCTTTTTGAATTATGGTTACAAACGACAATAATAACAACCATAACAAACGATGACTTCAGATCGCGTTGTAATATGACGGTATCCAAGTGCAAAATTCATTGACATAAAATTCACAGAAGAAACACAAAAATGAATGAAAATGAAAGAAAGAAGAGAGAAAAAAAGAGGCACATGAAGATTTATACCATTTTCAGTGCGATCGTTATTTTATATTTGCTTGTAATCCACCCGAAGGCATTCAAATTCTCTTACTTCATCGTTGAAATTGGAAAACAGCATCATATTATTGCATGTACTCTGACTGCTTTTACTCTCAGCGATAAAGGCAAAAAGTCATCTAGGTGGCTGTTGCTATTGTTATTGTTATTGTTGTTGTCGCTGTTGCCGCGCTGTTGCTCTTCAGTCACGAGAGCGCGCACACCTTGCCTCGTTCAGGCAACTATGTACATGTTAAAGACTCGTACTTGATTTCGAGTCATCGTTCATTTTCCTCAGTGATTTCATCGTCGGCTCTTAAATAGAGTGTTAAAATATAATTTCCCACACTTTAATCGCTGTAAATTACACATAAATGCATGCGCGCTGCGCTGTACGTGTTTGAAGAATCTTCGCTGGTATTTGTCCACATCGAAGCTCTCGTACCTTAGCTTTCATCACGCGTGTTTATTGGAGAATTTTTACACAGAATAAGTGTATCATAAATGTATTGTTTGATTTTTGTCTGTGAACAGAAAGAAAAACACCACCAGCAATCATTCAACCTCTATAAATAGTTCAGTGTTTCTAATTTTTTGTTTTCGTACATCGTTTCGCGAATGAGATATCTTTTGTTGTTGTTGTTGCTGCTGCTGCTGCTTTTTTTCATCATCTCTTTTTAGTGTTTTAATTTTCAATTAAATAACGCAACGAACTCACGTACTGAAGGGCATTTCACTATGACTTACAGAAAATCACAAAAAAAAACAAAAGAAATAACCTTTTTCTCTCTCTTATTAAGTGCATGCCAACTACAATGTTGATGCTTTATGTATGTGCGCGCTTTTTTCTGCCTTTCTTTCTTCTGATGAATCAATGGCCCCAAATCAATATATCAACGATACACTGAAACAGAAGTTTACGAATTTAAAGAGAAAAAAAAAATATGGTCAGCGCATTTGGTCATTAATTGAATTATTCGACACGAATCATGACCACGTTGAGCAATTGCTCACTGTTCCCTTGCCATTGGTTTTATGTAATTTGGCGCTTTGTGAAATTATTGAAATATATTTGCATTGCTAAACGATTAGACAGTGTGCATGGACTGATGAGTCCGCGACAGGGAGAAAACGGACAGAAGAAATATTTCGTGAGTTTTCTCCTCTTTCATTTCCAAATTATGCGAAATATGTGGCAAGACACTGTAATTACTCAAAAGAGAGAAAAAAAATATGCAGAGCTGTGAATAGAGGTGTACAGACGCGTCAGACAAAAAAAGGGGCGGACATTGCAATGGCCATGTATCTTTTCTTTGCGTCTTCTTTCATGTGTTGTCAGTTGCATGCGCACGCATATGGTCATCTTGCTGAAATAGAAATTAATTTCACCATCACTCGATCCGATCCGCCAATGCCGTCGAATATAATATAATGTGTCACATCAATGTCTCTTTTATGTTTCGTCAATCAATGGGAAAAAAAATGACAAATTGACTGATCGATACGTATTCACACATAGTTTTTTTTTCTGCTTTGGATTTTCCCATTCGATACGATGTACGCGGCACGGCACAGATCGTCTCAGAAACCAAATCAACAGCGAATTATGTATTTTCCTTTGTAACAATGAGAAAATAACGACATTTGAGACACAACTATCTGTGCTGTTGTTTTGCATATTTTTGCTCAAATAGTGGTTGTCTACAGTTTTCTGCCGGTATGTGAGTGTGTCTGTGCTTTTCCATTTCTCGCTTTTCGAATTTCAATTGTTTCGGATTGAACATTTCGATTGCAAAATTCTCATGCCGTTTGTCGAAGTCATTTGAAATGACATACTTCCGGAGATTACGTGATGATATTTCTCTCCATGCAATTGTGCAAAAGCGTAAAGGTGACATAGAGAGGTATATGGCATCTGATTCCGTTTTTTTTCTCGTTTGTTTATCGCGATTTCGATGACTTGTTTGCTATTTTCATCTTGGCCGTTGCTGTCGTCGTCGTCTTCGTCGTCGTCATTTCCAATTGCAAATGAAAATGAAAACAGTTACTTTACCTGATGCGATCAGGGAAATGTTTACGAAAATTTATGGTTGAAGGGAATGACATGACATTGCACTGATATGAAAATGAACGAATTGAGAGACAAAAAAATCAAAACATACATGAGTGTTTTCATGGCAAAAGAGTTCAACGTACAGTCGCCCGTCGCGTTTTTTTTTATGTGTGCAAATTCAAATTAATCGTGGATTCTTTGTGTCGTTCACATTTGATGGTCCATTGATATAGAGTGAGATTGGCTGGTTGTACTATTGTCTCATCATATCCTATGGAACGTCAATTTGGATCAGACAAACAAGCCACTTTCGTGTCAAAAAAGAAAAACGAAATTTCCATGTACTTGCATTGTCTCGTCTAATTATGAACAAACGATTCTCATAATCTATGGAAATTAGGCTGTTTTTTGTACATGTTCTCGAGCGCGTTTAATGAAATTTTGCATCAAATTCATGTGAGATTTTTGGTAGTAAAATGAAGTCCATCGCATCATTACTGTGGAATGTGAACCCAACAATGGTGATTTAAAAAAATCGACATTGGCCAGGTGTGACCCACGAACTGTGTGTGGTTTTAATGTGTTTTATGTCGTTTTTTTTTGCTTGGGAGAAACGAATTTGAAGGTTGCAATTTCAAGCTTTCTTGTGATATCTGCAATTATTTCCATTTCTACTGATTTTCTCGAAAATGTTCACCTTGACAATTGGGAGATGATAATTTTTTTTTATTGAAATTGGCACATCTCATCTTTTGATTTGAAATATCTTAATCAGCGTATTGAGTGTGTTACTTCGATATTTTATGTGTTTCAACTTTTGAACATTTTAGATAGGTACTAAAATAGTTACAAGAGTGATGAATTACAAATCGCAAAGTGCCTTATTATCTAAAATTCCGATTGCTTATGAATAAGTTTTTGGAGAAAAAAATGTGCAGAATTTCTGTTTATGTACAAAAAATGTCGTATTGCATTACGGTAAACATGGAAGTCGCAATGAATCTTATTCGGTACCCCAAGATCTTCTCACAATGAAAGATTTCTATGCAAGAGAAGGAAACCTGCAAAAACCACATTTATCTACATAAAACATAAAATTCGATACCCAATTCCTTGTTTCCTTTGAATCGATTCAAACAATTTTAAAATCGATCCTTTGGGTCCAGGTACTAAACAAATACAATGCTGATGAAATAAATGATGTGTTTTTGCAAAAACGAAGCTCCGATGCAAATCCAAACAGGCAAATTATACGTCCGTTTTCATCAACAACAACGGTTCTTAAATTCAAATGTTATGAAGAAACTGCGGGACAGACACTGGATATTACGGATAAAAAAAACACTTATAACTGTAGTTAGAACACATGCTTTCACACTTTCAACAATCGCCAATTTTAGGGAGAAAATGGTGGGCTCTTGAAGGAGTACATTCCTGTGAATTTCGTGTAATATGACCACAAACACAACACAATTTCAAATTAATGAAGAAAAAAAAAACTAGAGAATCTAGTGGTTGGACACTGACCATCCTTACGATCGAAATCGTAGAATTTTCCTTGTAATCGATTATCATTTTCAAATGCTTCTAAAACTCAGTCCATTGAATATCCTTTTTTTGATTAAAAAAAAACTAAGTAAATTCAACTTTAGACTGCAAGTAAAATGCACACTTCAACGGTTTGTCGCAAAAAAATATATTTGGAAATGTCTTTGAATTATCCGTTATGCACAGGCATACACATTCACTGGAGAACAGACTTCATGCGTTCGATAATCGAAACTGTTTTGGATTGTCTGCGCTGCTGTTTGAATTTCTTCGTAAAAATTCACTGGGAAAATGGCAGTATCATTCAGGACCGTTTGATTCGGTCTAATAACTGACGAAACCGTTTGGTTCATCTTATTTTATATACTCCGTTGCCTCCACTACTCCACGTGAATGTTAGTAATTGCAGCGGTGGTAGCAGCACCAGCAATCGCATAAAATATCAGCCCAAGCCAAACATAAATAACATCAAATCTAACAATGCGCAAATCGAATCCGAAATGGTTTGTGTTGAAGTGAGACCGTTGCGTCGAAGGCATCTGGTTGGTAATCAAATAAAATTTCACACATTTCCGTCCTCTTGCCACAGATAGATGCTTTTGCGAGCGAGAGTGTGCCTGTTCTTCTCTCGCTCGTTTGGAGTTTGCAGCGCGCGCAATGGAAAGTGAACCGAAAGAAAAGCAAAGCAAATACACGAAAAAAACGACTCAAAACTCAAAACTGTATGCCGCGTCGGTGCGACTGTCGCCGTGTGTTGTGTGTTGTGCATGCATCAAACAACATAGTCATTTGGGCTTTGATCGCCTGGTTGGTAACGTGTGAAGCAGCGCTCACTTCTTTAGTTTGTTGCCAGCCAAACGACATTGTTGTACTTGAGTTCCCATACGAAAAACACCCGAACGAAAATGAAAACTACGATGAAAATGCGCGCGCACCGTCGACAGCATTCAACAACAAACAGCTGAAAACATTATACCACCGGTGAAAGAGAACGGTAAGCGCAGCATCCATATAGAAATTTAACCGTACGTAAACAAACATAATATGCTACGACAGAAGCCCCAGCAATGTTATTTAAGTGTCAAACATCAAGCAAGCCATTTCAATAACGGAACTCATTCGCAATGCAAACATCGCAATTTCGAAGAGAGTCTCACCAATCAGTCCAGCGACAAACACAGTGAAATGACAGAAAAAGAAGAAAACGAACGAACAAACGACCGACGATAGATAGGAAAAAAATGCCATCATTGTTTATTAACTCATTGGTCAAGGCAAAATGCAAAATATAAAACTCATTTAATGTGTCATTTGTATGCAGAAAAGCGAAGTAATGCAAAAGTACACCGACTCGAATTGAATTGAATTGAAGCCGATGTGCAATCGGATCTACATTTTGACATTTCGTGATTTTCCCCGGCTAATAATGATAACATTGAGTGTGAGTGCGGCCGCGCGCTCGCGCGCATAACAACGCTCATTTAGTTGAACTGTGAATCGTTTCCAGGGATATGATGAAATTTTGACGCTGTTAATGTGCACACTGCACACTCACTGGGCTGCATATCTGTACAACAATATTATCGTTCTTTTATGTAATCCAAATCTGCCGTGACATCGGCTTCTCTCCGTCTCTCGCTCCGTCGCTATCGCAAGTGAAGAGTCTTTCAAAAGTCAAATGCATGAAATGTATTTCGTGCGGCCCGTGATATGCCGTTTTTCCTCCTTCTCCACCTTCTTCTTCTTCTTTTTTTCTTCTCATTTTATTGTTGTTGCAAACTTACCATTTCGCCCTCTTTTCGCTTGAAATTCGAATAGAGATAATAATAAAAAAAAATGGATACATCACCGGTTAATTTTGTCGAGTTTCGGTTTTCTTCTTGGATTCGCGCGCCATATGCTCGATGTTCTCACACACACATAAATTGCGCATAATTCGGCATTACTTATACAACGCATTGCTTCACGTTGCGCACGATTCATCGTTTTCAATGTTCGTCGTCGCTCGCGCACCCAACTCTGATGTGTGTATCATGCCTACTTTTATTGCTACTCTTCTCGCTTCTTGTCTCGATTAATTCAACTTGGTTTGGCCATTCAATTTCTGGTCTGAATAAAACATTTTGTGGCTAAGTTTTATAAATACGCGTGTATGTAATAAGGTAATTACAATAGTGTATTTCTATAAAGATTTGAATATGTTTTCTTTGTTTGAGCACAACGGACAAAAAATGTGTTGTAATCATTGACATTAGACTGATAGAGACTAAGCGCGAGAAAGAGCGAAGAAAAGCAAAAAGTGAGAGTGAGAAATGGAAGAGGTCGCTTAAAGAGCAACAGAGAGCCAAATCAATGAAAACATTGAAGACCAAATAAATAAATAAATGAATGAATCGAATGGAATCAAGACGTAGAGAGAACGAGATAGCGAGAGAAAAAGAGCTTAATCCATTGGCAAAGGGTCTTGCCATTGCAAGATTGTGGCCGAAAAGTCGAAAATCGCAAGACCAAATGCCTCACAATTTGTCGACGTATCAAATGGCTTCTGTTATTGTCGGTAATTAATTTTGTTAGCAGTTTAGCTTCGATTGTAAAATCGTTTTTCCATCTTTCGTTGTGGTCTTTTGTTTTAAAAGTGTTTCTTTTTTGTTGCTGCTTTGTTTTGTGTGCTTTTTTTTCTGGCCATTCTGTTTTCCGTCCAGTCTCACTTTTGTTTCTCTCTCTCTGTGTGTAAGTGTTTTTTTGTGCAATTTTTTTTTATTGTATCGAAACAAAAGAAGCAACTTATCGGTTGTGGCTGAATGGAAGAATAAAAGAGACTTGATTTATGATACAAAAACGTTTCCATAGTTCACTTTATGGCTTCATGGTTGCAACTCCACATTGGACATTTATTTTGGCAGTGATGGCCAGCACGCAATCTATGCGGCTAATTGTGTTCTGTAGTCTTTGGATTGGTTCGAACATACATATGTATAGATGTTTCAGCTGTGGCTATTGTGCTTCTGCCGGACTGACAGCTCACACAAAACCATTTATTCAATTGCGTCAATGATATATGGCCATTGGAACTGTTGAAATGTGAGATGTGCAGTGCTCTTCTTCTACTTTTCTTCACTATTTCGTGGTTGATCTATCGGTTTGCTCTGCTGCCGCCATCAATGTCTCAATGAGATTTCGAGTATTCATAAAACTCAATTGAATTACAGACATGCGCCGCCACCGCCGCCGTCGTCGTCGTCGTCGTCGTCTTCGTTGTTGTTATCTTCATTTTGAGCGTGCTATTGGTGCGCCAGCGCATTCAATCGCAAAGAACGTGTGTTACTCAAATCGCCATGAACTTGAATCATTTTCCTTGCTCATTTCAAATTAAATAACAAAACATGTAATTGGGCTCATTAAAATAATCGCATAGTTGACTAGAGACACACACACATACAGAGGGAGTGAGAGAGAGAGAGAGAGAGAGAGAGAGAGAGAGAGAGAGAGAGAAGAAACACAGTGACTTTAAGTTTATTCGCATGCCAGTAAATTGTCTGATCGAATTACAGATCGTGCCCATTCATTGGCGCTTAAGACATAGGCCAAATACTTGAAACAAAATTGACCGATGAATTCACATCGATCATTAATGAATATTTAATCATAACTTTTCTTTCGACTCAACAGCGTGTTGATTGTCGTTACGAATTAATTGAACTGTCGCACGCGCCACCCAAATTTACTAATGAAGCGATATAGTGTTTTGCCAAGAGTCGAACAAAACGTTTTTCACGCAATGCTTATGCCGGCTTTTTTTCTCTCTATAATACCGCCCGGGCCGAAGCACGAATCAGTTGCTTCAAACGAAGTGTCACGCATATGTCAAAAAGATTTGTATTTTTTTTCGCTCTCTTCGTTTTGTTTCATTGCTTTACTATTATTGTTATTACTATCGGAAACTCGAGCACACGATGCTTATGACCATCATGTATTTTTGTCATTATTCAAGCGTATTTCCACTCCGACCAAATAATGTAGTAATAAGTGAATGCCACAATTACCTAAACCAAGCACATTTCCCATTTACATGTTCCATTTGTCACCAAATGCGATTTTCGTGCACAGAAGCCCATTTATTGCCTATAATAAATGATTTAAAGCTTCTTTGATCTCTCTCTCTCTCTCCCTCTCTCCTCTCTGTCGCCATTCGCTAAAGCCGCATTTTATGTGAGCGTTTGCAGAATTCCCAACAAAATGACAATATTCACGCTCAATGCATGGACATTGTATACGATCGAGCAAGATTAAAGTCATAGGAAGGCCTCAGGCAAGTTCAAATTGATAATAAAATTGCATAAACATCAGATAAGCGAAAATAATGGAATAAAAACTGGTAAAAAAGCATTTGATGAATTTTGGATTGGGCTTGGTGTTGAACATCATCATAAATTCCTAAGTAAATATGATAGTAAAATCACGATTTTGCTTTGAATTCAGCGCGCGCTCTTTATATTTTCACGTAATAAGTAGCCAAGTGAAGGGCAACAGTACACCATTTCGGCGGCGCAATAAAGAGTCAGCGTGGAAAATAATGTGGATAATTGTAAAGCTATGCGTATAATTAAAATAATGTTTTTACTTGAGTCTAAGGCCTACCTATGTGAGAATACCAAAAATAACTGGTGGACTCCTTAATTGGCTTACAATTTGAAAATTAATGGCAAGCATAAAGAATGTTCGGCAAAATGAAAAAGAAGGAAAAGAAAATATTAACGATGGGGCGAAAAAAAAACACTTAACCATATAAAATATGATGGAATATAAAAACTGGCCATTTCTTCTGTGGCATCGTTCATCTAGTTGTCAACTCACAAGGTGTTGTCCAAAGGGTAACAACACATAAATTTGGTGCACAATTTGAAATGGCTTTACTGTAACCGTTTAAAGGAAGATGCCTGAAACTTTCACTGCAAAATCAAATGACGAAGTTGTCCGAACGGGTGATTTTATGCCCATGTGCTTTTCAATTGCATTTCGAGGTTCTAATCACATCCGCGGTAGGAAAGAAAAGTCAACGATTGAAATTAAAAACCAAATTGGGATAGCTTCCGAAGCATCCACACGACATGCATTTCAGAGAGAAAAAATCGTCTGAAGATGAAAAGTTCATAATAATATGTGCATTTAATGTGCGATTAGCAGCGACGAAGACGAAAAAAATCTCGCTGTTTGTTGTTTATTATCATCGTCATCATCATCATCATACGTGTTGCGGAACTATTCTGCTATTCCTATTACTTGGTTATTCTGCAGCCGAGTGTCATGCCTGATTTGCAATGCTTTCGTCGCTATGATGCAGTACTCGGGTGTTTGGTGCAACATGCCAGTAGAATTGTGTGTGTGTGTGTACTTTCATTTGATCATATTACAAAGTTGTGTCTTAGCATTGATTTCATATTACTACTTGCGCCTGGGACACGACCAACAATGTAGATAGAGAGACTGTAATTGATAACTCGCACCGCAGCACAAACCAGTCGCGTATTTTATACGTGTAGAATCGGAAAACTATATGGTAAAACGGTTAACACGGAATTTAAATATTTGCCATTGTCCAGTGGCCATATAACACCACAGTGTTTCATTCGCGGCATTTCCAGCAAACAGATTCTCCATCTTTCTCTCAATTCCATCCAAAAGCCATAAACGGATTGCGGAAGAACTTTCAAATCGAACGTGTTTTAAATGACTATTACTTTTTCTACATTTATATACATAAATTTCTTATTATTTTTTTCCAATGGGGCACTCATACGTTCCATATAACACCACAGACACATGCGCGACAAAAGTGTTTATTCGCTGTTGTGGCTGCTGCTGCTGCTGCTGCTGCTGCTGCTCATATGATCACTGATCAACTATTGCAATGGAGATCTCAAAATAAATCGCAAATTTTCCTATATGTTACACGGAAGAGATTGTCTCACTCTCGACTGGAATGTATTATCGAAAACCGTTCAACATCATCTCTGAAAAGGCAAACAAAACATTGAGTGAGAAAGAAAAGAAGAATCGGCAGATCAGCATGATGTTTCACGAAATCGCAACCGAAATTGATTGACAACAAACCGTTCACTGCAATGATTATACAATAAATGAATCGGGATAATCTCATAATAAATAGATAATAATAAAAATGAAGGGAGAAGGAAAAACAAACAAGATTTATTAACAGTTAGGCGACAAGGCAACAACCACCTTTATTTTAAGTCTCATCCGAATGATTTGCAATAATTTCTTTTCATTTTGGAAACAATTAAGTATAAAATAGAGAGAAATAAAATGCTGAAATGGTGTTTGTTGATTCCAATCAGATGAATTTTGGTTTTTTTCTTCTCGTTCGTTGTTCTGCTCATTGTAAATTTGTTTCGATTTTCACTCTCATTCGTCCAAGTCTGTGTTGCTTCGCTCGTATTGCGTGTATAATTTTATACACACGTAAAACTACCACCATTGCGCTGGTGCTGGTGCCCAGCCATGGTTATATTGATGATCCAGATGGATAGGAATCGCCACTTCCTTCACATATGGTACGTGCTTTACCACTGGTACATGCTTATAGATAGGCACGGTTTGAATGTGATGGTGATGTATGTTATGTGTATGCACATTGTATGGCACTATAAAAAGAAGAAAATGGAGAGAAATTTTTTTTTTTAGCGCACAATCAACACGAAAAACAATAACAAATAATCATCTAAATTTAAATACAAACCATGGACGACAATATGTTCACTAGTCAATCGGATCAGCAAAAACAAAGCGGACGGAAAATGAAATGAAATACAAAAAGAACATCAAGTTATTGTTGTTTACATTTTCATCATGAAACAAAACCCAAAACAATAAGTAAATTTTTTACAACTCCATCGATTGTCTTGCGCTTACATGCATTTACCGTTTTTCATTGTCTTTTCTAAAGTACAAATTAATCTAAGAGGGGAAAAAAAACCGTAATGACACTCGCGATGTGATAATGAAATTGGCCGAACATGCATTTCGGAAGCAGCGACCGACACACAATATATGACCAAATGAGATTGGACATTTGTAGCTGGTACTGCACTACTGTTCGTGCATTATGCGGTCAGTGCGTTGTCTTTGAAGTGAGAGAAAAAAAATGGAAAGTGCATTGCCAGAAACACTCAACAACAGTGTAATCGGATCCAAAATAAAGTTTCAATCACAATTCCGTCAAAAGGAAATAACGTGATTCCGAAATGATGCCATTCTTCAGAGCAGAAAAAATGATCATTTGTCAATTAAGCGTAATTTTCATGCGTTTGCATTGCATATTTGTATTATTCAATATAAAAACCGATTGACGATAATTTTTCACAAAACTTCTACTAGTTTTATAATCACCGTCAAAAACTAGACAATTTCACTTTCATCGACGCGCCATAAGACCATTTAATTTACGGTGTGTCTAACTTTTTTCCCCTTCTATTCACTCGCTTCTCTTCTTGCTTTGCGTATCCAAATTGTAAACAAACCACATGCAGACATTTTTAAAATTCCATGGCAATGGCAATAGCGATGTCGACGACGATGACGCGATGGTAGTCAGACAAAATACGTTCGTATTTGTAATGAGATAATCATCAAGTACGTATGGACACAAAGCATCTCTTGTGTGCGCGCGACTTCGCATGAGCTCGTGCACACTCAAAGTGTACATTTGCCTATACACGTATTCATTATTATTATTCGTTGATACTTTGTGTTTATTTGTTGAACGCAATGACGGAAGACATTATACGTTGTTTGTTGGAAAATGTACCTCACTCTCCCGCTGCTGCTGCTTTCATCTGCCTCGATATGTATACACTTTTGTGTGTTTATGTTGCGTTTGTGCTTTTCATCACGATAAAAATTATTATTATTTTTTCTATATTATTCGCGATTTGTTGTCGCGCCACATAGTGAAATTTATGTATGAGCTCCAATTCGAAGCGATAAATCCTTGGCAAATGGGGTTCAAAATGAATGGTTTCAAATGAAAGAGAGACCCACTAGAGTGTATATATATATATATGAATGGTGTTACCATACCCAATTCCTTCCAATATTGGTAACAAAACACACTTGACTCTTTTGGATTAATTCTTCAAATAAATTGGTTTGGAAACCAATTGGTGCTCAAGAGTGCGCTCTAATGGATAAAATATTCACCATTTCGCTAATAATAGCCAATTGTGTATTGCTTTCACAAAATGTGAGTGAGTTGACTGTCTAGCCGACGACGAAGACGAAGACGACGGCAATGTGTATTTCGATGCCAATTCCACGGATAATATTTGCACAAATAAACCGTTATGGCTATTACACGGATGAAATAGGGAACCGAGTAATTTTGTTTTGCTTGCTACACTGATTGAAAGTTTTAACCACAAATTGTGTGTATGCATAGCATCAAATCGATCGATGATTACATAATTATTTATAATTTTTTTTTTGTGTAATTCTCATATTATCCATTGATCAAAAGTTTAACCATTTTACCTGGTTATATACTTGTAGTATTTTTGGCACACGAGTGATGTGCTCACGATGAGCCCGATCATTTTTATTGCACAAATTAAATATTGCCATAGATCTAGCACATAATTACCGAAATGGCACACACGAATCACTTGAACATGGCAATAAAGAGAGACAAAAAGTGGTTTTTTTTTTAGCTAAGTGTGTTGTTGAATGCATGTCAAATTCACAAGATGTGATGATCATGCGCGCGCGAGTATGATTCACGTAATTATATGGCGAATAAATTCAAATGCTGACATATTTATTAAACACATTCACGCATAATTCCGAACTGAAGAGACACACGATAAAGGCATGGCCAAGCATGTCGAAGAATCGCTTCGAAAGGAGAATGCAATTACGAATTCCATTCCTAAATCATATAAATGCGATCGAAATGTCTTCGGGTTGTTATCTTGTGAAACAAGAGTAGGTGTTATATTCGAATGACACTTGATTGACATCATAAAGAGGTGAATAAATGTGGGCCAAAGTAATGTTTGCATGTAGAGTGACGAATGGCGCATGTGCCAGACGATCAAAAGCTTGGCGACACTATCTCTCAACCGATAAAACCCGATCGAACGAAACGATTGTTGTTTTAGCGTATGCAATAAATGAAAGGATTATTTTTCTCCTAACTTACATAATCGAATAAAAAAGCATGGAAAATGGAAATAAATTGGAAACATGATGCATGTTCGGTGTTTACAGCAGATAAAAAAAAACAATACATGTCATTTTGAAGTCCTTAATGGAAAAAAAACTACACGACAAGCATGAAACTCTTTTTGCCTTTCACAACTCATCAGTTTCCACTTCCCTAAATAATGCCGTTGACGAGAGGTAATCATTAAAAATACATATTTCATGATAAGACCCTAATCAAATTCCGTTTGCCCATTGATAATAAGGTGCCGTGTGTGTATGTGTATTATGTGTTATACAAACAGGACGGACATTGCAAATATATTTATTTTGTATACTTTATTCATAGGTAGCCATTAAATTGATCGACAAATCGTAATTGTGGAAATTGATTGAACAAATTCATTGATCATAAAAAGTACTACGACGCCGGATAAGCTCAGTTTGGTCTAAAGTATACGATGGGAATTTTGTTTAGCTGAAGAAAAAAAAAACGAGTGATCGTAAATGTTTAAATGCTGTTTTTTTTTATTTTGTACCAGTCAAACGAGCAAACGAACGAATGAATGAGCGAATCATTTTAAGTTCGTTTTTTTTTCTACTCTTGATCATTGCAATTTCACTTATTTTCACAATTGGTAATATTATGTAAAGCGCACTAAATACGGCACAACTATTTTGCTCTCTTCAAATAAATTGCAAACTGATGTGTATGTTTATTACTTTATTACGACCGTAATTAGTGTAAGAAGATAAATATTTATATATAAATACATATCGAAATGGAAAATATTATCTTGAAGCCGTCCCACCGATGTGTCGATGATGTTTTCGATTTGATCTGCTGGCCTGATTTACATATTGGCCGTTATTGTGCTGGAACGACGCGGTGATAAAAGATAGCAGTGCAAGTAGATCAGATACGCAGATCAACGAAAAATGAATAATCAATGAGGTAAACATGCGTGTCCAGGCACGCGATCTACTCGGAATGAACGTAATATTCGCAGTTGCAGCATAATGAAAACAAATTAATCGGTGTTAGCCGAATGTGTGTGTCTATGTGTAAACAACTCAATATAAATATATTTTTTTTTATTCGCCGCTTACTCGAATAATTTACTGCAGCCAAATTGAATATGTAATAAATTAGAAGAAAGAAACATATAGCTCAGTTTTCTCATTGTTTTGTGCATATTTATTTGATTGGTGTGCGGTCTATCGGTGATCAGTGGAATGATCGATTGTTTTGAGAGTGAAATTAATGCTAACGAAGAAATTACTTTGAAAGAAAATTGAAGAAGAAGAAGAAAACATGTGTGTATGTGATTGTGTGGCAGTCTACAGATCGATAGGTGCATCAATTAAGGAGATAATATTCACAAATAGAAAAGGAATTTATGCATGGTGTAAGTGATTGATTGAGAAATAAACTGATGCAGAGATGCTCCATTGGCTTGATATGCATGCATTTGGTGCATAAAAACATGAGCATCTCACCAAGAGAAATTCTTGTGAATTTCGATTTGGGGTCGATATTCTACTGCGCTTTTTTTTTTTTTTTGCTATACACTTTTGTTCGATTTTTCTGGGCTTGCTTGCTCAGTGTATGTGTGTGCGAATTTGTGTGCACTGCATTAAAACACATGAATACCTACTTGTTTTCTTCGAATAGACTAAATGGATCGGGGAACAATGACGATGATTTGGCTGGTGCTTTCATTGTAATGGTCATAAATGGTTTTTTGCTGTTTTTCATTTCGTTAAATAATTTGTTCATTTCGTGCGGTGTTGATACGTGTGTATTGGCTTGTGGAACGTTTACTTGGCCAATAACCGGCACCTGTACAGGCATTGGTGGCACATGTACGGGCACATTCAATTTAAGAGCTGGTCTTGCTTTGACCAATGTGGCTGGGATTTGGTTGACCGTCGACGATACGGTATCCTTTCGAGGAGTTATAAAAATTTGCGTTCTAATGCACGAATGAAGTTTTCGCAGAAGATAATCAATATTAGTTGGTTAGAATACTTGAGACTTTATTTTAATGTTAATCAAACGTTGGACAAATGCTTTTGAAACGTTTTATTTTTTAAATTTCATTGAAGCTTATTAAGTTAAAGGGAGTTGTTTGAAATGATTCCAGCGTTTTTACTTACTGCTTTGGATGGCCAAAGAAAATCGGCGCTGCGCTAGTCGCAGCAATAAAACAAAGTAAAACAAGGACTTTCATGACCTGAAATAGAAAAAGCATGTTAGTAAAACCGATTTTTTTTAGTTTGATTATTTAATGGAAGCTTTGGCAGAAAATGTTCTTGAATAATGTTAAAACAATGTAACGAGCTCATGATTAATTTCGTTTCATTTGTTAGATATATCGCCTTTAAATCACTGAAATTCACGAGAATAAGCACGAAAAATAATCAACTAGATTGACTCGTGGAGAAAAACGTGGTTTTCTTTAATGAAAGAGTGGTCACTAATACAAAATCTCCAGAAAGAGTCAATCGACAATATTGTAGCCACTTTTACTGAAATAAAAAGGAACTATTGTTCATTTCTTCTATGCAAATAAATTTACATCTTTTTTCCATTTTGATTTCCACTCACTAAAAACCTGATTATTTTTTATAAACCTTAAAAATTCTTAAAATTGTCCGTAGCCACACATGCACTTACTGGGATTTTTGAGAACATTTTTTTTTGTTTTGTTAATTTAATGATTGAGGACGAATTTCCAAATTTTGTTGTAGAAAACGAAAAATCACTTTTAAAACAAAGTTTCACAATACAAAAAATTCGTATAGACAAAAAAAATAAACGCCGAAGGCACTAAACGCCGTTGCAATCGCACCGATTCAATCGAAATAAAGCGAACGAGTCGAATGGCTTTGCAGATTTGATATGAACGCAAGTTTAACTGGGTGATCTTATTTATATACAATCATCCAAAAGGAAAAATGTACGTAAACAATAACAGAAGAAGTAAAAAAAAACAACAACCATCAACAGCACACATTGAAGTGAAGCGAAAAAAACGAGATCATACCAAAACAAAAACTGCATCAAAACCGATGCGTGTGTACCGTGTGCAGTTCTGCAGTTTAACGGCTGAATGTGTATGTAACGTGAATCGTACGGTGGTGGAATTGTATTGCAAATTGCTCTGATTTATATACATAAACAAGTGCAAGGAGCAGGGCCGCGTGGATATGCACATATATTCCATTCCGTTGCACATTTGCAGTGTGTAAAAATATCGTCAATGGGATTCGAAACAAGTTCACCTCTTTGAAATTCGGATTCATTCTTGAAAAAGTTCGTTCAATGAATGGGGACGGTGTGTTACAAAATCGTAACCGTTTATTTATTTACTTTACTATACATCGAATGTTGTATTTTAATCGTAATCACACACACACACACACAATCTCGTTGCTGCCGTTTTTGCCAATTGCAAACATGGGTGTATATCATTTCATTTGGATTCATTTGTTACATAAAACCGCAGTCGTGTTTCCAGAATCTCGACATTTGACAAATATACATCACTTGGTTTTATAATCGGTCGCAAGATATGGTTTAAAGCAATGAAAACCCATCAAAACAACATTAGATAGCGATAGTATAAGTAATATTCTGTCGATTCGCGCAATGCAACGCAATGCATCGATGTGATGCATTGCACTGCACTGCACTCGCGCATACATCTCACGAAGGCGGACAAAACGTGTGCACATTTGGAATCGTAATTAAAGCCTTTATTCGCATCATGCAACAATTAAAATGAAAATTCCAGATATATACACACTGCCAGCCCAAATGTAATGTTATTAACAAAAATAGGAAAAATAAATAAATAAAATGAACATTCACAAGATACGGAATGAGGAGCGATATTATGCAGTAATGTATTATGATGCAATGATTTTTCTGTTACCAACCTTCCAGTTGTGTCCAGTCCGATCTGTCTACTCGACGCCGCTTTTATGTAAGGCTGTACATTTTCAAAGATTTCGTGCGAACGGAAAGTGGCCATGCCGACCGAGACTGCATGTGCATTTTCATTTTCATTTGATGCACGCAAAGTGCTTATCATAACGGCTAATGATGACCACACAAATATTTGGTGAATCTTAATTTACGGTTCGCATACGTTTGTACGCGTGCGCGTATGCGCACTCTCAGCCTCACACCACATCGTTTGCTGGCTTCAATCGAAAACTATTTTGGATTTTCCTTTCATGCCACTGGCTCTTGATGGATCCATTCCGCGGAGAATTCAATTATATGGCATTTGATTCGATACAAAGTTTTTGAAAGATAGAGATAGAAAGAGAGAGAGAGAGAGAGAAATAAAAAAAACGAAATTCGAAATTCTTCTGATTTCAGCTTCGAGTGTGATGAGCTTCTTTCATCCATCAAGAGAGTGTAAAGACATCAATGTCCAAATAATAATCAACGATATTTCCCGGGTAAATAGCCGGCGCGTATGTGCAAAATTGATCGTGAAAAAATAAGATAAATGTTTAACAACAACATCTATGATCGTCTTCACTTGCGATTGCTGTCGTTGCTGCTGGTACTGCTGTTGTTGAATTACTTAGAGGCCGACATTTTTTTTTTCATTCAATTCAACACATTACAAGAGAGGAAAAACATTCATAGCATTTTTATAACAGCATAAAAATCCGAATCCATTGAAGAAAATGGGTTTCGATTCTGGTGGAAGATGTGACAACTGCTACGGCACAAGAGCTCGATAATTAGCATCATATTCTCAATGTGCCATGACATTTAGTTTCAATGCTTTTTCTTCGATCATTTAAACACATTCCGATGTGCTGGTTCACCGGCCACTGGCCAATGGCCAATCGATTACCATTGAGTCAGAATTGCAAGTAAACCAAAAACGCTTCCAGTAACATTTATTACTTAAATTATAGCTGTCTGTGTGAAATTATAGCCTTATTTATATGCTTTGCCGTTTTTTTTCTTCTTCAAATTGTTTGTTTGCTTTGGGATTTTGTTTATACATTATAGTCAGTTGCGCCGGTTGATTGATAAGTTTGTAAAAAGAAAAACCACATCCTTTGCCCGGTAATCCAAAACATTTGTACCAAACCTGTGAGTGTAATTCGATAAAAATTAAATAATCGCGGATGACGTTGATTGGTGTGCGCCGTGGATTGATAGTGAAAGTGACAATACTAGTGGATTTAGCATAATTACATACGTTCATACTCGTGCACTTTGCTTAGCCTAGCGGGACTGTGTTTATCTTTATCTGCTGCGCGTTTCTTAGCCCATACAATGAAACGAAGACAGTGTGTTGTTTACTTGTTGCGCATTGTTGACACGAAACAACTGCAGACACATTTAATATAGAAAATAGTTGTGGAGCTACCTGTCCCTGTTATCGTTGATATTGATTAAATGCATAATTATTTGTATGTATCCATTTTGCAAATGAACAATTAGACTCAATCACACACCGGTAACATATTTAATGCTAAATGCCTAACTAACGTAGATTAAAAAGAAAAAGAAAAACCGGCGCGAACGGTTGCACGCGGTGTGTGAGATGAACGAGCGACGATGTAAAACATATGAAAGAGGATGGGAAACGCAGTAACGCGTTATCACTTTATTGTGGTTATCATGAGGATGAAAATCGTTTAAAACTTTACACTTTTTTCCGTTGTCACATGAAAATGTATGTTGTCGACATTATCAGTTGGTTGTAATTAAATTAGCGTATTTAGCGAAATAAAAATAACATTGTAGTGTTAAAACACTGGTGGAGAACGAAAGGCCAAGAGAGAGAGCGGGAGAGAGCAGGAGGGAGAAATAGAATGACTATAGATTAGAGAGAAAAAAAGACGTAGACATGCGTCGATCGTTATTACATTTGCGTTGACACAGTCAATTGCATTACAGGAAGTAGCATCTTAATCGGTTTGATCAAAATGTCAATGCAGTTGTCTGCCTTTCCGCGCCATTTTGGTGCACAGTTTGAGGTTGTTTCAACCAACTAAATAATTAATTGATCGAAATTGTCGCTGACGTTGATGCGTTAATAATTTTGTATGTTTAAGAAGTTGCTGGCCATTCCCTTTTCTTCCAATCATATCTCTCTCCTTTTTCTTCGGAATGTCCATTACATCAGATCATCGGACAGTCAGTGATAAAGTGAAAGAAATACAGAGAAAATTTATAACGAAATAACCTTAACCTAATAAGAAATGATCGATCCCATGCAGAGAGAATGTTACTCTTGGAATGATACAAAAAAATGAAAAGCGAAATGCAAAAACCTATACGAAAATGGAATTGAAAATGAGAATGTGATATTCTTACCAGCTGCATGACTTGCAAGTAAAAGTAAAAGTAACGTAATACGGTTAACACTCTTTGATGCAGCGAAAATGGCCAGTGTCGGATAGCAAAGCAAGCGTTTGCCCATTCATTGTTTCAATCTCAGTTGAGAAACAAAAGTCATAATTGATTTTTTACTGAAACTGGCTCTCGAAAACAATGGAACACTGTTACATGTTCTCTCGCTACCAAAATTTAATAAATAGTTTACAATTTATTTTCATTTTTCACTATTTCTCCTCCGTCGTCGTCGCCGTCTTCATCTTTACATTTCAACATGGTTAGATGCGTATCCGTAAGCAATGAGCGCGGTCAGTTTGAATGGGTTAACCACTGTCCACCAATACGAGAAGTAATTACGACACGGTCGCAGTTCGACCCAAAATATCAACATATCGATCGTATGAACAATTTACATCTTTTTACGGCGAAAATAATGTGTTTCTTCGAATATTAAGAGCACCATTGCATTAATCATTTCTTCTTTATTATTGAATCGGTGAAAACATGCTTATTTTTAAACCGAACTTGAACACGAGATCGCAATTTTATAGCAATTCACATTTTGGGATGCATCAACCAACTCAAAGATTGCCTCATTACGCTTCGAGTCCATTTGCATATTTTTTGTGGATGGTCTTAGGGGCGTATTTGTTTATCAAGTGCTTATTAAAATGAAGGTCTTGCGATGATAATGTCATCTGAAATGGCTACTGCTTTGAATCATAATGCTTACATCGACCTTAGTTACAGCCGCAGGCAATCAATTACACAGAAAAGTCTAATGGCTCAATTTTGCAAAATTCCATCAATCCGCCAATGCATGATGTAACTCCAGTTGTTATCTGATGTTTAGTGAATGAACACAGGAATCATGATCAGATTTAGTATAACGAAAGGCGTAATGTCGGAAAGCTGAAAACGACTTGAGCGGAATGCCGGTGAGATACAGAGATTTAAACCAAAACCGCAACAACTTTCGAAAGTGCAATAATACGTACATTTCAAAAGCATCAACAAGTTTGTTGTTTCCGCTTTGATTATTTCGTGTTTGATTTTCAAGCTTAAAATTGTTAATGCAAAAACTTGTTGTTGCTTCTGAGATTCCATTAAATACAGGTGAGTCGCGATTGTTGCAACCATTTTAATGCATGTCCGATTTTCATTAACAAAATGTTTGCACTATCGAAAAACGACTTTTTAATGATCTTTCAGATTTTTCTGTAATAATTACATGTTGATAAAGGTTTTTATATTCATAAATGAATAATTAATTTCATTTTTAAGCAATTTCAAATTGAAATGGTCAATGATATTAACTAATTTCAACTCATGACTTAATTCAAAGATTTCATCACTTCCCCATTCATACTCGGAGTTAACTCAACATACATTTTGTGATATTGAAATTGTTGGTGCAAAACTTGTCCTTAGTAATAAAAAATCAGTATTTGTTTTTTGTGTATATATTCCACCTAGCCGATCGAATAGTAGATTGGCATTTGATAGAGTAGTGATGGCTGTTAAATCAGCAGGAATAACGGATAATGACATTTTGGAGATTGTTAGGAGATTTCAATCTGCCAAATGTTAAATATAGTTTTAATGAAAATAACCAGTTAGTCCCACATAATTTTAAGCCAAATTTTACTGCAGAAATTTTTAGTGATTTGAACTCTATGGGACTCAGACAACTGAACCATATAAAAAACCACAGTAACAATGTTTAAGACTTGATATTTTTAAGAAAGCTCAGGAATTTAAGAAACAATGAATACAGAAAGAAAATAAACGGCCTACCGAATAGATTTAATACTGCGAAAAAATCATTTGACGAACTAAACAAAACATTATATGATCGATACAACGAAAATCTGTCACGCAATATAAAAAGAGCCCCGAAAAAATTCTGGTCCTATGTTAGGGGACAAAAAAAATCAAAAGGATTTGAATCGAAAATGAAATACAAAGGCAAAGAGGTCCATGGTGAATCTGAGATTGCTAGTCTTTTTGCAGAGTTTTTCTCCTCTATTTTTTGTGATAGTAAAAACACGACTGAAATCGAAAATACATTGAACAAACTTGACAAACACAAAAAGATTGAAATAACAGACAGAGAAGTAAGATAGGCTATGCATATATTTCCAACGAACAAGGGTGTCGGTTAGAGTGGCCCAAAAAAAAAAGTTGGCCACAAAAAAAAGTCCAGTTTTGAAAAATATACCTCAAAAAAATAGGTTTTGTCCAGAAAAACGATATGGGTACCATATAAAATTCCGTGCCAAGTCCCATATGCAAATTTTCATGACAGCGATTTCGGAAGCCATTTTAGATCGCAACATTTCAACCGATTCCATTATTCTAGCCAATTTTCGGCAAAAACTGTTGATGGGGTTTTGTTTGGCTCGTCAATATCTACAACTTTTACCAAGACATCAGCCCTTGAAATGACCTTCTGGGCCAGTTACAGTGTAAAATCACCGAAAAAACGGCAAATTTTCGGCATTTTTCGCATTTTTTGCTCTACTGGTCACCCAGGCGGTAAACTTTTGTTCAGTTTTTGACTTGTGTCGTGTAGCTAGAACCTGTACAAAAATTTTGATGCTTCTCAGATTGCGATTTGGATGAACTATGGCGACAATTGATTCACACATATAAGACAAATTTCAGACCAAAATGAACAAATCACAAACATGAGCTTCGGTTTGACAGGTAAAAGCAAATGATTTCTACCTTTTCTGCCTTTGAACATCTAGTATGGTCCTTTACGAACATTTTGGGTACTTACATGACCAAATCGAGTGATGTTTTCACATACTTCTGGCCTCATATTCGATTTCAACTCCCAAAAAATCGACTTTTGACCAAAAAATCCTTAAATATAGGTTTTTCAGGGATGGTGTCTTGGTGCAATGCTATTTTTTCTCAAAAATATGGGGAGTATACCCAGACAAAAACTCTCAAAATTGACTTTTTAAGGTACCTCCCGAACAAAAGTTACGTTTTTCATGCATTTTTCTATGAAATTATCAATTTTTGTTCGAAAGGTACCCCAAAAATCATTCATAAGAAATTCTGTGTGATTAGATTCCCAATATTTCTCGAGAAAAAAAACTTTACTAAGAAACTCATCCAAAAAGTGTATTAAAAAAAATTATGTATGATAAAATAATGTCTCATTTCATAACGTTGATAAACGAGAGTCAGCATGGGTTTGTACCGGGCAAATCTAATGGAATTGGTAGTTTTTGCCAATGATGCAATCGCTGACAAATGTCAAATTGATGTACTATATAGGGACTTTTCTAAAGCATTTGACAAAGTGGATCATGCAATTTTGATTAGGAAAATGAAAGAAATGGGATTTGACTCGGGACTGATAAGATGGATTGCGTCTTATTTGGATGAAAGGTCGATGAAGGTTAAAATAAATGATGAACTCTCAAAACCATATGCAATGAATTAGGTCCCAGCTGGCAGTGTGCTTGGACCGGTTTTATTTTTAATTTACATCAATGGTTTGCCATCTATATTTGATAGTTATTGTAAACTCCTACTTTTTGCGGACGATTGTAAACTAATAATGAAGATAAAAAATGAAGAAGATGCTGAAAGATTTCAGTTGGAAATAAATAAACTTAGCAAATGGTGCAAGGTTAACAAACTTGCTTTGAATGTATCGAAATGTGCCGTACTAACGATAAGCAAATCAGCGAACAGAATTGTCAAGACATACAAATTGAATGATGTTGATTTAAATGGAACGAATGAGTTTCGTGACTTAGGTGTAATAATTGACGAGAAATTGACGTTTAAAACACACATTGAAACATTGGTAGCCTCATGTAATTCAACGTTGGGTTTTATAAAACGCACAGCGGGACAAAAATTTGACACTGACACTCTTGTTATACTATACAATTCATTTATTAACCCTTTGATGCACAACTTTTTGTTTTTGAATCATTTTGATATATGTTTTGTGCCACGATAAATAGAGAAAGACTTCATACTTAGATTTTTGAAAAATTGCGTATTTGTCGAGAAAATCGGAAAAGAGTCAAAAGTGTAAAATCACTATAAAAGCTTGAAAAAATTAAATTTTATAAAACTAATGATGCAGAATGTTAAATTGATGTGTTTTGGTCCTACGAGTCCTAATTTGACAATTGAAAAGAATGAACAAACCAACAAGATAAGAGGAGGAAAAATGTGGAATTCTGCTATAATTTCGCATTTTTTTTACAGCAGTACATGAACAGAAAAAACTTTCCATTCAGCCAGCCGATTATAGCCTGTAAAGTATCAAATGAAAGCTAGTTCATTTCCCTACATTTGTTTCCAAACAAGAATGTAAAAATATTCAGTGGTTTCATAGCTATAGCGTCTGGCGTATCTAGTTACTTTAGGAACCGAAATGTGATAAAGGGTTAAAAGTAAAATATTGTTTGGAATTGTCGTATGGTTTTCATCAACAGCAACTGGCAGAGAATTTATCGAAGGTATTCAAAACAGATTCACCATGATGGCTCTCAGAGAATGGCCGAATGTTCAAAACAATTTTAGTATCCGTCCGTACTCTGAACGTTGTGCTGAACTAAAAATTGATTCTATTGTAGACAGATATGTGTTTGCGTGCCGTACCTTTATATATGACATATTGAAAAAGAACTTAAAATCGAAATTCTTGAATGATAAACTAATTTCTAGTAACAGTAGGCAAACACAAAATACAGAATTAATAAAAATTCCAACATTCACAAGTTCATATATGCATAATCAGTCCTTTTGGTCAGCAGTCAGGCATTTTAATAATGGCAAAATAGAATATGAGAACAGCAATGATGAAAGAAACAAATATGTTAATGCAATCGAAACTAGAAGTTAAGAGAAAATAGTATTGTATTGTATTGAAACTGTTGTTGAAAAAATCAGCTTTTTACGGAGACGAATGTACTCTTTTTGCCTGTAGCCAGTATTTGGCGAAATTAATAATAAATAAATAAATACAATTTCGTGAAACAAGTAGCAATCGTAATGTATCGATTTTCCTATTGGTAAGTATCAGCCTGAGCGAAAAAACAACTTTTCAACGTTATATGCGAAATAGTTGTGGATCTATGCCGAGCACGGAAGTTCAGCAAGATGAAGTTGAGACTTTTTCAACGCATTTTATGGAAATATTTAGAAAAAATTTACTGGTTTCAATAAATTTACTTGGCTAGCAAGCTAAGCCAAATAAAAGGGCCCAAATTTCGGCATATAAAGCTGAGCTATGTATTTGTACACTGCTGGCTGTTTGAAAAGATCCACCAGGAATTCTTCCCTGTAAATATGCAAGTTGAATTTGAAGGGCGAAATAAAGTTGTAGGGTCTATAGTGCATAGAATCGCCTGTGTCGGTATTCTACGATACAATTCCAATGATTTTGTAATTGAACGTTGTAGATCGCATGTCCAAAATTCAATTGAACGTCTGGAATAAATCCAAACAATTTCTGCTGAATATCGGCAGAATATCGACAGTGGTTCTCTTTATTGCGTCGTTTTCATTACCGGGTGTTAAAACCATCATGACCAGAGAGGATAAATTTAGGCTCGCAAAAATCGAAGAGTCATCACTTGAAGAGCTATAATTTCTCAACCAAACCTCCTAGATATACCCTATAGCACACATTTCTTAGCTGTGGAGGTCAGCTTTGAAACCACATATAGCTAAACCTGAATTTCTTTTTTGAGAAGTAATTTTGCAAGACGAATACGGATGTTTGCCCCTGCAAGACGACTAATTTTTTTTGAGGTCCATACATGCGCGAGGGGGGGGGGGGGGGTGAAATCGATTTTGCCGGGGGGAAAAAAATTTTTCCCCCGGGGAAAAATATAAACCCGATTCGCGGGCTAGGGAGTGGCTAAACCCTCCCGGACCAGTTTTTATCTCAATGTATTTTGACGAGATCTATCGATTGGAGCTTCCCCCGATGTCGACTGACCCACTTCCTGACCCCCCACAGGGTTATTATCGATGATGCTTCCCTTACATATACATTACTCCAAAAAATGGTCTGGGGAGGGTCAGGGGGTAATATGGGTGGGTCCAATCGATAGATCTCGTCAAAGTACTTTGACAATACCCCCCCCATTTGGGGGGGGTAAAACCCACTCCCAAGCCCAAAAATCGCATTTGAAAATATACCATTAATTCAATGGGAAGAATCATAAAAATCCAATTTTCAAGCTTGGGAATGGGTTTTACGCCCTGTTGGAAGGGTGTTTGTTAGGGTACTTTGACGAGACCTATCGAATGGACCCACCCATATTGCCCACTGACCCTCCCCTGATTAATTTCCTGGGATGTTGTTTGAATTTCTTCCCGGGAGAAAAAATAATTTCTTCCAGATTGCGCAAATCTTTGTTTTTTTTAATCCTAACTATATTATGATGTACATTAAGAGTACTTAGAAGTACTTAAGAGTACTTAAGAGTACTTAAGAGTACTTAAACCGTTTTTTTCTTACTTTTTTTCCGTATTTATGACTAAAATTCGAAATTTATTCAATATTTTTGGACACGGTCTTCGGCAAAAAAGTAGCCAGTGTAAAAATAGACAACCTTTCTGAACATATAAATCCAAAATAAGCATGTTCTGACCACGTATTTGGCTCGAAATTTCACATTCAAAAATCTTAACTCAAAACACATTGGATGTGATTTTGTTGGGTTATGTGTTAGAAGAGTTGTTTTTTTTACAACGGCCACAATTTTGCCGAAGACAGTATCCAAAAAAATGAATAACCTGCGAATTATGGTTGAAAAAGTGCAAAAATCGATTATTTTTACAATATTTTGTACTGGAGCAAACACCAGATGGCATTTTTTGGGTAAACGGATAGTCCCAATCGATAAATATTGTCGAATTAGTCTAACAAATACCCCGGTTAATATGGGGGGGTAAAACCCACTCCCAAGCCCGAAAATCGCATTTGAAAATATACCGTGAACCGTTGAATCATTGAAATCCATTTTTTGAGCTTGGGGATGGGTTTGACCCCCCCAAATGGGGGGGGTATTTGTTAGACTACTTTGGCAATATTTATCGATTAGACCCACCAATGTTGCCCGCCGACCCTTCCCTGACCAATTTACTGAGGGAGATAATATTTTCGATTTGCAGGTCCCCGAAAGAGGGTCAGTGGAGGGTCAGAAGGCAAAATGGGTGGGTTTAATCGATAGATCTCGTCAAAGTACCCTAACAAATACCCCCCCCCCCATAGGGTAAAATCCACCTCCAAGGCCAAAAAACGGGTTTCAAAGATTCAAAGATTCACGGTATATTTTCAAATGCGATTTTTGGGCTTGGGAGTGGGTTTACCCCCCCAAATGGGGGGGGTATTGTCAGAGTACTTTGACGAGATCTATCGATTGGACCCACCCATATTGCCCCCTGACCCTCCCCAGACCATTTTTTGGAGTAATGTATATATAAAGGAAGCATCATCGATAATAACCCTATGGGGGGTCAGAAAATGGGTCAGTCGACATCGGGGGAAGCTCCAATCGATAGATCTCGTCAAAATACATTGAGATAAAACCTGGTCCGGGAGAGTTTAGCCACTCCCTAGCCCGCAAATCAGGTTTATATTTTCCCCGCGAAAAGTACTGAAAGTTCTGTGTGTGGTAGCGACCTTTGTCGACCTCAAACGATGGCTTTCTTTCTGTTAACTTCAACTCTTGTTCAGGAAAAACCGGTAGCACTTTATTTTGTCCATTAATAAAATTACGTAAGCATATTATGAATAAAATGAAGAGAAGAGAATAAATAAAAATGCACAATTAACGGAAAAATTAAACCGTGGATTATTTTTTCTTCTTCTTCTTCTACTTCATTTTTATATAAATGTAATGTGGTGTAGAAATCAGCTTGTGCTGACGGACTTACGATGCTTCATTGTTGAAGTATGATAGTATGCCGTACCATTATTCAAAGTTGCATTTCCTGCTCCATGAGAGAAAAAAGTGGTTGCACACTGAAAGCACATACGATTGACATCGTCAATTTTATCTCGTAACTCTCTTCATCCCGATTACGGAAGTTTCAACGACGCCTAGTTAAGCCTAGTTAAGTCTCTGCACCCAATGATGAATTTGAGCGTATATTGACACTTGACAAAAGCAAAAAAAAGATCAAAATGAATGAACAAAACCTTGATTTTTGGATGATTCACTTTTTCTCTTGTCAATTTGAAATCTCTTCATCAGTCAATCGATATTGATTGGGGTGCTGACCAAATACGAACTTGAAATTACAGGTTTTGGCTGTGTGAGTGTGTGTGTGTGTGTGTGTGTGTGTTTATTTTTCGTGATTACACACGTACGCGAAATGAAAAACGAGAGCAGTGCGTTACCCTCAAATGAAAATTCGTTTCGAAAGTCAAAAGGAGAAAAATGACGAGCCGCCAGTTTTGTGTATGAGCGCATTTGATCGTGTCACGTCTTTATCAATAACAATATGCGTTCGCCGCAATCCGCTAATCACTATTATTATGTAGGAAACAAAAAGGAAAGTGTTTTTCTTCTAGTTTATAGCGGCAACTCTGGCTAATATGAAATGGTTATACGATAATATCTGTTTGGAAAAACATACTCCACGTTCATGCCAAAATGTGTTTGATCTTGTTCGGAAACCAGTTTCGTAATCGAAGTCGTTGTGTTTTTTTTTCTTTCTTCTTTCCATGTTCAATTGATAAGTTTGCTCATAAACCGTTTGATATATGTGCAATTTGAAAACGCACGAAAAATACGAGAAAAAAAATGAACGGTTTAAAAAGGAGAAGAAATGCAAAACAAAGCATTAATCAAAGCAGCGCGAATACATTATTTAATCGAGTTCACATAAGATCTGAAGAGAGACGTTTAAAACAAACAAACGAAGAAAAAAAAATCGACAATTTCAAATGGCCAAAATAATGACAGTGAACGCATGCGACAAAAATCATTTCGATAATAGTTTACGCACTGGAACACAATTTCGCCAAATTTATGCAATCACTTTTCTTTTTGTAATTTTTTTTTTCTTCTTTCATCTGTCTAGTTTAGTTACTGTTTCTATCCATCTATCTATTCAATTGGCGTGCGTTTGTAATGAAAAGCACATTATTTAATATGATTTATTTTGATATGCAGAGAACTGGTGTAGAGAAGAAGAAAAAATTATGACATCGAACGGAACAAACTTTGCTACTTTCTCTCTTGAAACAATTTGTAGTGTGTGCGTTTGTTTGTGTCGTTTTTCGAGAGAGAGAAAAATGTAATGCAGCGAAATAATAATAAAAAAAATACATACACAAATCGGTTTAAATGAAAAACCAGTTTTTTTAGTGTTTATCCAGCTTTGTGTGTGAATCCACCGGTTCCATATGGAAACTTCTCGGCCCGTCTCAAGATGCACACGTACATAAGTTGCGATAATAGATGATTGCACGGGGCTCACGCACAAATAAAATTTGTGCCGTTAAAACATTTTAGTCTCGTTTTTTTATTTGTTTACTGCTCAATTTCTCTCTCTCTCTCTCTCTCTCTCTCCCTCTCCCTCTCTCTCTCTCTCTCACTTACACTCGTTCTGTCTGCGCACTGTCAGCTCATTGTTAATTTCAGACTGAAAACAGTTCACACTCACTTGATTCCGTTTGGCACGTATTTGATTCGGTACATTTTGTCTTCTTTCGGTCATACAATTTTCATACATTTGATTCCGTCGCTAAGACAATCCGCAATCTATCCACACGTATTTGATTTCGCAGTCTTTGATCGTATTGAATTTTCTCGAAATGTTCGGCAATCTTCTCTAAAATATAGGTTTCCATTTCGAAACAACCTACAGTGCAAAGATTTGTTTTCTAATCGACAGAGAGAGGGAGGAAGAAAGAGAGAGAAAAGAGAAAATGTAATGTAATCTGATTCTGACGATGAAAAGCAAAACCAAGACCCATTCTTCTCCACAATAACGTCAAGTTTAAACCAAAAGACGAAAACAAAACAAGGAAGCCGTACGAAAACATTCATGTAATGGATTGAATGCCCATCAAAATTTCATCAGTAGGTGCGTCAAGTCAACCTTGAACTAGAAATTTGAAAGAAAAAACAATCAAAACGGTCCAGTAAGATCACATCAACAACCGTAATAAAATGAAGAAAATAAGATATAAAATACGACACACATGTAAAATTGTAATTTAAAACTCCAAACCGATCAGTTTTCTCTTTATTTAGCTCGATAAAAGAGAAATTTCCCACATTTGTCTTTAACATTTTGAACTAGATAACATCTTTGATATTCATTTTTTTTTCTCTTTAAGTGTTTAATAGCCAATCTGTCAAATATATAAACATTTAATGCCTCTATTGTCTCGCTTGTCTTAAATATTAAGCTTTATTTATTTAAAATGCTTTTGCTAATACTACGATTTAATCGAGGAAAAAATCGCCGAAATAAATTATGTTATTCTCCATTTTTATGGTTTGTGTTAAGCCTCGGCTCTCATTTGTTCAGTAGAATACTGGACGAATTTTCTTCTTTTTGGGGTAACTTTTGGCCCACGAAATTTCGTCTTGGATCAAATGATGATGATGATGGTTGCTCTTGACTTTAACTGGAATATGAACCGTCTTCACAATGGTTTTTGTATGAAAATGAGTATGATGCTTAACTGGAACATGGATCCGGATTCTGGTGGGAAGAAGAAGAAAATTGAAAAGCAAGTGAATATCAAATTCCGTTTTGAATAATTAATCAACCCCTGGTATAAGTTTTCCATAACTTACTTGGAACCGCTGGCAAGAGTGTCATTTGAGAAGAATGTCACCAAAATCATTGTCACGGCAATACAGGAAAAAATCTGCAATTTGACAGAATCATGGGAGAATCAATTTATTATTCCATTTGTTTCATGTCTTGTGTACACTTGATTGATCAATTTCTATTCAAACTTTTATGTATCTCCTCACACAGGCACAAATCAAAAGCATCATCAAATAATCGATCGGCTGGATTGTGTTAACCCTTGATCGAAGAATGCTTGATTAGGCTTTTGCAAAGAAAATTGATTGTATGATATATCTATGATTGGAGCTTTGGATCAAACACACAGAACATTCACCATTGAATACCACATTGAATACCACATTGATTGTTACAAGCCACTTACAAATTTGCTGTTGAGAGCCATTTTGCTTATGTTTTGATTTGATTCTTTTTTTTCTGAAGAAATTCTTTTCAATGCAGAAATCAGACTATTCAAAATAAAAAAATCACACCGAAAAAGGTTGCCGAAAAAGTGTCACAGAACGCACAAAAACCATTCGCAAAACAATAATATGAACGGCGAAATTCAAATTGTTGCTTGCAGAAAACCACGCTTTCCACTACTCAAGCTGCTGGACTGCTATAGTTTTATAGTAAAATGTGTAACGATCAAAGTAATTGTGAGCGATCGTTTTGAGCGAATCTCCTTTAAATATGTACCACAACCGCCGCTTGACTTCACTTGTTTCACAAATATACAGATATCACTCGGTCGATTGATATTCACTTGTTTGCGGCTCTGATGCGCGCACACACACAAACACGTGTGCGAAAGCAAGACGAATAGATAGAAAAGTTCGAATGTGAAGACGGAAAAAAAGACACAGCACATGTGGAGTAGATGGACAATGTGTACAGTTTTCCATTTCTTTTGCGTACACATTTTTTTCTTCTCCATGCAAAACAAAGAAAACAACAGCAGCGACGTGTGCACGAGTAGAAAAAGCGCGATACACAACATGCATGAAGACACATCAGTGAGAGTAACAAAACAAAATAACATTTAAGACAAAGATGTGATACGAATTACAATTTCAAGCTGTAAGAAATTGAATTGAAAAAAAGAAGCGCCTCGTATTTTGCCGTACTGCTGATGTGATCTATAAAAACCGAAAAAAAACAGAACCAAAATGTAGTGTAACGAAAGTGATCTCGGTTTGATTTGAATGAATGAGAGAAATATACAATTTAGGAAACCCCACGAGTGGATATGCATTTGAATAATGCACAATATTATTATGGGAGATGTAATTTCATTTGCATTTGTGAAAATGAAAACACAACTGGTCAATATCTGTAACGGTCATAGAAAATCTTTGGCATACAAACCATGCAGATGTTTTGTTCGATGATTTTTATGGAAACTGCGGCAATTCATGTATCATTCGAATTGTGGTAATAATTAGAAAGAAATTCTCAGAAATTGCAAATGGCAACGCAATGGGTGATTTAATCGGAATTATCTCTTTACGGTTTGATTCGAATCAACTGCTCGGAGTCGTGCGTTTGAAAATCGAAAAAGGAAATAGTCGTAACGGAAGCAATCATCTATATATTTTCATTGTGGCAAGCGTATAGCAAGTGCACGCTTTCCTTGTGCATTTGGTTAGTGTTTTTTTTTCTTCAAATTTTTTGCAATGATGAACATGTAACGTTGACGTGTTAATGTGTACAAGCACGCAAATGTGACACCTCACTCATGAATGCAATTAGGCAGAAATTGATTTTCTCTCTCGGTATTGCATAACCAATTTTTGTCGGAGATGAAGTGCAAAAACATTTGATGAACACCAGTGTACCGTTCAATATTGAATAATCCGATATTGAAATGGTAAATGCTGGCTATTCCATGTAGTTCAATTTTTCGTATTCATCACTACGGCCGGTCATTAAACCGATTTATTTCCTTTCCTTGTTAGCTATACGTTGAGATACACTTCAATCAAATTTGGGGCGCAGATGATGTGATTGAGACAAAGTATTGAGTTCATTCAAGGAGGGAAACCCGAGTGTATTCCAATAATAATATGCTTCACTCTGCTTTTCGTAACAACTAAGAATCTGCTTAAACGTGCACATTTTTCAGACTTGTCTGCACGTGTGGTTGTGTTATCTGTTCTTTTTGTTGTTGTCGTTGTCGTTGTTGTTGTCGCAGACTTCTTCCACACATATACGTATAAAGGGACCAAACCACGAACAAGTGCAATGCTAGATACACAGTCAAGACCAACAAACAACAACAAAAACAACAACAATAGCAAAACACACAGCAAGACAAGGAGACCCTCACACAGAAAAACGAGGAGGAAGTCTGTTGCAGTCTTTGTTCTGTCTGCGCGCCGTAAGTTGAAATTGAAAGTGTGTGTTTGTACGCGATTGTCCATAAACTAACAACACACAGTCACATCGAACGAATTCCCTTTGTACGCAGCACAAGCATATACAGCAGAGAGTCAGTGCGCGCTACTGCGTTCGTCAGTTCATTGCTTCATATAATCGGGTTCGTTGGTTAGTGTGCGTGCAACTTGAACGCATACACAAAGGCAACACTGACACACATTTGGCACATCCTTGTTACACATATACGAATACACAATTTTTTCGTATGGCCACCAATACACGCACAGTGCGCATTGCAAAATTTCGATTGATTGACTTGGGAATAAAGAAATATTCAAGCCAAGTGTACCACACGGACAACAAATAAAGAAAACGACGAAACATTTTCGGGAATTGAGTGAAACAAAAAAAATCATAATCTATAAACGAAAAAGCAATTATTTGGTGTTTTGCATTCCGATCAATATCCCTTTATCCGTTGGCCTAGATTCCCCGCGATTGAAACACTCTCGAAAAGTCAGGAAAAAGAAAAACAAACCAGTGAAAATAATAGTAAACAATCAAAAATTTGTATATCTGAACGTCGACGAACAAAGTGCGTGAGAGGTGAATTTGTAAACACATTGAGATTTTTCTTCTTCTATGTTTGAAATCGCATCGCATCGCATCAAACAAAGAAAAACGAAACAGTAGCATGTGCATTAAATTATTTAGTTTGCTTGTGTTTTGCAGCAGAGTTTTGAATTAAATTGAAACCCTTCCATTTACCATTATTCTTAACAAAAAAATTCTTTTTTTCCCTTTTCCTCATTTTTGCACACACAGACACACAGACATACACAGAGTACAGAGACAAAGAGAGTGAGAGTGAGTTATTCTGCAGAGGGAACAAAAACAAAGGAAACCATGTCAGATTTAATAGATCGCGCGAATGGACAATCGACGGCCAAATCCAGCAGAGTTTCCGGCGTTGTCAAATTCTATAGTGTTCAAAAATGCTACGGTTTCATAAAGCGTGATGACACAAAGGAGTATGTGTTTGTCCACAGCAAATCAGTGACTGGGAAGAATGAACGGCGTGTCACTCGGTCGTTAGCCAAAGGAGAGCATGTTGAATTCGATGTGGTTATGAGCGACAGGTCACCGGAAGCAATCAATGTAACTGGTTTGAATGACGGACCAGTTCTTGGAAGCGAATATGCACTGATTACGATGCAATGGTAATTTGTGTGACATAATCCAATATTCCCTCTCTACGTCTATTCTGAATTCAAAATGATAAAACACACTAATGTCCCCTATTTTATCTTCCTCTTCTACCATTTTTTTTTATCTTTATGTGTGGCCAAAGGCATCAA
Organism: Sitodiplosis mosellana; assembly: GCF_009176505.1. Classification (NCBI taxonomy): domain Eukaryota; kingdom Metazoa; phylum Arthropoda; class Insecta; order Diptera; family Cecidomyiidae; genus Sitodiplosis; species Sitodiplosis mosellana. The sequence continues at coordinate 12,016,964 of NW_022601467.1, read as the reverse complement.
TATGAGGCATACAAGCAACAGCTGGTGCGGAACAATGGGAATCCGCGAGAACGGAGCCCTCGTGCCCGTCGTTTCTTTCATCGGCGACAGCCCAGAGACTTTGACCATAGCAACGGCCGACATGGTGGCGGCGGTGGTGGCATAAGGAACGATCGTGGCGGTCGTCGTCGTCGAAGACCAGCTGAAAATGTATCAAAGGAATCGAACCAAGAGCAAAATATCGAAAATTCGGACAGCAAACAAAAGACACGTCGTCGCAACTACAATCGCAACCGTAAATCAAAGAACAACAACTCCGCAGATCAAAATAAGGACGACGCAACAGCGGATCAATCACTTCAATTGACCGAATCCAATTTGACGACCTTGTTGTCCGAACTGAATATGGGCGATAAATTATTAAACACTGCCAACAGTACTTCATCGGAGTCGCTGGACTTTGAAAAAATCAATACGGAGGACACCAATATGTGCAGCGTCGCACTAACAACCGCCTCCAGCCGGCTTGCGGCTTCGTTCAACAAAGGAAATTAATTTTCCAACTTTTACTTTTATTCCGTTTCTCATTTTGATTTTAGCTCATTCTAGTTTGTTTGCTTTTTTCGTTTCGATTTTAAGTGCAGCCCATCTCCATCAAATTTACAACTAATATTCTAAATACTAATTTCCGAATCGCTCAACATCAATTATTGATATGTTATCACCATTTGGTTTTTTTTCTTTTTCTGTTTGTTTTCTGCATGTTCTACAAACATTTTTGTATTGTATACACACAAAAATGATGCGTTATAAAAAAACCTATTAAATAGGTTTCCGTTTTTAGCCAATGATTTAATCATACAACACTAATGAACACTATTACCAAGTTAAAATTACCTAGCGCCAATTCGCTCGTTACATTTGTTTTTTTTTTTTTTAGTTTTCATCCATTTTCATCTTCATTTGTGTCATGGAACTAACTATACAATTTTTTAGATTTAAACAAAGAAAACATTCGACGAATAAAATTGCGATAATTTTTTTTTCTCTTCATTTTCGATTTAATATTTTTCTAGGCTATACAAAAAGAAAAGAAGAAAAGAATACATCCGAAAAAAAGACATTTATTTCTAGTCGCAAAACAAAAACAAAAAACCGTTTATTATTATTGAAGAGAAAAATGAAATATTAAATTGTAAGATACAGACAGATTAAACACATTTTGCTGAAATAAATACGTTTCACTTGAACAAAGCTGTTTTTTTTTACTTACCGTTCATTCGGATGTTGAAATGAAACAACCCCAGATGTTGAAATGAAACAACGTCCAACAAATGATACCATTTTTTTGTATATATTTTATGAATTTTATTTTTAATTAAAAATGATTTAATTTAAATGTTTTTTTTGTCTCTCCTTGCTCTTGTGTGTGGTGTGAGTTTTTTTCTTCTTTGAATTGATGTTCACTTCCTTTTTTTTTAAATTCATATACAATTTGGTTTCTCGTCTTAATGTGGTGAACGCACAAAAAGAAACAAACAATCAAATGAAATCAACTTTCTTTTTCGATTTCTGAGTGACCTTGATCGTGTCTAGATTTGATTTTCTTTTTTCGTGTTTTGTTCTGTGTGAGTTTGTTTTTTTTTTTGTTTTAATTTTTGATCCCCAAATATATTTCATTTTAGACATTTTGCAATTAATCAAGTAACAAATAGAAAACAGACCGTCTCATTGTGCTGAATGTTGAGGCGAATACCTGTAAAATCAGACGATATAAACACATTTCAATATTTTTTTTTCTTTTGATTTTTTCATTCATTTTTTTCTTCAAATATACTCATTACGGGATTGTGTATAATTGTTTCCATTTCAAAATTCATTTTATTGTGTGTTCTGTTGAATTTTCGGCATATTTTCTCTTTCTTTCTAAATTTTCTTCTGTTGAAAACGGCCAGATTGAACGTCATTGTTCACTGTGTGTATATGTGTATGTGCATACAGCAAGAAATTCCATCGAAAATAACATGTATGTTATAAATATTCAAAAATGTACTTGCTTAATTAAAATTGGAGTATGCAATCAAGAAATTAACGATTAAAATACGTTCATTCGGTTACATGTATGTAGAGTGGGGGCGCGGAGGAGGGGAAAGGGTGAGGGTTAGAGAACAAGATGAGTGTTATTAGTGGTATGAGTGTTTGTGTGTGTGCGTATAAAAGCGAAAGGCAAAAGGGAAGTTCAGGCATATTCTGGAGATCTGATGATGAGAGACCAATGAATGAATGTAGAAAAAAAATGCGATTCCCGAGACACATTATTGGACAAACTGGAGGTTTAATAGTGCACTTAATATCCGAAAACATTGTAAACTGTATACATTTATCAATTGTTTTAAATGGTGACCATCTAGGCCCGAATATGGAAAACAAGGTACATAATCGAACATATATTTACATTCAGAAATAACATTTTAAAGGAATGAAACAATCAAATCAACTCATCGAATGCTACCATTGCACGAAGTTTTTTTTATTGAATGCTACCATTGCACGATTCAAGTAGTCGATTAGGTTTTTTTCTTTTTCTTCACTTCAAACGAAGCTGCATTCACTTTTTTTTACGTAAAAGGGAAAGTAATACACATCTGACACATTTTTGTTTTCATTCGAAAGGAGGAAAGAAAACTGAAGAAAATGAAACATTAAATTCGAACGCAATGGAAAAAAAATGACGACAAATTTGAGTTGGAGCGGAATAAAACCGTCAATCAATGGGATGTGTATGTGTACGCCTTCCTTCTGTTGGATTTGTCAAACACAACGGAAACAAATAAAACATAGAGCTCTTTTTTCAGGGGGTCGATTTTACCGTTTAATTCACCTTTTATAAACATTAATTGTTTCCATCAATTTTACGAATGAATAACTAAATAGAACGCCTTCCAGTTTTTCGATACAAACAAATTGGCATTTTTTCATACATTAACAAAACGTCAACGAAGACAGCAAATAAATAATAATAAAAGTCTGTGTAATGATTTTTTTTTGGTTTATTTTGTGCGGAGAAAGACATTCAGATGAAATTCTTGTTTCTTAGTTTCTTCACTCTGTTCTTTTTCTGTGTATATCTCTCTCTCTATCTCTATTTCTCCGATTCCTGTTGGTACATTTCCACAATTTCCACAAGTATTGTATAAATGATTCAATGGCGGGAATGAAGGATGCGGCGAACGTGATTGGAAAACAGTTTTGAATTGTTATTTGCAACAACGAACATTGCACAAAACTACATGGTAACGATAGAGTTGTAGTGTTCTCTTTTTTTTGGTCTGCCTCATCGCAAAATGATGCATAGAGCGTGGAGAGTTGGATTGTGATGTTCGTGCATCAATAACTTGAGCACGCAGCGATAAGACATTAGAACCACGTAATCGCTGCAATTCGAAAAAGGTTCGTGGAGTCGTAGAGATTTTTGCCGTGGCAGAGCGAGTCGGAGGGGGAAGGGAAGAAACAGAACACACGACGACTTGGCTGCAGCTGCACATCAATACATAAAATTGTTTTTTTTTTCTTAACATTTCCTGCACACATTGAATTTGCTTTATTTTTTTTCCATATTACAAGAAAATGACAGAAATATACACCAAAACAATGGTAAAAACATCTTCTCTGGCAGGATATATTGTGTAATATTTGAAAGTTTTAATTTTTTTTTAAAGTCAATTGATTTTTTTTTCTTTGTTTTATTTTTGTTCAAAGGGGGAGAAAGGAATGAAATAAGAATGCACGTTTAATGTATTACATGTAACGAGTGAAACACATAAATAATTGTCATTGAAATCGTGTCAAACATGTTGTGATTTAGTTTCATGTTGTTAATCAATGGTTTTTACCAACCGAAAAACCATTCGTTTTAAAAACTCTTTTTTTTCTTCTTCTTTTTTTTGTTGTTCATATATTAATGATGCTTTGGAGTTGGTTGCTTGGCTGCTCCAAGAACCAACACCAACGCCTGACTTTTGTAGATTTGCTGCCGATGTTAGTGTTTTTCTTTTTTTTTTCAAAAAAGTAAAGCAATAATTCTGCTTTTTTTTGTTAAATTCAAGATTGCCCATACAATTTTGTTGTTGTTTTCGTTTTTCCATGACAATTTTTCCACATTTTTTTTGTTGCTTGTTTGTTCTTTGTTCTTGGTTATGTTTTCTTTTGCCGACTTTTCTCATATCTCTCATCCACAATGTGTTTGTATGTGTGTGTAAAAGCAAATCGATTTGGTCAAACGTAAATTCATTTGATGATCACCTCCATCAAAATTAATTTTAAAAAATATATATTAATTGCCAGTTTGCTGCTCAGTTTGATGTTGATGTAAATGCTCTTCTACGCTAAAAAGTTGCTGTCTTTTGCCTATGGTATCAACTGCATAATATATATATTTTAAAAATTGTTCGACTTCGAGATTGGGAAACAACGATTCAAGTCGCAGTCGTCTACTCCTTCTTCTTCTTTTTTTGATCTTATAAATTAATTATTTGTTTTTTTTTTTTTTTTTGTTAATTTATGTGAAAAAACTGCTCATATATTTTATGATGATCCGTGATCGAACGTATCCATAAAATATTTACCCTTCTTCGAAATTGGTTGTGTTGTTCTTTATCGTGTGTTGTTGCTGTGGTTGTTGTTGTTGTTTTTTTCTTCTCAACATCTTCTTTGTTTTGCTATGTCTGTTCTAGATTTTAATCGCAAACATTTTTTTCTTCTTACTTTTCGTTTTGTAGTTTTACTTAGTAATCTCTATGCAATGGATTCGATTTTATTTATCGCATTTTTGTTTTTTTTTATTTAGAAATTGATGAGATTTTAAAACTCAAATTTTGCGAACCAAAGAATTCGACACTAAAACGTGGTGAAAAAAACATAACAAAAACAAAACAAAAATAATGATCGATAGCACATTTGCAGCTGAAGCATTTCCAAAAATCAATCTGAATAATACGATGCTCAGCTCATTTGTTGTACGAAAAAAAAGTCGCATAATTTTACTCGTTTATTCACGATCAAATTTTGGAAATGGAACTGTTTTACTATTAGACTCGAACGCAGAATTCGTGATGGAAAGAAATCGGTGAAAATGAAAGCAACGAACGAAAGAAAAGGAAAACAATCGAAATGAAATACAAACGAAAAATAATTGATAGCACAGAAAATACCATATGGATGCCAAATTTTCGTGCTGATTCTCCTGGGGACATTGGTGAAGGGTGATAAATAGATCATAAAAGAAACACAGAGACAGTGAGCGGAAGAGAGATTGTGTGTGGACAACAGAAACGAAAACCATAAAAAGTCAAAAAAGAGAGAACAGAAATAAAATAAAAAGTCAAACCAAACGAGACAGAGAGAGAGAAAGTGGGAAAATCCCAGGATTGAATATGAATTTGCTGGTTTTTTCTTCTTCTTCAGATTGTTATTGGCGTTTTGTTGTTTTTTTTTTATTTAATTTTGTTTTGATTCCATTTTTAAATCTTTAAATATTACTTTTAGAGTAATTTTAAGTTGGTATATGGCGCAAAGATTTTTTATTTTACAATATATATGCATATATTTACGGTTGTTATTTTGTTGGAGATGATGTTAAATTGATTTTACTCAAATACATATTTGGCCTGAACAATTTTCATTTTGCTTCGTGTTTTCTTATCTTCACTTTTTTCATTTGCCTTGACTAATTTTGATCCCGGCGATCGAACATGGGATGGAATATGCAAATACTTTGAACAAGTTCACGGTATGTTTGTGTCATTCGTTTCTCTGCGTGTTTGTGTTTTTTTTTTCTTTCAAAATTCTTTCCTCTGTTTGATCTGGGTGGGGGGGAAGCGGATGTCCAACACACAACCGTATTAACATCCCTCAACTGTCGTTACAATATGCATTGGATCAATACATGTATATATATTATATTATTTTGCGATTCGAAACAAAAGTTGCACTTTATTGAGAGAGAAAAAAAAAGTAACAGCGGAAAACTTGAGACACCTCAAAGGTTTCGATAAACTATTGTGAATTTTTCGGTTTGTTCTGTTCTTCTTTTTTTTTTATTGTAAAAATCGACAATAAAAATTGTTTTTTTTTGTTTCGATAATGAAACCGAAGTAATTGTTGCATTCGACACAACAATTTGCTTCGGTTCCGTTAAATAAATTTAAATTGACTAAAAAAAAAGAAAAAAAATTGTAGGTACATTAACAAAATAATGGTATAATTTTTTTTTAACAAAAAAGAATGGTTATGTTATTTCTTTCCAAATTTCTTGAAAAAAGTCTCATCAATTTGTATAGTAGAACAAAGTTTCTGCTTGATTCAAATTTGCAAAGCGATCAATATTCTTTAAATTGTAAAATACATGTATAAAATTGCTGGATTTTTTTTTTAATTACTGCTGCTCTCTTGTATTTATCTTGTTTGTTGCTGTTGTTGCTTCATCAAACTTTTGGATTTTTCAGTTTCTGTTTTTTTTTTTTTTTTTTAAATCTTCATTTCTTCAAATAGTTTGTGATTTAAGACGTTATCGAAATCGTTTTGATTTTTTTTTATTTTTTTATTCATCTTTCTTCTTCATTTTTTTTCTTCTTCTTTTTATTATGTGATATTTAAACCTTTTATTTAATTATTATTGTTTGGTTGCTCTTGTTAGTTGTCACCGCCTTCTTGGGGCTCATCGCCGTCTCCTTGTGTGTCTGACGTCCAAAGTGTTAAGTTGTCTCTTAACAATTGCATGATGAGTGTTGAATCCTTGTATGAGTCTTCATTCAGCGTATCCAATTCAGCTATCGCATCGTCGAAAGCCTATATTTCGATAGATGTGAAGAAGGGGAGAAAAAAAACGCACACACACAAAGTGGTGATGAGTAAGCAATATAATATAATGATAGAATGTACCGGCATGAGGTCATAATAAATGTGTGGCCCATTTCGGTGCATTCGCAATTGGGAATTAGTTTTCAATGTGGATTTGTGTGACAATTAGCAGAAAAAAAATTGGAAAAAGAAGAAAAGCATTCCATTTCACAGAAAAAATTGAACTTTTCCACAACAGACACAGTATGCTTGTTTTTTTTGGGTGCTTTGCATAGGAAATATCATACGACGCAACAAACATGCAATAGAATTGATACGAGCCACAAAACGAAAATGCGACTGTACATCGCATCACATATGCACGTCGCATAATTTTCACCGTCAATGCACGAGATAACAGGTTTAAGCAAAGTCATGTGATTAAATTGGCTTTTCATATACTACTGCTTTTGCATGCTGCGTTCAGAACGTTCTATTTTATAAAGATGTTTGTTTGTTTCTTCATTATTTTTTTTCTGAAATTCATTCGTGTTTTTTCTTTCTGTGCTTGCAGTCAGTGTTGCTGACATTTATTCTTGTTAGTAAGTTGTTTGCTGCTTTCGATATTTTTTGTACACATCTACAAGTTCAGATCAGAGCATTCATAGCATCAATAACTACCAAAGCAAACGTTTTGTGTCAAAACAATCAATGGAAGAATATATTGAATAATAAGGTAAGGGGTAAATACACTCTTTATACGCGATTGTTGTCGTTGGAATCATTGCCATTCGTATTGGATCACATCACATCACATCCTACATACAAACACACACACACACACACACGCACACACAATGTTATGATTCCGATGCACATGGGTTAATCAATGGAGCATTTTATATTAAGGGAGGATCGTATGGAATTGGTGTGATGTTATATGTATACATATTCACGTGATACAGCAAAAATTATTTAATTTCAGCAAAACAATTCAATCGTTGAGATATAAAAGAGAGGAACAGAGAAAAAAAGAGCGCTCGTGCGGTAGTTCTCTCGCGATTTGAAACATGGTCAAGGGATTTGCATTGAAAACATATCAACGACGTGACTAAATTTGTTGGATTCAATTGCTTCAAAGCATTCAAAATTGAAATGGAACGAGAGAAGAAAAAAACAGTAAATAAATGAAGCGCGCTAAAGATACGTGAATGAATTCCCCTTCGTTGCTTTCGTTTCTATCGATGAGAAAAACTCATTCATATGACATTGCAAACATTTCGCTCTCTTTTCACATCTCACCGATTAATTTTAATTTAAGATTATTATTGTCGGCTGCATTCCAAAACTAAGGTTATTGTTGTTCAAAATAGTTAGGAAAAACGAATTAAATAAACGAACAGTCCACACAAAATGCAATTGTATCACTTGATAATGAAGTCAATTTGGTTGATGATTTTGGTATTTGGTTTTGTTTTGTCAGTGTTTCAAATAAACGAGAAAAGAAAAAAAAACGAACAAACGAAAGAACAACAACGAAAAAAAAATTGGATCTAAACGGTAACCTGTTTAGCCAAATGGCAAGCTCTGGCTGGTGAATTGATAATTTCATAATAGAAAACGGAAAAGTTGAGAGCCAATCCCAACCGAATCGGATGAGTTGGTTGCATTTTCGACTTTGATATGTCAAAGGCTTCTTGATAAGCTTTCTGCGAATCCTCAATTACGCCTTATGTTCGGGTACACACACGATATGTGGTTATTATGTGTGTTTGTATGTGTGTGTTTTTTTGTGTTCAATCATTTCAAACCAACAACGAAAGAAAGAAAAAGTTTAAAAAAGATAAAAAAAGAAGAGAGAAAACAAATTCACATGAGATTAATGCTTGAAAAATTTAGTATTTCATTTTTGTTTTGTTTTTTTTTCTCAAATTAAAAGAATATTTTGTTTGAACAATATGGAATGGATTGGACTGAGTTTGATTGCGAGTTGAGGAAGAGTGTTCGATTCGAACGAACGAAGAGACAAATAAACGAAGGACGTTTGGTAGCATTGATTTTTCTTTCTGAGACAAGAATATTTCGAGTGATTTAGTGTTTCTATGCAGCAACTAACAACGACTGAAATGAATTTAATTTGTGGTTTCGAGTTTTCCTTCTTTTTCCCATTTTTTTCCCATTGTTTGCATTCGGTTGGATGCTTTGTGTTTTCTTTTGCTAAGTTGTCCACTGGTCAATGCATTGCTTTTGCTAACCTGTTTTGCCAATTGACAGGCCTTATCGGGTGAGTTCAAAATCTCATAATAGAAGACTGAAAAGTTAAGTGCAAGACCCAATCGAATGGGATGCGTTGGCTGCATTTTGCCTTTGCTAATTTCAAAGGCATCCTGGTATGCGGCTTGAGAATCGTCGACAACCGCTATTTTTTGTTTGATTTGGGTGTTCATTTGAAAAAGGAATTGTAAATAATATTTGAAATCAAAAATATTTTTAAAATTTGTAATCGTGTGATGTATGTTTTTTTTTTTGGTTTTTTCTTTTTCTTGGATTTATCTATTTTTTGTTCGGTATATATTCGGATTGAATTTTCGAATATGGATTAAAAAAATGGTTGAGTGAATTTATTGAAACCGGGAAAAAGAAAAGCAAAAAAAAAAATCGTATGAAAATGATGGAATATTGTACACTTACTGTTTCGTGTTTCTCCTGTGGCAACTTCAGCCAAATACCTGTAGTAATCGCCTTTCATTTTAAGGTAGAAGACCTTACTTTCTGGATTACTAGCTTTTGGAATCAAATATTTGTCCAAAAGACCCTATGTGCGTGTAGAAGATTGGTTGGAAAAGGCGAATTGATTCGATTAGAGAAAGAGTGTATGTGTGTGTGAGGCTAGATGAAAATGAATTTCGGCTGGCAATTCAATTACTTACCAATACTTCATAACAAATTTCTCTAAGTTCCTTTTCAACGCGCTCTCTGTATTCTCGAGCGAGCTGTTGCTTTCTGGCGGAGGCTTCGGTCTTTTGTTCGATTGACGAAATCACTCTCCATGATGATCTGATTATATCAAATGAAAAAGGCGAACAAATGTGTCAATTTGCGTTGCTTAGGCGTGAGATATTTGGGTGCTATTGTTGTTGCAAAATCTGCTCTCTTTTTTTTTTATTTCAGTCTGTGTAAGTATGTGTTACTTTTTTTATGTATCAATGTGTCTAAAAGTCACATTCTGCTGAATTGACGTTTCGTGAATCATTAGAATCGTCTGTACATGCTCCAATGAAACTCCCACACACTTGGCTAATGAAGCAAAAGCATTCATCGATGTGCATGTATACACACACACACACACACATATATATATTCGACGATGTAGCCGTTGCAGCATTTACCAAGTTCGCTTTTTTTTATTGCTATTGTTGAAGTTTCGATATTTTTTCTTCTATGTATTCGAGTCTAATGGTCAGCAATCAGTGGTATGTGTCTTATAGTAAGCGTATATACGAGTAAAACTGTTTGGCAATGTATGGTTTTTCTTTTCTCGGTCGTTACTTATTATTTTTAGGCTTGAAACTTACCGGCGGGCTCCAACGACGTTTTTGTAAGCAACTGAGAGAAGGTTTCGTTCTTCATTTGATAATTCTACGCCGGTTTCTGTAACAGATTTCATTGCTTGCGCCATGTCATCATATCGTTCTGACTGTTCGGCAAGTTTTGCCTTTTGAACCAATTCGTCTTTATCAACGGTTGACATTTTGTGTTTTTTGTTTGTTTGTTACTGGACTGTATTATATACGAAGTGTCAATGTAGTATTTTGGTCGGAAACACCAAAATTAAACGTTCTGCAGTTACAGTGACTTGAAAAAATTGAATTTAGCCTGTTTATACAGCGGATGAACTTAAACCTCTGCAAAGAGAATGATGAAAAGAAACGAGAGAAAAAAACAATTAGAGAAAATTGGAATAAAGAGAAAATGCGGAGTCAAAGCTTTTCGTTTGTGTCAGAATGAGGAAAAAAAACTCCGTGATAATATAATGGAAACTCAAGAAGAATGTCATTATTACATGTTTTCCATTTAATTAAACTGCTGCGAATACAATATTCTGCCTCCGAAATTGCGAAAAATGCCAAGTAATTTGCTTAGGGGACAAAAGACGCGGCGATTTTCATGCTGGATGTTTGACACGGACTTTGCTGCCGCAATGTTTGCCGTCAAAATTTTATTTCCAAAAATACCGACGCAGAAAATCTTCAATATGCCAGTAATTTGTTTTTTGTTTGTTGAAAAGCTACTTAAAAACCATATGATACACAACAAAAACATATTTGAAAAATAAAAATAAACCCACAATGTGAAGTAAAAACTAATAAATCTCATTAGTATATTGCACAGCGTTCGTTTTGTTCACTCATTCAGTTGTACAACAAGCTGCATTATCACGTAATTGTGTTTCAAAAGATAGTTACAGCGCGGCAAACCCCAATATTCAGATGAGAAAATAGCACCGCAATTCGGTTCTAGTTCTAGCCAAAGACTTTTCCATCGCTCTCTGTGCGAAGCTTGAGTCAGTTTTTGATGTATACACTTAATAGTATAATGCATGAACTATACATATAAAATAAATGCACAACATCGATAAATACTGTCACTGCTGCTGCTGCTGCTGCTGCCAGTTAACGAACTGTATGTTAAATTACCCTGACATTGGCTAAGGAATTTCTGTTCGTTCCTACGCTGCAGAAATATTCTAATTTTGTTATGAATGTTGTTGAATGTGTGTTTTGTACACATAACAAAACCATCTCCCTTTCTCTCTGCTCCCCCCCCCCCTCCACACTCACTCACTCACTCTGCATAGATTCGTATCGAATTTTATTTAAAGCAGGTAAAAGCCCTTTTGTTTAACGGCATTTGGACATTGTCGTTCGATAAGTGTGCAATTTGTGCGGAGTTTTGCATACGGTACACGACGTTGATGATGATGATGATGATGATGGGACAGTTTTACTGCAGGAAGTCAAACTACAATTTAATTTTTGTCATTAATTATTGCTGTTCAAGACGAAACCAAAAATGGCAAATCGAATCCTATTACGTACACTTGTCTTTGGCGTCCACAGTGCTGTGGGACACCTTTTTTGTAGGAAATTTTTCGCTTTTGCGTCTCGCCGAATATATTGACAAAATAAACAACAACAACAACAACAAAAACATAGCAGCAGCAGCAGCAGCAGTAGCATTAAGCTTTTCAATCACGAAGGCGGTATACACACATACACACACACACACACACACTGAACACATAATACCATAAATTTTCGTTCGCTCCATGGAACGGCTATAGTTATAAGCTAAAACTTCCGCACAAATCACCACGCATTTTAATGGCCATTTTCCCTGCCGCCTTGTTTGTTTTCAATCGTTCATTATATCACCGCAAGAGAAACTACGCAATCACTTAAAAGAAAATGGATACACGGTATTTGTCGATGCTTCACTCGACACATTTTGCGATTGAGAAAATCCCTTTGAAACTCCTTCGAATCACCTTTATATGGATTGGTTTATTAACAATACCGAAATGCTAAGAAAATGCTCGTAGCCTCACTCTCCAAAAATGCTATCCTGCCAAATGGCTCGAAAGAAAAAAATAGATGCAGCAATTGCATTTTGCTATGCTTACTTTTGTTTTAGTTTGAAAATGCTTTGCTCAAATCCACTCGGTTTTTTTTTCTCACGATTTGGTTATCTTTGTCGTCATCAAATAAATTGTAAGTAAACGAAATTGGCTCGACAATAAACTATTGGAAATTGGCTGATGAAATTTTTAATACGTACAACACATCGAACATTCCCGACTCTACTGATTGTGCAGCATCGAAGTTGAAAAAAAACTGTATGGAAAAAAGCTTAGTGTACTCAGGCGAAGAAATTAAAAATGAAAGACACCAGGGGAAAAACTTAATTCGGATTCGCTGCTGTGTGTGCAAATGTTCGCGTGTGTATGTGTGTATGTGCGTTCATGTGTGGGGTTTCAAGTACATGCGCCGTCCAAACCGTGTACAAATCCAACAATATATACGCTGTATGTTGTCAAAACACTTAAAGAATTTCCATTTGCGTTGAATTTTTGCGATTTTCCGCAATATTTGTTTCTCGCTGCTGCTTTTCATTCTCTCTCTCTCTCTCTCTCTCTCTCTCTCTTGCCATGTATTCGGTAATTGTTTCAATGTTCATATCTTGAAATCTTTAAAAATAGATTTTCATAATTACTTGTTTGTTAAGAGTTTGAGAGGAGCATTGGAAACGAACGATAAGCGCTCGCCTCCTTGTGTTTACCGCAATGAAATCACAATGCAATGCAAAACGGGCCAAACTGCGCGTCGGCTCCAAAACTTCCATTAAAATACGTAACGGAGAAGATAGTAGAGTAGTAGCAGAAGCAAACAAAGAATTGACATGAATTATGTAGGGAAAAACACATTGAATTGAGCTTATGGAAACCTGTCGAGAATGTCGAAAACAATTGGACTGCCTTTTCAAACAGAGAAGAAAAAATCGAAAAAATCCAAAATGAAAAAAATAATCGGAATTGTCCAAATTTGTGGGGAAAGAAAACCAATCCAGTCATCTCATCGTGACAGCGAAAATCGCAAATGGCATACCAATTGTGAACTGGTGTTAAAAATGAAAAATTCAAAAAAAATGTTCGATGCCATCGACATGATGCCAAATCATAGGAAAGAAGAAAAAAAACCTCAACCAAACATAAGCCTGGATTCAAAGTGTAAACGGCAAACGAGATACGCTGTAGACGTGAATATTTTCCAAAGCGTCAGTCATTTTAGCGCATATCCACATGCAAAATGCACGAGCTTTGGGATCGCGTGCGCATAAGGAGTGCCTCTCAAATGTATAATACACACAAAACACACACACATACACAAACAACCACGCTAGGTGTGTTGTACGCGCTGTGTGTTTGATGTGTGCTTATTTGGAGGTATATGTATATATAGATATACATTTTCACCGTGCATAAAATTTACGAGAATGAAGTGTGGACAACAAACACACAATTTCAGATTTTCAATTTTACCATTGTTTCAAACGCTAAACGAATTTATTTTAATTATGAACCATTTTCTCTTCCCTCGAAAATCTCGTGTCATTTATTATTATTGGATAACATGTGTGTATTATACACTCTAAACAGATACTTGGTTTGTACACGCCAAAAGCACCTTTCCAGTTGTTTTCAAGACTCTAATGAACATAACAGAGACAGAGAGTGAGAGTGCTGTGTATTCTCCAATACCCAGGGGATGAGCAAACTTCAAGCGGTTGGCGTGCATTTAATTTGTTTGCAGTGCTGTTTCGCCATTCAAAATAAGTGAATAATTGGCATTTACTTTGCAGGACGCATACATTCAATCCGAAGAGGTGTTGCATGCGTTGTACAATAAAAAAAGTCATTTTTTTTTCTTATCATTTCTGTTCTGACAGAATTTTTGTTAACTGCAGTCAATAGAAATTCATCAGAGATTTAGATATGCTTGATTGGTATTGGCGATGAATTTCAGTGTATAAATGCCCGGCATGATTAATTTTTACTGTGGGTGGTGCCGAATTAATGGTATTGGCCATTTTTCAAGCAGCCGGGTGCATTTTCCAATTGGAATTTGCTTTACTGTTGGTTCATATGGAAGCCGCCATGTAATTATACGATGGGCGCCTAAATCGATTCAAAGAATATCCATAGAAAATGACAGTGAGACACTTTCGTACCATTTTATTGGTTTTTCTATGGTTGTGCACCCCTTATCAAAGCCGACCGATATGGTTATTTGCACGCATCAGACATTTTCTGTCGGTCGATTGAGCCCGTCGTTGAGATAAAAAAAAACCAAATTGCTTTGGTTCATCGAAATTCGATTCTGATTTGTTGTATTGTGAGTAAGAGACATTTAGATATTTTGATTTCCATTTAGGTAAACGATCCATCACATCCAATCCATCCATGCTACAGTGTGTGTATGGCATGCGTGCATCATTCAGAGTGGATTTTCTTTTTCGTTAAATGATCGCTATAGCCACACCAATAGATGTGGCTTGATATTGTTTATCGTATGCCATATACTGTGTTATTGGATCGAATAGAAGAATACAGTTGTCGAAGATTTAAATAGGGTACGAATATGTGCTGAAATTAGTTTAAAATAACTCTCTCGGATGTATCACACACGGTTTTATAAATGTTGTCATCACGGGGTATGGAACACGTTACGGCATAATACTTGAAACAACAATTCTCACACCGTATATGTGATATGCGGGGATATAAATCGATTCTGCGTTTTATATAATCGCATCCGAAGCAAAGTATTTCACACACAACAGCAGCAGAATCCAGTGTATCGAGGGTATGTGCTTTAGCACATCGTGATTTATAGAATAAAGGTTTTTCATCTGTATAATGAGCACCTAATGAAGTGCAAAATTTAGCAAAATTGATTACTAAATAATTTATTCGTGAATCGATAATGACGGCGAAGGCGACGCTGGCAACGACGATGACTTCAATGGTCACCATCAACAGGACGTCAACGATGGTTACGACAACCACAATATTGTATTAGATAATCTTTATTCTAATCCTATTTTGAGGATTCTGTTAGCGGTACACCGCATTCGTGCATATAGAGTTTTCGTGCGAAGATTTACTGAATTTATTTCATTACTTTGGGTCAAATTAAGGTCCTTGTTCCT
The DNA here is from genome assembly GCF_009176505.1 of Sitodiplosis mosellana. Taxonomy (NCBI): domain Eukaryota; kingdom Metazoa; phylum Arthropoda; class Insecta; order Diptera; family Cecidomyiidae; genus Sitodiplosis; species Sitodiplosis mosellana. The sequence continues at coordinate 12,001,379 of NW_022601467.1, read as the reverse complement.
TGTTTTTTTATCCTACTGCTGTCGCTGCCACTGTTGCTGCTGCTATCGATATATAAAGGAAAAAACTGTGTGTACGAGATGCGTGTGTAGCTGCGTGTGTCAGACAAAAAAAAAGACACACTTTATACGGAATAAACTATCAAGACCAGCTCACCCACACATATTGAATAAACCATAGCATCGTTTAAAACTGAACACCTAACGATAAACATGGACATGAACACGATTCCATAAAGGTCGTCCTAATTGAATGTGAAATCATCACCAGACAAATCTTACGTGTGGTTCTCTCGTGCACAGATATGTCACACCATTGAGGTGACAACGGTGTATACCTTTGAATCATGTCCAATGCTCGTGTATGACTGTGTGTGTATGAATGTATGATTCGGAAAAGTGTTTTTTATCCATCACATTCCATTGCAAATGACGATACAACAGATAACATTGATTGGAATTTAAGGCAAATGTGTATTTGCCGTTAAATAAAAGTATTGCACAAACTTTGAATTTTTATGTTTGATTCGAATGAAAATAAAAATTGAATATTAATAAACAAGTTTGTGTTGTGTCGCATTGCAAGCGGCAGTCGAAAGTGTCGTAATCGATTCGAAACAACGTTCAACATAGTTTAACGTTCTTTTTTTTCTGTCATTTTCGTTCGCTCTGTTTCTCTTTCTTCGTCTTTCTCTCTCTTTGTGTGTATGTGCTGTTATTTTCTTGCGTCCGATGAAATCGTATACATAATATATACACACATAACATTTTGAGTGCAAAGCAATATATTTTTAAAGGAGTATGACTAATCGCAACATTTCTCGGTACACACATGCGCAAGCAGATCACATTAATAGCGATTTCAAGCCGCGACCAATACAGTGACGTCAAATGATTTATTTTATACAGATTTTGCTTCTATCTATTTGGATATCAGCTCTATTTTTCTCTCAATCTCTATCTCTCGGTGTGTGCATGTGTTGCTCTCTTTTTCACTCACTTCTTTTCTCTCTCTCTCTCTCTCTCTCTCTCTCTCTCTCTCACTCCACTGTGTGTCACACCGGATGTCAGCAAAAATGTTCAACGAGCACGCATTATCACAGTTTCAACACTGCAAACAACTTGATCCTTTTTAATTGAAAACAAGTTATTTCCACATTATGGGGCCAGGCACATAACTATTCCCTGTTGATCCCTTTTACGTGCAAAACACATAAACCATTTTGCAGTTGCACTGGCTTCATTTATAACGTGATGTGGTTCGATGTTGTCTTTTTCAATGGCATTGTTATAAATTTTGAATGGGCGAATATGATTCATCATCGCATGTATCGATGACAATGTCTTTTCATTATGAAATGTTATATCGCATTGAATTGCCTCGTTGCCGAAATGTTATGTCACTCGAGAGAATTTGGGAAAAACATTTTTTTTTAAATCCTTAGTTCATGGAAGCATATTAAATTGTAGCGCTCCAGAATGTGTGTATGTGTTTTTCAAATTTGAATGAATGACACGCTTTGATCAAGCGAGCATGCAAAAGAGAAATCTTCAGTTTCTTGCGGCCTTTCTGGATCAATTGATATACAGAAATCACAGCCTTATTCAGTGATATTACAGGTGTGGTATTTGGCCGATGAGTAATGTGCGATTGACTATATTTGAATTGGCTGAGCGCGAACACAAATACGAATGCACAGGTTTTTTTTTCAATTTTATTTTTGAGGAAGAAAGGGAGAGAGAGAATGTGCGCGCGCTCACTCGCTCATACACAACAAAAACGCACTTTAAAACATTTCATTCAGTTAAATCATGCATTCAAGTATGTTTTACCCCATTACGTTTATACCATTTATATAGATATATTCGCTTTCCCAACAACCATTGATCTCGAATAACAGTCTTTGATATTTTTGGGCACAAGTGTTGTAAATGTGTGCGTGTGTGCTAGTATGTGTGTTTGTGTATGTGTATGTTCATCTAGATACAATTGAGTCATTCGCCCGTCATTTCCACACAGCGCACACCTTCATTCAATTGGAAGCGGATATAGCTTCCAAATCTATGGAAAATTATGATTTTCAAAAAATAATTACGTGTACGCTGTTTCGAACGCGCACGCGACATTTTAAATAACTAAAAAAAATACAACGGAATTTAAGAGAAGAAAAATAAAAGAACGGCCAACAAGCAAACTGAGAGAGCCAAATTAAGTTTGTATGCGCGCATATGAATTGATACGTATATATTTCTACACATTATTTTTTCTCTCTCTCTCTCCCTCTGATTTCGTTTGTAGAAAATTCATCTTTTTTTTCTGGTACTAGTGTAACATGCCGTAGCATTACGTAGCCTGTATATGCCGCGTGTCTGTGTGTCATGCACACACAAAACTAACACCGAGTACAGAGAGAGTGAGAACGAAAAGCACGGTTCTCGGTACACACACTGACTCAGCACGAATGGCATGTGATTGTGTTGCGTACATCACGTATTTACCATTAATACACAGTGTACAGTAGTATAACATTACATAAAAAAACGACAAAGACGACGACGACGACAGCAACGGCAACAGCGACGACGACGACGACTGAGAAGAAAACGAAGCAAATAAGCCAAAAGTGTAGACGAAAAGAATGATTTGTAAAATGGCGGCGGGTACATAGAAACAGCAGACACTCCTATTCTTAATTTACGAGAGTGTGATTGAGAGAGAGAATATTTTTTTTCGTTTCTCTACTCTTCTTCAAAATAAATTGAGAAATGAAATGTCCAACATTTTCGATTTCAGCACTATGACAAATGAATCGATCTTACATATTTCCATCATGTCGTTACACATGCACCGAAATATTTTCCGAAAGAGAGAAGACAAAATAAGTAGGAAAAAATAAATATGTATATAAATATATATATATCCGAACAAAATGAAATCAGTACGTTGAACAGCGCCGACGAAGGAAAAGAACAAAAATAGCCAATTGCCGCAGAAAAATATCGACGAATGAAAAAAATGCTTCAGTATGACCGATTCAAAATTACGACGTATTAAAGAGCCGCCACACCGCAATTTTTTTTTTGTACACATTTTTTTACGCTTTCGATTTTAGCCTGTTCGCTGCTCGTTCGTTCGTTCGCTGGTTCATTCTCTTTCTCTCCGATTGGATATTTCAAATGCATCTTAATCATCAATTCAATTGAATGATTCACATGAAAAAAAAAATAGAGAGAGAGAAAAAAAATAACGAAAAAAATAACTCGCGGATGATTCAAAAAACGATGCGGATTTTGGTTGATTCGATTTTTATTTTTCCTCAATAAATTTTCGCTTTGCTGACAGCATTATTCTAGTATTTCGTCTCTTATTTTTTATTTTCTCTTCCTTTTTACTCCATCGTTTCGACCAATTGAAGAACACAAGTCGACAAAAACACTCACTCAGTGACAATATTTATTGATAACGACAAATGAAAATTGACAATTTAGCTACTTACTTTTCGATTCGAAAAGGTTTTACGACTATTTGTTGAATGGCACAACCAGTTCTGACTAACGTGATATATATTTTTTTCGATATTAATTGAAAACTCGGCTCTGATGAAATGTGTGTTGCCTTCGGGAAAAAACACTCACAAAAAACGAAAAAAACGAACAAGAATTTTCTTGTGTGCTCTCCGTCGTTTTCCAACTTTAGATAGATTTTCAATATACGAAATTCAACAATCGCTCCGCAATACGAACGGTATGATACAGCAATGTCGGATACGATGATGGTACTCAATTCAAACTCACAAATGCTTGTGTCGCAGTTTTGCGGCGTATGTGTGAGTGAGAGCGATTTCGTGTGTATTGTGTAGACCGTTGTCGTAATGTGACGAATTTGGGCCGTTTATAGTGTGTGCTGGGCGATGCGTGCGTGTGTGTCGGTGATTGAGTGAGTGTATGAGAGAGCGGGCGTATGTATGTGCGGAATGGTTCTGCGTATTTGCTCTTTGGAAAATAGTCAAGTTGAAATAAATGAAAAGAGTACGCATGAGAGATGGTGTGCCAGCTGAACGAAGTGAGAACGAGACGATAGCAATGCGTGTAGGCAGAGAAAAACTGTGTGTGATTTTTAGTGCTGCACAAAAATAAATACAAGTACATAGATACACTGATATTTCTCTGCTGTTCGTTCGCTCACTAGCTCGACTTGAAATGCGATGGATTACCGCGAGAGACCACCGTTTGTATTGTATATGCCGTGTATAGTAGGAGCAGCATTATGGATGCCATGCTATTGAACAAAAAGGTAGTGAACACCGATTCTACCGAAAGCACTTTGAATTGCACGGCAGCCGCACGCTGCCAACATGAACGTGAACGTCGTGGACACGAACGACGAACGAAAAGAAGAGCTGAAATGTGCTTGTAGTTTTTATCATTGCTCACTCTCTCTCTGTGTCTGTCTCTCTATCTATCACCGTCTCATTCTTTCAGTCGTTCGCACCGTATTTGAATGGCTCGAAATGAAACGAGAACCATGAAGCCTTGTGACTGTGCGTCTTCTGGTTTTTTTTCTTACATAGTAGCTATGAATAAACTGACAAAATCATCGGTAAATGTCGCCGTTTCTCGTTTGCCGCCGAAAATAAACCGTATCCCGTGCGATGGCTTCAACGAGAGAAACGGTGAAACCGCAAATAATACGAAACAAGTCAAAGCATGCAGGCAAACACAATGCGAGAGAAAGAGATGAAAAAAAATCTGAACCAGTCAAGCATTAATGCCGCACAAGTTAACCTATGTATGGGTGTGTTGACAGTGAACAGTCTATTGCATACTCACTTTTTTTGTCACAGCAAAATTTCGCTATAAAAAATCGAAAATGTTCAATTCAACGATCGTAGTTAAATCCAAAATGTACTAAACAACACAGAAGTTCTGGCAAAGATTTTCTCTGATTTATTAGATAGAATTGATTTATTTTTACACTGTTTTGTGTGACAGACGGAGAACTGTCACGTTTTGAGTACAAATTTACTTTATGTCATCTTTTGATCACACAACTGGAATATCCGGAGAGACCATGTAAATGAACAGAACAATTGCACTAATCACCCATAATACCAACATGCCGATATTAAAACCACAAGTAATGCCAAAATCGAATGCGAATGCAAAATAAAAAACCAATTCCAAAACGAAAATCAACGAAAAATTTTGCAAACTCGTCTAATAACAAAAAAAAAAGAAATGATAAAAAATAAAATCAAATGAATCAAAACGGTAGAAATGTTTTTCAAATACTCACTTTGTTCCAAGCGATATACATCAATCCGCCTGCTAGAAATATAACGGCGAACAAATGTAGATATGTACGGAATATTCCGAGAGTGGCTCTTTTCAGATTATCGTTTTCAAATCCATCGTTTAATCGGATCATCAAAAAAAGCACCAAAGTAAAAGCTTGAGGCGCCAAAACCACCCATTCATACGACGGATTTTTCGTTTACTTTGGCGTTCCGCTTGATGCTAAATATGACGATTTTATTACATTTACATAAATCTGTATAGATTTCATTGAATATTTACCTCACTGTTGTAAAACTGACTGTTCTGCATTTGCATACAATCAGGAACATGGCTTTTATCAGCTTGACGATTTCTATTTAATAAGTGCACAAATTTTGTTCAGTATATTTAAAAAATTACAGCCGAATTTTATTCACTCACCGATGCATGGTAGCAAACCAGAATCAGCGATAAACTCAGATTTATTAGCAGGTGATTTTCGATGTGAACACAATGAGAAACTGATTATTATGTGCCAAAAATGGCATGGATCAACACAGATAAGAATACATAGGGGAAAAATAACGGTTAAACATATTCATGCATCTTTTAAAAGTACTCGTACTTGAAGATTCCAAGTAAACGAAAAATACTTATTACATACTTAGAATGATAATTTCAAGCTGCGGAAATAGCACGAAAATTCAAAAGATTTTTTCCATGTATACCGTTAGGAGCGAGAGAACTATCCAAAGAAATAATCATCATGGTCAGATGACAACGCCATCTGATGTATCGAGCAACAACAATAACTGGTGTTTTTTGAAGCATTATTGTGATTTTTTTTGCATTGGATAAACAAAATTGTCAATTATGCACAAACACTTTGTATGTATTTGAATCAAATGTACTACAAATCTATTTCAGGTCTAAATGTGTAAAAACTTTTGCATAAAATACACACGCATTGCGCATTCGGTTATCAGTAACATAAAGTTCGGATTGATCATAAAAAAATTCCATTCTCTCTTTTATTGTTTTACTCCGAGCTGTGAATGAATAAAAGCAATCGAATTAATATATTATTTCGAAAAACTTTAAGTTTTCGTTTTTTACCAATTGAGAAAAGCCACACAGTCCCAGTAAACACTGAATAAATTGGATTATACGGAGTCCCTTTATATTGGCCATCTCTTCCTTCAAAATGTTCTTTGACTGAGATGAGGAAAATTCTTAGCAATAGCACCATTACAGAAGATGAATAACTGAAAAACCATATCTTGGACATTTCCGGACGGGTAAAGAACTTCTTTATTCCGTTTTCTATGCAAGCTTCTTGTCCCCATTCGAAATACGACATTTCGCAGAAAACTGTAAATATGGCGAATTATAGTCGATTCGTCATTGAAATAATAGATAAAATAACATACCCTGAAAACAAAACAGGAGTTGAAACATACAAATAGTTTCTGGGTACGATTTGATCATTGCGAGCAGATGGGACGAGAGAAACACAATCGCACAGAAAAACAGATGGAAGGACCTTAGTTTGCACGAAAAACTTGGATGTTGCTCTCTAGTCTGAAAGAAATAAAATTCCATGAATAGCAATTTTCGATCTAATGAATTTACATATGACTCACATCACGATATGCACAATAAGTCATCATAAGATGATTCAAACTGTTCATGGTCATATATGCGATGATAGAGAGCAAACACAAAATAGTTTGCATCAAATCGAAAATATCTCTTTCTTCATCCAATTCGAAAGGTTTTGTCATCAAAAATTTTAAAATCGATAGGTATGCACACGATTCGCAGAGTAAGAAGTTCCAGAAATGCCAGTACCAGAATAGATTGGCATCAAAAGTTCGAAAATAATGAACACATGCTATAAGAAATATAAATCGTTGATAAATTTTTTGTCTAGAGAGAGAGAACTAAATTGCTGTTGATACGAAAAATACATTACTTGTTACAATATTCAATAAAATATAAGAGTACGTAACTCCAGGTGGTACATAAGGTAAAATCCGTGGCGAAAGTTCACCATTCGTATACTCATGCTGGAAGATAAATTACTCACGATATTATAAGTTACCATTTACAAGTTACGATAATAGTTTACCCAGAGTTCATAATAGGAATAAGCGCAAAGTATTGGTGTAGACAAGAAAAGAAAGAGTTTAACTGACTCAACGAATAAATAAAAATAAAAACTTAAAAAAGAGAAAAATTCACTAAAAATTCTCGAGATTCTTACAATCGTCATGACGTTTACGGTCAAAATCCAAATAAATAATGCTACCGAATCAATAAACAAATGTAAATCACCGGCGTCGCGCATGTGCGGTACAGACAGAGGGGTGAAGTGTTTGAAAATACAATCTATTCCCTCTTGCAATGTGCATGTTTCGATTCGGTGTAAACAAACGGGTCATGCAGTATGAAATCCACATCTAAATGTTTTCTATTTTTGATTTTCTTTGCCCGTCTGTATCCAATTGACAGCCCTACCACAACCTAAACGCATATGTTCAATTGATTCATTTATTTTATAACATTTTAATTCATTCTCCTACGTTGCGAGTTCAAGGAAATTTGACTTTCTTTTTTCAATAAATACCAAAACGAACAGAAAACCCCATTTTTCACATTTAATAAATTTTTCTTTTTATTGAAGCAAAATGCACGACTTACTTATTTGTAATAGAACATCATTTTCTTTAAAACGTCTTGAATTTCACATTAGTTTTTTATTTTATTTTACAATATTTTCGGTTAAATTTCTCATGTTTTTTTCCACGGCAAGAAATAAAAATGTTTCTTAGTTATGTGACAATTGTAGCATTTTATTATAACAACAATTTGGCGGAATACAAATAAAGTACGGTATAACTGGGTGTATATTGCGAACAGAAAATACTTTTTCTTCTTCTTTCAAATAACAAATTGTGAGAATGGCGTTCGCTACCTATTGCTTGTTCGTGTTAGTGTTTGAAAATAGAAGAACGGGTGTTTTTTTTTCAGCTACTGGGGTGGTGTTGATGTTGCTTTTTAGAAGGCGAGACCAGCATCGCGATATGTGGTGAAGATTTTTTCGATTGAGTTGATGTAGGCAGCGGTTCGCAGATCCAATCCCAAATTGTATTTCATGGCGGTTTTCATAATGGCACGAGCTGAACGTTCCATTGTATAGTCCAAGCCAGAATGTACGATATCTTTTTCGGATGCACCGGAGATGCGTTTTTGGAAGGCTTCGGACGGCGTCACTGGAATCTTACCGCCAACACGGCCAAAGCGGCGTTCCAACGATTCTTGCACCGATTCTGAAATACGGAATAAAACATATTTTAAATGAAATGGCATGATGGGCTTTGTGTGAATCAACATTTGTCACATAAAAGAATACTAAACGCCAAACAGAAATAGAAAACTAAATCTATTGTTTTCGATATGAAATAAATCACTCTCGTTGTTATCTTCACAATTTAATTTGTACAACGTGTTTTGGAAAAAAAATGGGTGTAATTTGCATCGATTGAATTTCAATGGCTTATATGCTCCGCTATTGTTTCTAGGTGTTGATAGAAACAAGTTTGGTTTATCTCAATTTTACTAAATTTTGATTGTTTTTGTCACATTCACATCTGACTATTGTTTTTTTTTCTTTTGTCGACGACAGATAAACCAACAAACAAGCACACTTTATGAATATAGTTTTATCAACGACTCTTACTCGCTTCAATATAGGCAGAGAGGCGTAGAGTGCAAAAAAAAACAACGAGAAGGTAGGAAAAAAAGAGGCCAAATCTCAAGTAGCTCACAAGATATTCAACAAAGTGCTATTAATCACAATGACGTAATGTAAACGATAAAAAAAATCAATAACGATTAAAAGGAAATCAATCAGCTGATGCTATTTTTTTCTCAAGCAAAGAGCTCACTAGCTATGGCACATTTTAGTAAACGAATAAGGGTGGCTAATAAAATGTGGTGGATACAAATTAATTGCAAAAAAAAGAAAAAAATTGAGGGAATAATAATAACTGGAGGAATGTGAGTAATTTAAGAGGATCATTCAACATTAAAACTCAATTGGACTAACCATCGTTCAAAATTGCGTTTTCTATTGACTTCTGAACCGATGCTGTTTATATGAAAGAAAATTGGAAATTCGTTTCATTAGCTTAAATGAGTGGAAAGTTGTTGTTGTTTTTTTGTTTTTGTTGACTGGTACTTATAACAAATCTCCAAAGAATATGAAATTATAATGTGTGTATGATATAGCCAAAAAGGGTTCGCTATCAACCTAAATTTGTATTTTGACTTTTTTTTTTTTTTCAAAATTCAAAAGAGATGAATGAAGAAGAGACATTTGTTCCAAATTTCAAATGGATGTAACACTCACCCAACAGATGATAGTTTGATTCACGTTCATACTTGAAGGTTAAACGACCATATGAAACATGGTTCAAATTCTTAAGCCATTCAAAGAATGAAACAGTCACACCACCAGCATTAATGTACAAATCAGGAATAACCAAGATGTTGCGTTCAATGAGAATTTTGTCAGCGGCCGGTGTTGTTGGACCTAATGAAGAGAGAAAAAGGTTAAATCACATATTTTCTTTCTTTCAAGCGCGTAAAATTCATATATTCAAATGTGATCACGAACCGTTGGCAGCTTCAGCAATAATCTGTAACGATAAATAAATGAAAATTAGAATATAAATTAAACCGGTTTGAAAACGAGATTGAAAAGAAAATATATATGTTAAATGCTATCGGACCTTGGCTTGAATACGGCCAGCGTTTTCGCTTGTGATAACTTTTTCAATGGCAGCCGGTACGAAAATGTCGCATGGTTCGAACATAAGATTCTCTCCTGTATATGGCTTAGCACCTGGGAATCCGACAATCGTTTTGTGCTCGGTTAAGTAATCTTCCAATTGCTAAAATAAAACAAAAAAACACCATTGAATTCGTTAGAAGAGGGCTTGACCTAAATATGTTCATGTCTTAAGACATATGCATTCTCTTACTTTTGGGTCAATACCGTCTGGATTAACGATGGATCCATCGTGTTCGATGATTCCGACACAAGTGGCTCCAGCACGTGTTAAGTACCGGCAAGTGTGCAAGCCGACATTACCGAAACCTTGCACGATAAACTGCAGTTTGAGAGAAAAAAGACAGGAAAATCCGAGTTTTAAAAAAAAGGATGTTAATCAATGGATTAAGGTGTTTAATCACCGTTTTGCCTCCCCATCCAGGTGTTGTACCGATGGCACTCATGTAATTTGCTTCATTGATGAAGTTTTCCAAACCGTGGAATACACCACGACCGGTGGCCGAAACACGACCGTGAATACCACCCTGGTTGATTGGTTTACCGGTAACGCAAGCATGTGCATTGATATCTTGATAACCAACGGTTTTTGAGTATGTATCAGCGATCCATGCCATTTCACGTTCACCAGTGCCCATATCTGGAGCCGGCACATCAATGCCTAAATACGAAAAAAGAGATTAAATGAGTTATTATTATTATGATTCTTTTCTTGTTCCACTTATTGACAATCTTGATTACGTCTTCAAATTTATACGCCTTGCTGACGTATTATTCGAAAAGCGCCAAAAGAAACGATTGAAAGATATGTTTTATTGTTTACCTGGTCCAATAAATCCTTTTTTCGCCAATTCAAGGGCGAAACGACGTGTGATTTTTTCCAATTCATGAACTGAATATTCCTTTGGGTTGAGTTTCAAACCGGCTTTGGCGCCACCGAATGGTACATCAACACATGCACACTTGAATGTCATCAAAGCTGATAAAGCTTTCACTTCATCACGTGACACGTCAAGCGAATACCGAATACCTGATAGCGGAAATAAAAAACGTAAAAACAAGAACAATTTGAATATATTTGCTGGAGATCATCTGTTCGAGAGGCGAAGAAAAATATCAGACATTCAAAAACGCATTATCACTTTCGAGGGGCAGCTCAGCATAAAACGTATTACAGAAGAAAAAAACACGTATTCTCACCAATTGATAATTGGTTTTTAATTAATCGCAGACTATATTCAACTAAAAACTTAGTTGAACAACCGAAAAATTGTCGCATACATGATAAGCAGCATCAAATAAACAGTTATAATAATTAAAGAATAATGATTCGCCACAATTGCGCGACAAAGAACCGAGAGAGAGAGAGAGAGAGAGAGAGAGAGAGAGAGAGAGAGAGAAAAGTTGTGTATGAATTTTATGTAGGAACGAAAATACCATTCGATTGTTTTCATGTGTTTTCATATTTACAATGGGATATTGAAATGAAAATGGTCTGTTCGAGTCGATGTTTTGTTTATTTTCAACGCACAATATGACTTGGTCGTGTAAATATTGTTTTCAACAAACGAACAATTCTATTTTTACATCCATGATTTTTTAGCACGTCTGACTGATGACCCATTCGATATTTTGTGGTATTCAGTCAGGTGCCTGTTTACACAATTTTGAAATCGTCCATATCGTAAATTTTCATTGTTCATCTTGATGTTCAAACAGGTGATTTGCTAATAATCGATATTTTGATCCTTGTACACTGAATGTGTGTATGTTTGGCGAAACAGATGTGAATTTTGTATGCCAAGCACTCCATTCAACAATGACCGTTAATAGCTTTGGCTTATGCGAATTGAATTAGCTGTTAATCATATGTCTAAATCAGCGAATCGACCGATCAATTTGCACTTTTTTTCGATTCTCCAACGTTATCTTGAAGGAAAAAAATCCGCAGGCAAACCATTATCATGCTCCGAATCGATAAACTAAAATAGAAGTGTTAATATGATTAAATTCATTGGGAAAAATGATTCATGTTTCACAAGCGTGATTTATAACAATTGGATTGCCGTTGCGATTTAAAAATAACGATGTATCTAAAATATACGACAACGACGATGATAACAACGACGACGACGACGAAAAAAACAACGCGCAAAGCAAACACCCTAATAGCGGGCTTGGCACAATGCGTATCGTGTGTGTTACGTAGATGAAATCATCGTATGAGCGCTCCACAGAATCAATTAACCAAGCAATAGTAAAATTCGTCGTTTCAAGTGTTTCTGCGCTGTGTGCTGTTGTTGTTATGCAAAAAAAACAAGTCCAATCGAAAAATGCCCGAAGTTTTATCAGCATTTAATTCGAAACACTGATATTGCCTTCCCTTTCCGCGAGTGAAAAGCAAGCAAGAAAGAAGAAAATAATGTTATATTTTGAAAATATTCGAATAATGTTGTGGGCCGTATCACATGCTATATTGTATTTTATCGTGCCAATGTGTTTAACGCGCAAAAACAGAAAACACACACATCCACACGATGTCTGTTTTCATACAAACTAAATCTAAAATCGCTTTGGGTAGAACTACAAGTAGTGTTGCTTCGATACTTTGTTCGCTTCAATTTAATTTTTAGCAGCAATAATAATTTGACAATTTCATTTACATTTATCAATTCCAACTAGAATGTCAGCATTTAGGATATGGAGAAGATTGAGCGAGTGTGTGTGAGGGAGAGATTGAAAGATGTGTGGAAAAAAAGTGAAACGTCAATTAAAATTTTTTCTTTCCGTTTCACACATGGCAAATATCTATGTATATTCCAAATGCCGCTAAAGCGATTACCATAAAATTATACAGAAATTGACGGTTTGTTTTATACACAATATTGTGCTTGAATACGATTTTTTTCTCATCTCTATATGAAGAGAGTGCACATTGATGGGGAATATGGGGGCACCAATTAATTACTTGACACTATCGAGTATGTGTAATCTTATGTTATAAACGAGAGAATTTAATTCGAACGATCAAATCGAATAAAAATGCCATTGAAAAAATATGTTCTTTACGATGGCTATTACGTTGCGATTCATAAAACTCTTGAATATAGCACATATATGCCCTGTATGAATACCGGTTTAGGCACTTGACGTTTTCAAGAGCTCACCCGCTAAAAAAGAGTGAGAGCGCTCGCGCAATGATTTTTTTTTCTGCTGTTTTGGTACTGAGCTCAGCAATCTTTTATTTACACAAGAATCTAATGCAACGATTGTGTGAGTTGTTTTTCGCGGAACGGAAAACAATGTAAGAAAAATGTATTGAATAAATAATATTCGAAGCGCAGACATGTATGCAATGAAGAGTGAGGAGTTAGAGACACTTGTCGTGCATACGATTTAAGTGGATTAAGGTGAAACGATAGTCACACAGGAACGTTATCGTTTTCTTTTTCGTTTCTCTCTTCTTTGGCTTAATATCGATGCAAAAAAATTTAACCGGTGCAGAAGAACGAGGTTACACTCAACGAATACACTTTACCGTCGATAGAACGAAAGTTCGAGTCGTTCGTTATATAATCATCTTTCCCTTTTTTATTCAGCTATTTTGCATGTAAACGAAATACAAAGTACACATTTACATACCATCGTCCGTACACACTCTATGAATTATTCTTTTTCGTAGTTTCGTTTTTTTTCGAAATCATTCGAATCTATTTTTGTGCTGACAAAATTTCTCTGCTACCGAGAGCACCAACCAAACAAAAAATTGAAATAATAAACATTTCTCCTAATCATATTCTACGATGATGCAGATTTCAAATGGTTTAATCAGTTTTTTTATGCTAAAATGCTATAAATCCTTTTCGATGCGCGCGTCTCGATGACTGCCACATTTGCTAATGTTGGCTCGCAATCACAGCCGAACGACATATGAATTAGGTCAACGAAAAGTTCACACTGTTTTTTTTCCTCGCTGCTCGTCTCATTTCTCCGGGGGAACACACAAGCGCATACGCGCTCAGACTTTGTCGCTGATTATAAGTAATTGGAATATTCAAGTGACACTTAGATAATTGCATGTGAATTCCGTATCAATATAAACAATATTTATTGATTTGAATACTATGAATGCCTGTCTGCCTCGCAAGTGGAAATATTCTTTCAAATCGTGAGCGAGGAAAAACAAAACACTTACCGCCTTTGGTTGGTGTTCTGTGAGTGCAATGTTGTGCTCGATATCCGGTTATCATTTCATAGTCACCCGAATCACGTCGCAATGGGAACGAAATTTCAATGATGTGATCGCATCCTTGCATCAACATCAAAATACCTTTAACCTTCTTCTTACGTTCGTCCAAAGTGGCACCTTTCGTGTCTTCAACCAATTTGTCTTCGGCTATTTGGCAACCACGATGGAAGAAATATTCAACCATATCGAAGAAACGAGGATCTGTCAAACCAAATGCAATTGTATTATTTTCAAAATTATTTTCATTTTTGATTCCTTAAATGGTGCAAATAAAAACACCCAACACATAGATATTATGAAAATGAAATAAAAATAGAGACCTTTGGCATCAGCAACATCTTTTAAGCGATCTGGAATTTGATGATCGGCATAGTTTCTGCTGGACAGGACGGTGGTTGGAACAAATTTTGCCAATTGATTCTTTGAAGCAATGGCCGCACTTCGCGATACAATCGATTTTAAGTGGAACATTTTTTTTTTCTGTAAATCTGCGTATATAAAATAAAATCTCTCTCTTTTCTTTTATCCTAAACTTGTCGGTATTTTATCACTAAAAATTGGTATCGAGTTGAAATTTGTATGCGGTGATTGTTATTGTATCAACTCGTTGACGTGTTCTTGTGAGCAAATCAAACCGAAACGATTTTGATATGGAAAACCGAAAAGTTGAGTGATTTTAATTTTTTTTTTTTCGAAACCAAAGAACGAATTTCGTTTTTCCGAAACAACTATATGCCGTCTACGATTTCTAAGTCTGAACGTGGTTCCGATTTAGAAATGACTGACTAGTGTGCCGCTTCACGACAACACATTTATAATTCGAAACTTTTGACGCAATGTAAAAACGATACATGGACAAAAAGCGAAATACGTGAGCGATGTGTGTAAATGAGACGCCCGAATGAAAGAAGTGCGCACAAAAGAGTGAGAAGAAGTTTAAGGCGAAAACTAACGCACGGCACAGCTATTGTTCAAAAGAATCGAGTTTATTCTACCACATACTAGTAAAATAAATATATTGATGCGGCATCAACAAGCGCAAGCGCACCACTCACGGTTCCTTCAATACGGCTGAAAAAAAAAACGTTCAAGATAAAAAAGGGCAACCGGAATATGTATATCATAGCGCGCCAAAGTATTGAAACAACAACAAAATCCAAAGAATCCACAGCAAATTGTTGGCAATGCGATGCCTATAGTTGTTCATTAAAATGAAGACAAAATGGAATAAAAATCATCACCAAACCAATACCGAACGAATAATTGACCGAACGAGAAATCGTTCACATTGTCTTTGATTCCGATTTGTAAAATTGACCGAAACGCAGATCAAGCAAATATGGCAAACGCAACTGTCAAAATCATATGTTTGAATTCGCCAAATAGTCACACGTATTCATTTGTACCGACACATACACATACAAATGCATAGTGCACACACGCACACACGGCCATACACATGTTTCGCTCTATTGTTTCAACGTAGTATGCACAGCAGCCATATTCGTTTTTTTTCTCTCTTCTAGTGTTTGCTCAGGTGACGCGTATCAATGCAGACACACAGACACAACGGTGTGTGCGTGTGCTTTCCTAAAATTGACTATGAGACATGTGTTCGGTTATTGAGTTTTATGAAACTGTCAATAGCATGCCAGCACATACAATTGCAGAAAAACCGATGTATGCGACTACCCCTCAGCGAATCAGACTGACATTGATTGCACACCGAAACCCAAAGACATATTCGAAATACATGAATTGTTCGATCGCTGAACGCACACTCACATACAATTTTGACAGATAAACGTCTTTTTTGCCTCTTCCGATGCAAAAACTGCTATGCAAACGCTTTTGTCGTCGTTTTTTTGTGGGAAAAGCAAGGACGTCACAGAAGAAGAAAAAAAAACGATAGACTTTTTCAATAGCAAAATTGTTCATTAAAACTTTGCAATAAATATTCAGTGGTCAATTTATCGTTATCATAAAAAGCCAACCACACGCGTTGGTTTCGACGGTTGGTTTCATAAGTGAAAATAACCCAAAAAAAGAGAAGAGTATCGTTTACTAGAAGAAATTTGCAGTTCCATTATTCAACGAGAAAAAAAAAATTCCTCAGTTGTTGGAAGAAAGAGAGAGAGAACGATCGAGGGAGAGAGAGAAATTTTTGTGCTCTTCTTTTTCTCACCATTTTTGTGTTTTTAAATATTTCTTTACGTTTTATAATTTTGGTTGTGTTTGCGTATATTGTGATTTTCACATACATAACGACATTGTCATTAGTATATCAAATTGACAGAAGATACGTTGCCATTGCGGTTATAGCCAACGAAAGTGGCATTCCGACCTGTTCATCGGAATTACAATACTAAATTATCTTTCTCCTGGGGTTTGTGTGATGGTCGAATAAATGACAGAAATTTGCAAAAAAAAAAAAAATTATTGCTTGTGATGATGGTGTGCATAAAGCAGCGCAGTACGGATGGTGCCATCCCAATTCACGTGCACCTGGTGCTTCCCAATCAAAATGACTTCGACGGAAGTCACACTTGTTCGATGTATCAAGAGTTTGTTTGCTTGAACATATTTTTTTTTAAATCAGAATCGTGTAATTTAACGAGCATTTTCTCGAGATTTGATATGAAAACAAAGAAGAAAAAAAACGAACAAGTGTGAAGTCGAGTTGTGTTTTTCATTCATTTGCTAGAAGCTAAATAATTTTTGTATTGAATCGGTTTTCGATTGGTGTATCATCATTGTCTTGCGCAATTTTTATTTAAAATAATCAACACAAATAATTATTTGTTCATTTACAGTGGATAATAGGCAGTGAAACATGACGAACGCTTCATCATTGAATATGTCTGTTGAGGACATGATCAAACACTATCAACGCAGCATAGACAAGTCTGAATCCGACCCAAAAAGGGTAAAATGGTTTATTATTTTTTCGAAGTGAGAAAACAAAAATGCCCATTGAGTCCGATATTTTTGGTTTCTATTTTGAACTAACATGTGTTGTTTTATCTGGAATGATGCACAATTCTATCAAACAATGAAACTAAACAAAAACAAAAACAAAGTACTCGTATTCGATATTCGATATGACTCATAGAATGCATTTGACCTGAACTGGAACTAAATTGGTCTGATTCACGTGTTTCATTTAATCTAGATACTGCATTGCATTGGCAAATTGAATCGGATGAATGTTACAGTACAGCATTTACAGAGTACTGGCATTGGTCGAACGGTAAATGGTTTGCGCAAAGATGATGGTGAAGTTGGATTGGCAGCCAAAGCGCTCATTTCAAAATGGAAACAAATGGTGGCGAGTGAAAATAGCGAGGAGGAAAAGGCTCAAGAAGAATATGGCTATGAAGATGACGAATCAAACAATTTGCAGACAGACTCTATAAGCAATAACGACAGAAAGTCACATAAGACTCATGAACATAAAAGCAGTAGCAGTAATAGTAGTCATCATCATCATCATCATCACCATCATCACCGCGAACAGCAGGAACATCTCTCACCCGACAAATTGATTGAAAACCACACTCATCAACGCAAAGTAAATAGAATGCTTGATTATTTTTTTTTATCAATATTGAAATATTTGTTATTCATCCCAATGAGGGATGGTCTATTTATTCTATGACTTCTTCGAATGCTAATGCCAAATGATATTTCTTTTATTACCGTCGAGCAGTATTCATCAGACGATATTCAAGAGCACTCAGCACATTCAAGACATAAGCTTAAGTCACACTCATACAATGACGGAAGCGGTGGCAGTAGCTCAAAAAAACGCGAACATGAGCAGGAAAGTAGTGGTGCTGTTGCCGATCACGATCGGCATAAAAGTAGTTCGAAGCATAGTAAAGAAGATCGTCATCATCGACCGAGGTACACCATACAAAGCAATTGTATGTTTTTAATTTTAAACCACTAACATACATCCGTTTTTTTGTTGTTGCATGCAGCAAACATGATTCACAGCATGATGGTGATGAAATTAGTGATAAAAAGCATAAAAACTCGAGCAAAGATCATAGCAAGCACAAAGACCATCATAAGCAACTCTCGAGTACAACTGAAAAGACTCATTCGTCGAGCAAACATAAACGATCCCGAGAGCCTGACCCTACGTCCAGTTCATCAAAGAAGCAAAAGTGTGATGAAAATTCATCCAGAAGCGATAAAGAGAAGTCTTCAAAAACGAAATTTAAAGGAATTGAAATCGACCATTCAGAGGGAACTAGTTTTGCCGATGCATTAGGTATGTATGGAATAATTTAGGGCTAATTTGTCACGCACCCTGAAAATCAGTAGGAAAAGTGTAGAATTTGTATGAGTCGATACGCGAGTCTTTCATATTAATTTTCGAAACACCGAACACAATAATTTTGAAATGTCAGTTGCTCGCAGTTGAAGCGTAGGTTTGCCAAACAATTTCGATGCAATTCCGATTTCTATGAGCTTGTGCGTGGGTCTACATAGGAAGGAACTATGTGCATTTTCTCTAGGCTCGCGATGACAAACAAGTCACTCAAAAATGACGCTAATGCCAATTGATTCAATCTATTTACATATCCATAATCTACTTTTAGGAATGTTAGCTGTGCCCATATCGGCGCAATCATCGAAGGCCTCAACATCATCAGCTTCAACAAGTGGAAAAGCATCCAGCAAAACGGTTAGCCCATCGTCCAGCCACAGTAAGAGCAAGGTCAAGGACAAGGAAAAAACGTCGAAATCGAAACCATCAACCAGTTCAACGGCAACACCGTCACTGCTATTGAAGAAACCGAAATTACCTCCGCTTGAAGATCTAGTAAAAGATTTACCGCCCCCAGTTGAGTGCATTATACCAAACGATTATAAACCGTCGCCGGTCAATCACATGGTCATGGATTGTTTATTCAAAGGACCAAAGTCCCAACAGATGGCTATACTCAACGAAACCGATGCCCTATGCGCAAGCACAACATCGAAAAATCAGCGCACCAAAGTGTATTCGGGTGTTAAATCGGGTGTACCGCAACAAGTTCCATCGCTGCACGAATTGTGCTTACGTTTTCTACAGAAAAATATTGACGGATTGGAGTATACGGGCGGTGTTCCATTTGACATATTGAAGCCCGTTCTCGAACGAGCAACACCTGAACAATTGAGCTCATTCGAACATTACAATCCATATCTAATGGATGATTCCGATTGTCTGTGGCAACAGCATTGCCAACGAAAGTTCAAGGCACATAGACGATTAGAGATGGAAACTTGGCGTGAAATGTTCTATCGATGCATGACCGAACAGGATGCGCTACTGGATCGGTTAACGAAAAATATAAAGGAATCACAATCGGTGGCCATTCCAGTACGCCAGACAAAACTGGCTTATGTTGACAGCATGGTGAAACCACCGCGTAGTGTGATTAAGAAGCAAAATCAGTTTGGCACCCATACAAAATTGATAGCAACACCAGCGGCACGAGTTGATGCCCTCAGTTCGGTAGCAACGAATATTACCAAAATTGGAGACACACGACTGAAAACATTGGCATCCATACGGGACACAGCCCAAGCACAACCATCAAATGGAATCATTAGGCCAAAGAAAGCTCCACTCATGGCCAAAACACTTCAACTCATGAAAGGCAGATTCAAGCGATAAACAGCAAAATTTGAAATTTATCAATTTTAATTTATTTGTTTGTGTTATTATTTCTTTTTTTCCCTCCCCCTTCCTTTTGTATGTGAAACCTGTTTCTTACATATACCTTTTTTTCTTAAACTCATTATTAAATTTAAAGAAAAATAAATAAAATACGGAACAATAAATTGATTTAGAAAGAAATTTTGGCGTTCTTTCTTGCGTTATCAGTTCAAGTTTCCCATTTAAAAAGAAAATCCACATCAAAATTGTGCTCAAAATGTTCTACATATGACTCACACCAACTTCACATTGAATTTGGGTTCATTATTGGATTGAGTCAGAAATCCGCACCAAAAACTCCATACAAAACAAGCACATTTTTTATATGACTGACAATTAAGATATTTGATGTATTGCTATGGTTTTGCCGTTGTAATGGTCATGCATTACCTATTGTCATGATAATTATCGATAAAGAGAATATTTTGTTATCTTCATTTGAAGCGAGCAATCTAAGACTAAGACACATCATGGTCGCAAAAAAAATCTTGAATGGAAATACGTCAATTTTCGTATTTGTCAATCACAATGAAAATGTGCTCATTTTGTATGGTGTTTTTGGTATGGAACGCTGATTCAAACCAAAAGTGAACACAAATTCAATGTGAAGTTGGTGTGAGCCATACTAAATTTTTTCCTGGTGGCCAATGCAATTTTTCATATAATCTTGAGTCGATTTTTCGCGTTATTTCAGTAGAAATTGAATTCAGTAGTAATCAATCAATCAAGTCTTTTGATAGGTGTCATATAATGTGTACTTTTTCACCTCTTTTTTCATTCATAAACTCACCCAGAGTGTGCCTTTCATCCACATCGTATTAAAAGTATTGGATTTTCTTTTTCAGCATTCCGAACTAATTTTAAAAGCTACAAAACATGGTAAAATATATGCAATAAACAGAAGTAAGCGATTTGTTTTCTAATTTGAATTTATTGATTCGTTTGTGTTTGTTGAAATGAATTTCGATGTTTGAACAAAATGTTGATGGTACACGTTTGCGAGTTTCAAGAACTTCCGATGCACGAAATCGTATCGTCAAAGTTAAAAAATACTTTGAGCGCTCGCTTGCAACCCGTATCATTTGAGATCAATAATTTATTACTATTACTATTTGATGACGTTGATGTTGATGTGCTAGCCGTTGGGGTTTGTGAACTTGAATTGGAACTAGAAATAGAATTTAGAGTAAATGGCGATAAGTGGATCATCCATAATAGCCATTTGTATGGCGCAAAAACAAAAAATGCAATTAGATAAATGGGTGTGCGTGCTTACGAGCTTTGTGCAATTTTGTTGACTGAGTAAACGCGTACGGAGCCATCGGCACAGCAGGATGCCAATTTTGAGCTGCTTGAATTCCATACAATATTATTTACATCGGCCGAATGATCCTTGAGTTCGTTAAGTTGTGAACCGGCGGCCAAATCGAATATACGAATTTTCGATTCTTCGCCACCAGCTGCCAAATATCGGCCATCTGGACTAAAGCTAACACAGTGCACTGGTAAGTGGCAATCGATGAAAACCCGTAACAGTTTCCCACTCGTTACATCCCACAAACGAACCGTTAAATCCGTCGAACCAGTCGCAATATAATTCCCGTTCGGATGAAATGCGATCGCGTCCACATCCTGTGTATGTCCTACATATGTTTGAAGCGGATGCTCTCGATCCGTACTCCATAACCTGGCTGTTAAATCTCTTGATCCGGTGGCTAAATACAGTCCCGTTGAACTCTCGGCTAAACACCAAATTGGGTAATTGTGACCACTACATTCAAACGGTACAAATGTGACATGTTAGTGAAATGAACCGAAAGTAAAGCGTTTGATTTTGCATCGAATATATAAATACGCTAAATATGAATTACCGATAGACGGCGCCGCAACGATAGTCGACCGCTTTCCACGCTCGCATCGTATTGTCTTTCGATACGCTAAAAATGAGTGGATTGTATCTCGAAAACAGAATATCCGTCACACCCTTGTTATGACCACGCAATGCAACAACACCACCATCCGCACTACAGACCAAGTAGAAACAAAGTTTACAATGAGTTCGCCATTCTATAAAGTTTGCTAATAAATTCAATCGATTCTTCATTTGATCACAATTGATACTCACAAAATGTTATCCTCATGTCGTTGCTGCATGAATTCCTGCCTTTGTTTCCTTTTGCTTTTCCGACGCGATCCAGTGGCCCCCATACCATCCATGCATGGTGACTTCGTTCTTTGTCGAGCAAACAAACCCATGACCGGTGTTCGTTTTCTTCGTTGTACGTTCGATGTATCGTCGTCACTGTCAATATCCGATGATGATGACGATGATGTTTCACAATTCTCGAGGCACCAGTCGCACAATCGGTTCGAGAATGGACTGAATGGTTTTCTACCGCGCATTTTACTTTGATTTAATTGCCACAATTTGATTGTAGATTCATCGAAACCGCACACCAAATGGCATTCATCTTTGTCCATATCGCAACAACTGAGCTGATGATCGGCATTGAGCACATTGAACACTCGCATCGGCAGCTCCAGCTTGCGCGATCGAATCACCGACGCTCGGATATTTTGTAAATATTTATTTTGTACTACGCTAAAGCTTTTCCGATCGGGCGCAACCGATGGAAGGCAATCGGCTAACGATGATGTTGGAAACGAATCGGCTCGATTCGCTGTGCTCGTATCACCGCTTAAACTTGATATCGATTTATTCATTCCATTCACCGTCCTAATTTCTGATTCAACTTTAGCAATCAGATTCCTAATTTCGCTATGCGAATTATTTAATCGACAATTTGTGTCACGGAAATCGAACTCTTCGCCGTCGCTATGCGCATGTAGATCGCTTCCATTATTCTCAATACCATTGTTTGATACATCATTTGTGTCAATGTCATTAATATCATCCATATCTTCATCGCTGTCGTGCTCCAATTCATTGAGATACTCGCGAATTTCCAGCGAAAACCAGTTTTGCAGAATGTGCAAAATGATAACGTGGCCACTTTTTGCTAAAAAATGTTTCATGGCGTACAACGCCTGGAGGGATAGAACCATTTCATATTTGGCTGAGCGAAAATTTCGCGCAATGTCAATCGAACTGATTTCATCGATACGAAGGCACAGTGACAATGAGCTGACTAACTCCTTAAAATAGTCGCTAATATCATTGGAATTCAGTTCAATATCACTTTTACGAGCGGTCGCCGATGATTTTGTTCGCATCGTATCGTTGGCATCTTCGCTGGCGAATATAATCTGTGTGGTTGATGACGTTGGTGGAGGACTAGTGATATCTTTGTGTTGTGAGTCTGGTTGCTGTTGTTGCTGCTGCTGTTGTTGTTGTTCGGTTTGGGTTTGGTTTGCATGCGGTTGACCATTCACTTCACTCACAACCGGACTGTATAAATTATCTACTGGACCAATGAGATGTGCATATTTCCGTAGAAATTCAGCAGCCGGTCGTGAGTCTCGGCCCTTAATCATTTCTATATAAATATGGCACAGCAACGGCCATAATAACGTTTGCAATTCAGCTTTCACCGCAGGTACTGTTTGTGATTGAATAAATTTATGGAATCTGGAAACGTACATCAAGTTAGAAATGAGTTAGTGGTGCCGGTTAGATTTTGGCGGCGATTTTGAGAGTAGTATAGATTTCTTTTTTCTCTCTCTCTCTTTTGCGCGCAAGACAATTAGCATTGAAATTCAAAAACCGAATACAAATAGATGAGGCTTACTTGGAAAACTGAAGCTCAACCGTTGATTGATTATTGCTTAGGCATAACACATTCGAATACAAAATCGAATTCACTTTAGCAACATCATCGTCCATCATCATCATAACATCGTATTGATCCATGGTTTGTGTCAGAGCTAAGTCCGATTTCCGAAATTTTTCATTCATCTGCGCACCGGCGAGGCGAAACCAAACAAACAAACAAAAAAGAAGATAACAAATTTTGTGTTAACAAACGCAACCCGTGCAATGTTTTATGTTTGTCGTTCAGAGAGAATAGAGAGCTGAATGCGTTGAGGTTAGGTCGTGCGTCGAAACATAAACTGACCATTGAATGTGGCCAAATATGCGTTAAATCGATCGTATTTACGCTTACCGAATAGTTTTTCTGCTTTAAATACGTTCCTAATGTCGATCTTATAATATCGTTTTTGGATTTTCGGCTTTTGCTTGCACTATTGTTTGTCGTTCGTTTTGATGTCTCAGCCATTCTTCTATCATTTCCACCGTAAAATACAAAAAGTTTTCCAACGAAAATCACTTGAAATGCTTTCTAACCCCTATCTACAATATAAATTAATTGTTTTTTGTGTAATTTTTGATACGAAATTCTACAGCCGTTTCCACTTTTGCGAATGCATCATTTTTACGATTCCAAAAAGTCTTTCACACACAGTATATATATTTTATACCGCTGTGTTTGCAGGCAGAATACAATTTTGACAGTTAAACCAAACATTGACATCGCAACGATACTGCAGATTTTCGTTTTGCTGTCATTGACCACACTGACTTTAAGCATTCGGCTGGATTTGTCGTCGTTCGTTGTTGTTGTTATTTGTGTGCGTGTGTGTTTATTTGAAAATATCGGTGCTGCAACACACTCTACTT
Source organism: Sitodiplosis mosellana (assembly GCF_009176505.1). Lineage (NCBI taxonomy): Eukaryota > Metazoa > Arthropoda > Insecta > Diptera > Cecidomyiidae > Sitodiplosis > Sitodiplosis mosellana. The sequence continues at coordinate 11,976,646 of NW_022601467.1, read as the reverse complement.
CTATCAACAAGTCAAAACACTTGGCAAGTGCATTTCAGATTCCTTCACAGGGACAACCATTTGGCTCACACATTTAATCCGGGCAGTCGGATCGAATCCGTGTTGTGAACGGTTTTATCACATTTCATTTCGTTGTATTTTATTTAGTTTTAAATAAAAGAAAAATCAAATTGACACTTGATCGAAATAATGTATCTACGTTTAAGAAATTAGCCAAAGCAGATCCACACAAACTAGTTCAGTGCTTATCGAAGCGGATAAGGATTGGTTGTGATTCATGTCAACATAGAAACGATCTACATCCATAACGTCAAATTCAAATTGTTTATTCCATTTTAAATATTGGATTTTCGCATCAAAGCTTACCCAAATCCATACAATGAAGCAAAAGTCATTAAAAGTGTACTTAGATGAGGTGTGCGACATGCTAGACACATACGGCGGCCGAGATAAGGTATTTCATTACTGAATTGCATTCTGCATTTGATAACGCTATTTTTTGCATGTTGTGCATATAATTTGATACATTGTAGAAGCGTGTGTCTGTCTTTCATAATTTTTTGTCGATTAATTTATGTAAACACACACGGTTTGGTTGTACACTTCCGCATACTTTCACTTTTGCCAAACCAGTATTTTACGTTTGAAATTCAAACCGGTCATTAAATTATCCAATTTAAAGCATATTTTAACGAATATGTTAACTTGTTATATTTTTCTGAATTCCATTCAAGGTTATGAAAATTTTATGCTACTCAGCAAAATTGGCGTCCGGCCTGAATTCGGACAAGAATCCAGAATTGTCGAAACGTTTAGCAATAATTAGCAAGAAAATATCGGGCGCTCGAGCCACATTGCGTCTCATCGATGACATTCCAATGTTACAGCATACTCTTGAGTATGGGCTTGGTTCAAAGGTAAGAATCATTCAAAATTAATTGTATGACTTGCAATTGCTATCGATTATACTACTATTAATTGTCGATAAACAACCATATATAAATAATTGTGAGTAATGTTCTTGGAATAGGAATCGGATACGGCGTTATCAATTATTGGGCTTATTACAAATGCAGTCGATCACATTTACTATCCAGTTGAAAAAATATGTTGGCTGGCTGAGCATAAATGTCTCTCGTTAGAAGATCCAGACCGATGGGATACCATTAGCTCGATATTTTGGGTTTCATCAATTTATTTAAATTTAATGAGGTATGTCTGCTTTAATATATTCGTTCACAGCCCATTCATGAAAAAACAATTGGATTTTTTTTTATCACTTTCTATTTTAGGACATGTCGATCAGTTATATTAATGGAACAACACAAGCAATGTTTGAATACGCACGACGCTTCAACTCAGTACGAATTTATTTGTTTTTATTTCAATTTTTTGCGATTCCAAAATTTAACCATTTCTGTATTATTTTCCCTAGGAATGCATTGGCAGCATTGTTGGCAAGACAACGAATGGAATTTATTTCCGTAGTTCGACTGTCGCTTGATTTGACACATGCCGTTAGCACATTGCCCGCAGGATGGTTCTGGGGTGGTAAATTGAAAACGTGGCATGTCGGTGCATTAGGTACCTTATCCGCTGTGATAGGTATTTACCAATATTTTGCCAAGAAAAAACTGAAAAGTAGCTGAAATGTATGCACTCGTTCGCTGGCGAACAAAACTTAAACATTTAACGAAAAATTATTGTATTTGTATGCATGCACCTTGGGCAAATTTTTATTGTTTTTCAAATGGTATTAATATTGTGAGAGTTTTTTACAACCAAAATACTCGAAGCGGTTGATATTTTGACGAATAAATATTATTTTCGATATTTATTAAATGATTTTATAAATGATGACATTTTATTTTAAATCGATGTCACGTCCAGTAAAAAAAATTAACTTTGTTGTGGAAAATTTAATTTTTCATTTTAAAGCCGAAAGTTTTGGCCCGAAACAAAATAGCCATTACCGTCCAATAATTAAATCAATCATCTGTTTACAAAAAAAGAGCAAGGACTTTCTACGGATAAATTATTTTGTTTTTTTTTTCTTTCTTTTTTTTCACGTTTTACAGATTAGATTATATAACGACTTATGTATGATAGTGCGTCAAATGACAATCTTGGAGAAAAATAAAGAAGGACGTGACACATAACTGAACGCTGTAGACTCTACGTATTGAAATCGTACCATCTACTCAGTCACAGTCTTCTTGGATATTTATATACATATTGTTGCAAGGCCTCTTTTTTTTTTCGAAATGGACAAATCTATTGCATCTGGAATGACAATGGCGAAAAAATAAATTTAATTACAGGATCTAATGACTGTTCTACAGCTCGGTGTGTGTATTTTGAACATGGCCCCAAAACCCGTTTGTTACTTCATCGCCCACCTTTCCATTTGGCAGTAACTCTTGAATGAACCAAAATCGTGTCTTCGTATTCTGTCCATAAAAGTATTGCTTGCCGCCAGAAGAAAATGGAAATTGAATTCGGTATACATTGTCCCAGTGACCGTTGGCTGTTTCTTTGCCCATTTTCCCATTGGACAGTATTTCCTGGATGAACCAATACCTGCTCTCTGTATTTTGCGCATAAAAATATTGTTTGCCGCCAACAGAAAATGGGAATTGAACTAGGTATACATTATTCCAATGGCCATTATCTGTTTCGTCGCCAATCTGTCCGTTGGGAAATAATTCCCGGATAAACCAATCCATTGTCTTTGTATTTTGGGCATAGAAATACTGATTGCCGCCAATCGAAAATGGAAATTGAACTCCGTATGTGTTGTCCATAGCTGCTTCTTTGCTTGAATCATGCATAATTTGTTTAGAGCTGTCCATCTTTTGCCTTGACGCCGGTTGATCAACCACTACATAACAGTCTGTTTCCGAATCGTAGCGCCAATTACTTTCGTTATATTCGTACGGACGTTCTCGTGGATTCTTTCGTAACATATTGAACAACAAATCAATCGCCGAACCAAGATTATTACTCTCCATCGCCTTGTATATTGCCCGTAAATTTTCAAAATGAACATGTCCCACGATGTGTTGAAGTGTTTCGTCCAATTCGACAACCGGGCCACCACATCTTTTCTCTGGTCCTTTGACCAAATTGAACGGCATCTCAATGAACATTGCACGAACAAATCGGCCATAATGATCAAGTGCACGCGTTATCAACTGTCGCGATTCTCTGTGCATTTGATTCCATTGATCCGAATCACAAACGTTGAATCGAACATGGTCCAAATCTAGGATAAACCGTTCTAAATCATTCGATACACTTTGCATATACTTGCCACGAGCAAAGTGTGATAATTCCAGGACTCTTATAAATGGAACACGATGTTTGTTACTATGCAAAGCACTGTTGAAGAATCGTCGAAGTGTTTTTGCCGGTATGACGTGATAGTTGTGCGGATTTATTTCATGATTGTTGAATGTAATAGGCACAGTTAGAAAATCGATGTTTCGATATAAATTCGGATCTGATATTCCCGGCACAAACGCCACACAATCTCTAGATGTGTCGTATTTTTTACCGTGAATCGCCGCCACAAAGAAATAACACAGAAAAATCGCGATTTTCCAAATCATTTCGCTATTGTTTCTATTCTAGAACTTAGTAGGATTCTATTGCGTTTTTATCGTTGATTTTACGTGTCAAATGTAAGACTGATTCTATGAAAATATTTACAAAGCCTTCTTAAATCACAGGCACAGTTTACTACTATCTTGACGGTAAATTTATCAATTTTTTCGGCGGAATTGGTAACTGCTTTGGGAATATCTGTAGTGGAATGGTCCGATACACATTTCTTATCAGTCGAATGCCGATAACTATGAATGACGTCACAATTCCCTCGTTTGGTACTGTTTTTGTTCTTGATATAGCTTACACTTATAATAAGCAATAGGAGAACTAAGGAATTTATATTCTAATTGTTGACAACGAAATACAAAGTGAATAAATTTCTTTCGAAAAATCACACACAAATTCGATTTCACAGCAAACGGAATACTGAACTGTTACATGGAATTCAAAGAGCAACAAAGCATATTCTCTCTGTTCGGCTTTGGCATCTCTGCCTTTGCTGCTCAATTTTTTCTTAAGTAAAATGCATTTTTCTTCGTTTTCTTGTCGGCATCGATTGCAATGCAATTTATTCAAGCTTTATCCTGTAAATATTGGCCGAACAATTCAAACAGTTTCTTATGCTATTGAATTTGTGAGTCACTTTGTGCATGGTCGTTTGTTGACAAATGGAAAATGACGTTTCGTTCTATTAAATCCATGCTGCGATGTCACATATTCGTGGGTGAGTTCGAGAAAAGAGTATGTTCAACTGGCGCGGTGAAAATTGGTGCTTCAATACTCAATTTCAATAAACCGCTTCTTTTTTTCACTGGTATGCAATTGCTGAAAGTTAGAACTATTAATTACTTTGCAATTTTATGGTGAAAAAAGTTGAAAAGAATGGATAGATTAATTTTGAAGATAGCAGGCGTTTTTAACCAAGCATTTCTTCTGAAGAAACGCCCAAATAAAAACACAGACACATTTAAATACATAGATGTTTATTTATTGAACTTGTGTGATAATATACGTGATAAAAAGTCAATTTTTTGTTTGTCATTCCAATCACAAGAAAAGAGAAACAATTCTAGCTCGAATAAATAAATCAAATGTAAATGATTCTATTTTTGGATTTTTGGCAGAAAATTTTAATTCCGAATCACTAATACAAATAAATGTTTCAAAAATTTGTTCATTTCCGTTCAAACTTTCTGAAATGAAAAAAATGAGCGGAAATAATAATAATAATATTAATAAACTCGTCGCATATGTTTCTGCTGACGGAGACAAATTTCGCGTATTAAAAATAATTGTAAATATTTTAAATGCTAATTTAGCTGCTTAATCGAATATTGTCATGATATTATGAATTCGTTAACTACATTCAACGAACAAAATCCAATTCCATTTAAATACATTAAACTAAAAAGCTATCCTTCTTAATGAACCATTTTTTTCTTTCTTTTCAATTTAAACATAGCGGCAAAATAACCAAACCCTCCCCGAATACTGCTTGTAAAACGGCAAAGTTTTTTTTTTCAAGAATACACAGATTGTTCCATGGTGCTAACGAAAACGAAAAAATCTCATTTAAATTAACTTTAAAACACAAATAATTTAAAACGAAAATGAAAACACTTCTGTAAAATAACGAAGGTTGTGCTTCGTTTGGGGTCCACAAATTATTTTTCTACATTACGTATGCTCAAAAACAAAAACGTTTCTTCAAATTTCGAAATACAATTCTCCACAATTCTTGTTGCATTGAGTATTTGGTAGGCGGCCAAAAATGAAACCAGGTGGTTAGTTCAGTTGTTGTTCAAAGAAAACAATTTCTTCTATGAATTGCATAAAAATTGGGATAAAAAATAGAGCTAATAAAGCTTACAAATGCTTCATTCATAATTTATATTCCGTCCCATTTTCATCGATAGACTTTTTTCATCTCTCACTAAACTACTTCAATAGGCATTATGATTTTTTTGTTTGTTGTTGTTGTTGTTGTTCTTATTGTTTCATATAAAAGGTTCTCTTATAAAATGAGAATTTCAATTATTTTTTGTTCATTTGGATTATATCAGAGTTTATTTCATTAAATTGCTTTCAATTTTTGCATGTAGTTGTTTATTTTTTGGTTTTCAACTGGACCGAGTTTAAAGAGGTTTGTCAGTGTTTGGAAAATGTGTGTGTGTGTGTGGTTGGTGTTTGATTTTTTTTTTGATTTAGGTGCGGACAGATTGAAGAGGAGCCACCTCGCTCTCAATTATATACACTTATGAGAGCAGTACACTTGATTGAAATTAAGTGAATAATGCTGTGTGAATGATCCCTAAATTACGTTTTTTTTTCTCGTTATGTGGAAATAAAGAGCCAAGATTTGTACTGGTATGGTTAAGGCAGCGCAAATGTTTAATAATTTTTGTTTTTTTTTGGTTTTAGTTTTGGTTTTGGTTTTGGTTTTGGTTTAATTTTAAGTAGGCTTTTCCATTTTCTTTGCAGACTTGACAACAATTTTCTTTTTTCTTTCGAGATGGAATTGATTCTTGTCTGTGTATGAAATGAAGGCAATTTATGTTTTTCTTTTTAATATGGGCAAAGGATTCAAGTGATTCAATCGGATAGACGGAATTTGAAATGAAATTTGCTTTTATTTTCTCCATTAAAAACAAAACAAATAAATAGAAGTAAAAAAAAAACTCTATTGAATCTCTTTTTATATTAGTTAAAAATTAGATGTGTCAATCGTTGTTTTGAAAATGCTTAAAATAATTGCTCAACTTTTGGCTTTTTTCAATTTCAAAATTAATTTGAAAATAAATTCAAGTCTGTAAAAATGTGTTGCTAGTGTTATAAACAGTAAATAATTCTTTTTTTTTACACAATTTATCATTATAAAAGCTCTTTTTAAAATAAAGCAAAACCACATTTTGATGAATAGAGGGTGAGAAAGAGAGAAATAGAAATAGACTGGACATTGCTGAACAAAATTAGAAGATTATTATCAAAGAGATTAAAATGAAATGATAGATGAAACAAACAACAAAATCCAATTAAGAGTAACTGAATGCATTTTTTTTTTTGGCAGATTCGCTCACGTTTTTGTCATATGCGTTTTTTGTTTTGGTTTTCATTTAAATCTTAAATAATATTTCAAGCTCTATTTATGTTTGCTGCTGGAGCCATTATACAGGCAAAGCAATTTCACTAGTTTATGTTGATTTTGTTGTTGTTGTTGTTTTTTTGTTGTTTTTTTGTTTCTGTAGTTGTAGTTGTTGTTATTGTTATTTAAAATAATGTTTGTAACGTTTGTCCAAGAAATGTGCAAACGTGTCCGTATATACAATTATTTAGTGAAGAAAACTTATTAGATAAACATTCAAATTTAAATACAGGTATAAAAGTAGTAGCCATTAGATAGGTTAAAATATAAATCGAATAAAATCATTCACGAATCGATTCACTCGAAGTGTTTGATGTGTTTAGTTTAAAAGATAAAATGTGTTCGTGTGTTGTTGTTGTTGTTGTTCACATGATGGGATGGAAGCATTTTCATCATTTTTAAATAAATTTAAAAAAATCTTTGGATTGGGTCACTGTCACTTTTTTGTTTTAAAAATCCTTATCATATGTAGGTTTGTAAATTTTTTTTCGTTTTCATTTCATTTTTTTCTTCTTCATCTTTGGGAGCCATTTATCGGTTACTTAAATTATAAATATGAATATAAATAGTGCGCTGCTTGGAATTTGGTTACTGTTGTTGCATAGAGAGTACAAGAGTAATATCATAGACATTTTGATTGAATGAGGAATGGATGGGGAGGGATTGAACAAATAGTTGGACATTCCTAAACGGTAGAGAGGTAAATAAAAAACAAAAGAAATTCTGCCGCATCTTCCAATAATGATGATGATGATGATGATGAATAATATCAATGTATCTCTTTCATTCTGTTTGTTTTCTTTTTTTCTTTTTTTGGAATTGTGCGGTGAGAGTTTCCTTCTGAGCCAGAAGCTATTGAGCCAACGGTTATTGTGTATTTTTCGAGAGAAAAAAATCTACATTTGAGTTTAACATTTACTATTTGTTTGTATGAACATTTCAACGGAGACAAAATTATAATTATTTTTTGTGTTATTGTTCTGTGACTGACTCATATTTCTCTGTCGATTTTTTTGTTGTTATCTCTTCAGTTTGCATCATCTGCATTAAATTCCAGTTTAAGTATATGTGTGGTTATTTATCTAAATTGTATTGCATAGTAATTGTTAGCTTGGATTGTATAAACTTCAACTTCAACATTAATCTGTATAGTGTTTTTGTTGTTTCTGTAATTTCTATGATGTATTTTGGTTTCTGTTACTTGTTGTTGTTGTATGTTGAGAAAGTGATTCAGCTTGAGCTTTGCAAGGAATGAATTTGAAGTAATGAATCAAATCGAACCAATATTTTCATTTAATTGCTACATTCTTCATGAATTATTTGGTTCAATGTTACAACATTTTTCATTTCGTTTTTTTTTTTGCTTTTGGTCTAGTTCAGTTCACATAATTTCATTATAATTTGATCCAATTTACATGGAACTTACACTTCAAAACGGATACATTTAACTGGAACAACTTAACTATCTTGTTTTCTATGGAGACTTACAATTTTTTACATATCAAATGGTGTGTGTGTGTGTGATGGTTTCTGCTTTGTTCTTTTTTTCTTGCATATTTTCAATGTAAACTTCTGTTTAAATAAAGACACAGTTCAAAAAAAAATGTGTATAGCAAAAAAAAAAAAATAACAACAAAATCATAATAAATATTTGAATGATTTTAACAACGATTGCAAAAAGGCAAATGAAAATGAAAAAAAAAACAAGAATAAACAAAATATATCCTCGACTAACCTAATAAAATAAGATTAAATTTCAGTTTTGAATGTTTGCGATGTGATTTCAAAAATGAATGTTTTATAAAACTCCAGACACAAATAATCATTTTGTGTTAAAACACATTCGTACATCTTCAGTTCGATGTCGGCTGATTCAATTCGGGCCGTTGTCGCAATGTGTTTCGGTCGCGAAAAAAAAAAAAATCTATTTCTTATTTCTCTGTGGAAATTTCGAACCGCTAAAACGGGGATTAAATCCAATTAAGAATGTTTGTTTGGTGGAAAAATCAACGGTTTAAATTCATACGATTTGCAATTATGATCGTATTTCATTCGATAAACTGCTCAAGCGTATATCATTCAAATTATTAAAATTTATGCTAACTTTTCCAATCGCGCTTCTTTCCGATTCTTTCTTTTTTTTCTCTCTCGTTTTTATCTTGCGCGCGCGCTTTTCCTGTTTTTTGATTCAGATTTCATTTCAAATAAAAACAAATCAAAAACATATTGCTTATGTGTTAGGATAATTAAAACCTAAACTTGTTTTGTGTTCGTTTTGTTTTGTTCTGGTTGTGTTTTGTTTTTCTCCATCATTTGATAGATATTGAATGATTCATGGTTTCATCGGTCTAGTTCATAATTGTGGGATCTCTCTGCTAATGCTCCTCGGAATCGGCATTATTGTTCAAAATTCTTGGAGATCGCTTTTCACGCAATTTTACTGTTCAATTTAAGTGGTTTAACGTTCATTTTGTCTGAAAATGTGTGTCCGGGTTTCAATTCATTTTGATGATGTTTTTTTTTCTTTCATTTTCTACGGAATATTCAAAACAAGCATTTACTCTAACAGAACACGATTTGGTTTGATCAAAAGAGATAGATCATTTTGAAGACTTAAAACCAAAAAAAAAATTATAATAATATTTAAATGTTGATGAAAAATGTATTGTTTTGCAGCTGCGTAAAGCACTCTCTTTTTCTCTACTTTAGCAGTAGTAATTCGATGAGGCGTTTGTGTTGTTGACGGGAGATGATGCATTCGGACCAAGCCCAATCAATTGTTGCGATTTGGAGTTGCGAGTCAGTGGCTTGTGATTTTGCAACGATGGATCCGATGAGTGTTGCCATTGCCAGCATGATCGACAGTAATAGCTATGTTGATTCGAGAGAGAGAGAAAGAGACAGAAAAAAATGGGGTGAAATTCCATAATAAAAGTGTGCACACACCATTTCAATGTGAATGTTGTATGAACTTGAAATAAAAACAATGACTAATTTACCGGAAACATGACATTTCACGACAATAGTATGGACCATGATGCAAACCACACATCGAACACAATGCATCTTCCAGATAGGGATCAACCTGCACCTTCTTTGTGAATTTGGTCGTTTTGATTTCAATGAATGCCGACGCAACTGCCTTCATGTACGAACGATTACAGTTGAACGTCACTCGGCCAGAACCAATCGGGTACTTGTGCTTGTCCGTGTCAATTCCTTAATGTACACATCGAATCGAATGAATATCGCATGAAAAAAATTCCACACTTTTCTTTATTGATTGGAACAAAAACGAATGGAAAATGGATCAAATAACTCACCCGCATAAACAACACCATCGAAAAGGTCATTCATAATTTTTGCTAGGCCGTCTGCAGTCAATTTGCCGTGCAGTGCACCAACAAAAACCGTTTTATTCGGGTCCAATTTTTGAGATGTCGGAATCACGTAGTTCGAATCGGCAATTATCCATGGAATAACTTCGACCTAATGAGCGTACAAAGAAATAATGCGAAACACATGAATGGCATCTAAGAATTGCACAATGACGAAGAAAAAAAGGAAAATATTCCGAATTTGATAAGCACCTCTTTGGCTTTGATCCGTTTCGAGGATATTTTAAAGTAGTAGTTGCCAGAATTGGCATCGTTTCCATCTTGGATTGTGCAAGCGTTCAGTAGTTCGCGGACCTGTTTTTCCGACTCGAAGATTATATAAACATAGCCCTTGGGCTGTGCAGCTTGATTTTCTTTACCAGGCCATTCAACCCTACGAAATGTGTGTTTGTGTGTGTGTGTCATGGATTTTTTTTTTCGTAACAAAAAGACGCATTCAATTAGCAAACTAAAACATTTAAATGGGTCACATCACAATTCACTTACTTAATTGGTCCAAATTGTTTGAAAATTTGTATCAAAGATTGTTCGCTGATGTCCCATGGAATACCACCCAGGAATACTTTCGGCGAATAGTTGACCACTTTATGGACGCGTGGCTGCAAAAATCCGCTCCATGTGCAAGTAGCATCATCTGTTTCCAAAAGAATATGGCATTTGATTGGTCTCGATAGTATCAAATCATTCGATGGAATTTTTGGATTCCATTTTGCCCATTTTCCATACTAAACTATGTGCATAGCATTGTGTGCATTGTGTGCAATTTTTTTTACTTCATTTTACTCAAATTGAACACTTACAGAGTGCAGCCGACGATCGATGGAATCTTGCAGCTCGATCCAAGTGCGTGTCGTTGATGTTATTGCCCATGGCAATATTTTGCCAATTCTTCAAATGATTCGAATTGCAGTCCGGCTGCAGCAGCTGATTTAGGCCAAGAATTTGACGTGGCGCCTGTGCCATCACACTATTTGATGAGTGATTTGACAAATGTTGCGTTTGCTGCTGTGGATAGAATTGTGGCTGGGTGTTCTGTTGGCTCTGTTGAATGAACTTCAATGCATTCAGCGTTTGCAAATCATTTTGCGAGAATTGATTTAAGCTGTTTTTGAAATGCATCGGATCAGTGGTGTTGTTGGCCGCAAAATAGTTCTACTCACCGAAACCAAAACAAAAAGCAGGGCAGAAGAGAAAGGGAAGAAAACAACAACATTTAAATCAGCCGTTTTGATTACATTCGTATCCAGAGCAAATGCAGATATGCATTTGTGTGTGAAATAAACCAATTAAAATATGTAATAATAGACAGCCGAAAAATCGTTTGATGTGTGTTTTCGTTGGTATTGTTGGTGGGCTTTTTTTCAGCCCGTACTTACGATAAGGTCAATCAAATTGAGATTTTCTGAGTTGGATGTGATGTTGGGCGAATTACCACTGCTGTTACTGCTGTTACTTTCGGAATTGTTGGCCGATTTGTAGTTACCATAGAGAAGTGGAGAATCCAATGGTTTCAACGGTGTGATCGGACTGGAGGTGTCTCTGTGAATTACCAACACAAACATTGAATGCAAATACAGAATTGATTCGTGATATTTCAACGAAAGAAGAAGAAAAAAACAAAGCATAAATTCAAGCCACATTTCTCCTCACCTAAACAAAGCCGATCCACGGTAGTTCCGGGAGTATTGTTGCGTCGAAGAAGGTGCCGTCGGTGACATTGGTGTGGAACATTCATAGTTCGGGGTCCTTTGAAAGATTTTCAAAGGTGTGTTCCCATCAATGCTGTCAAACTGAAATTGGATGTACAAAAACACGGAAGAAAGAAAGAAGGGAAAAAAACATGAGATAGAGGTAGAGACAAAATTGAGAAATGCATTGAAATGCAGTCGATAAATTCATTTTTGGGAATTTCTCAAAAGATGTTTGACATCAATAATCAATGAAAAATCGCAAAAGTTTTCATGCCAGACTTTGTTAGTGGAGCATAATTTCAATTTCATTGTACTTTCTTGTTGCGTTCGATAATATATGTATATGTGTGTGTGCAGTGTGCACAGAGCGCGCCCGGCAGCACATCTATTGAGAGAGATTTTTCAGGATTCAATCACTGTCAATTTGAACACACATCCTGATGCAAAATAATGTTCGTCATTGTAAATGCATGCAATCTGTATGTGGTGTACGGGCAAAATCGGGGAGGACGGGCGGCTGGCTGGTTGCATGGTCGGTTGGGTTGTGTGTGTGTGTGTAAGCGCACACCATTTATATGTTTGCTGTGGGTGCTATTTTCCTGCTCCTTTTCCCTGATGTTTATACGAAATTTTCTTTTATTTTTTTTTTGTTATCGCTGAATGGAATGATGTGTATTGTGCGTCTATCAAACCAACTATTTGAACAGGTGCAGTAGCAAAAGTATTGTTTTATATCAGAAGTGCATATCATATGCCTGCTACAATGTCATTTTTTACGTAATAAACTCATATTGCACACGCCGCCGTGAAATGTTCATGTTCCCATGCCCGAATAAGTTAAACTGCTGTGCACATTTCATCAGTAGTGCATTTGTATCAGCGTGGTGCGGTTGATACATTTCGATCGATTGCATCATGTGCAAAAGGAAGCGTACGCTTTTTCCAGGAGCACAAAAAATCTTCTGTCGCTTCCAACCCCTCCAACCGTCGCATAAAATGTGTGTGACTGTGCATATGGAATGGCAGAGAAATGGGCAAAATACATGCGATTGGCGAAATGTGGAAATGCTATATCTATTGAAAAATGTCCAAATTAATGTTGCCGTGAGAAAGTAGAGCGTTGATGAACAACGCAAAATGTGAGACGCGAGACGCTCTTGTCGACAACATGAAAACATATGTTTTTGCTATGAGCTAACCTTCAAAGCATTTCGAATTGCCACAAACAATTGATGACATTTCATGTTCGCGTATTAGTACCTAAAGTGTCACGAGGTTAGTGTGAGCAACAACAACACAACTTACCTGCAAATTGTCGAAATTCTTGATCGGTGTGTTCAATGATCCGCTGGATGACAGCGACACCGATGTTAACTGGGAGAATGGATTCGATGTCATGCTCGCACTTAGCTGAAGCGATGAATCGTCCGGACTGCTACCAGTGGGCGTTGTGCCAGCAAACGTACCAATGCAACTGCCGTTTATCGATGAATTCGACAAAGATGAGTTTGATTCGGATAATGAATTGCGGAGGCCATAGATTCCTGACATAGCCATCGACTCACCTAATTTCCAGAGAATGAAAGAGAAAGAGAAAAATGAAGAAAAAAAATGCAACAGTTCAATTGTATCGCCATAATCACAGTTGAGTGAAATGCATGCGTCAAAATCGGATCACTTCAAACCGATGTTTATCGACTGGATTATCTGTAGGAATTCATCTGAAATAATTGAACGCTATTATCCAAAGTTGATTTTGAGAAAAGAACAGTCGTCAATAGCCAATAGCTATTTCGAATTGAACAACATCTCATGCTTCGGCTACCAACAGTCAACAGTCGTTTGTTGATCTTTTATCTTGTCACACTCAGTAAAAGTCATTTCAATGAGACAATCGAGATTGAATGTAGTCCTTTATTGCTCAATCTTGTCGATTTTTGATGAACTGCACTGCTCAAATATGAATCACTGACCCGTAATTACGTTGACCATTTCAGGAATAAATGCAATAACAACAACAGCGACAACGTCATCAACAATTAGAAAATGTCATGGTCATACAATATGAAATGTTTGATTCGATTCAAAGATTACGTGTGATTCGCTCAGAAGTAATAGAAAAACCGTTGAATTGATCTGACATTTGATACGACAAAAACATGAACTGTGGATGGATTATTTTCGATTCCCTCTTTAAAAAAAAGGTCGTCGACTTTTTTTCTTTCTTTTTTTTTCATCAGAAAAACACTTTATTAATCTTTAAATTGAATGTGAAGGAGACAGGAATACATATTTGGTTTTTTATGTTCAGTTTATTTCTTCAATTCAATTAGCAAACAATAATTGATGGGAAATGAGGCTGAAAACGATTGTATCAGTTTATTTTTCTTGAAGTGTTCGATTGATAAGATTTCAAAATGAACTGAGAGGTATTTGGTTACAGTTAGCAATAATCAAGTAGAGTGAATAAAAAGAAAAACAATAAACAAATCTTCGCAGTTGAAAGGGATGACATCTTTTCCAATTGTCAAATTCATTCAGTACCGAGTCAAAGTTGAAAAAAATGAGTGTTTGAAACGATTTTAAAACTTAAAAAAATCCAACGAATACAAACAAATTCATTTCTTGAGTTTCAAGAAATAGTTCCAGTGCTAATCCACGTTGAAATGATGAAATGCAGTTTCAACGTGCGTAATGCTTTCAACCCAAAGAAGTCAATAATCGGTATTCAGTAATTAGATCACATGTTTATGAATTAGTGTTTGGTTCGATTTCACTGCATTTCGTTCTATGAGTGCATTTGAGTGGGCGAAAGAGAAGTCGAGAAACAAAGAAAAAACCATTTGCATAAAAACCTCATCAGTGTGTATGTGTTGTGTTATATTTCTCTGTTCGTAAAACAGCAACATTTTCAACAAGGAGGGAGATAAAAATGAAGAGCGAGAAAAAAAAACCTAAAGTCGAGCCGTTATTAATCTGTAAACACAATGTTATATATTTTGCATTTTTTTTTCTCGTTCTCTTTATTTAGCTGGGCTTAGGAAACGAAATATGAATTTTGCACGCAGCGTGACCAATTCGATAGTCGGCGGAGAAACGAGTGGAAAAAGTAGCAACAACAACAACAACAGAACAACGCCAATTCAAGTGCAGTTTCATTCTTGTTTCGAAGCAACAAAGATACGAAACCGCGTGCACTCGTAACTTCGTTTTATCTTCGGACGATCGCATGATTGTGCAGGTGTAAGGTGTATTCGCGTGGTGATTATGCGTTTGCGATGGACGCCAACTTTACTGTAGCCCGATTCAAGTGACTGATTCAGTGTTAACATGCTCGCTACAGAGAGCCGTACATGAGATACAACCACAGCAACAACAACAACAACGGCAAAAATTATTAATGTTAATTAGCAAACATTAGAAAAAAAAATAAAACCGATTTTGTGCATTTTTCCACATCTTGCCCATTCTGAGTAGCTGAATGGGCATCGCTTTTAATTAAATGTATTTATTAAAACGGCACAACACAACAACAAAAATTGTTTAATATTTGTTATGATGGTTATTGAACACAGAGTAAGCAGAGCAAATACATTCTTTAATGGCAAACACAGAGCAAAAACGATGAAGAAGAAAAAAAACAACAACCGGAGAAAACGCATCGAACGAAAATACGGAAATTGGAAGGAAAATGAAATGCAACAAAATAAAACAACAAACAAAAAAAAAACGATGCATCGACCTTGTTATTTGTTTTTCCTCGTATTTGAGAAGAAATCTTTGGTAAAGTATAGCAACAAATGAGTTTTAAAAAAAAAAAACACCGCCGAACAACACAATTGATATGGACTATAAGCCCAGACACTAACCCAAACTACACAAATGCTCCCTCAACCGTATATCGTTTGATTTACTTTTGAACGCAAAACTTCAATGAAATAGCAAAATATAACGAACGGGTGAGAGAGACGAAGAATAAACAACAACAAACAACTGATCAGAAATGAGGCGCAAACCGTACTTACCATCGATGTTTGGTGACCATATTAAGTCCTGTTGTTCCAATAAAGAATTTATGGAGTGTCGCTGCAACAAATTGGCTCCAGTGATCGGTTTGTTTTTTTCATTGTTGTGAAAGTTTAACTGCAATGATAAACAAGAGAACATCTTTTAATTCAGTGGATTTTTTCTTTGATTGAATCTGATTTGTTTTTTCGTTAACCAACATCAAGAAAGAGGTATGGTCTTAAAATTGTGTGCATTAACAATTCAAATAAGTTCCCTTTGCTGCTTTTGAGGAAAATGCGCGCGCTCTCTCGTTCTTACTCGCTTTTTCTGTCACTTCCGTTCAAATGGGATGCTGCGACAGTGAATGAAACTGCCTAGACTTTGTGATTTTTCAGGGTGAATAGCGTAACGACAAGCATACAAGACACAAAAATGAAATAACGAAAGAACGACAGCAAAGAAGGGTATCTGAGGGCAGAAAGCCATTGCTTGTTTCAATTATTTATTTTAAACTTCCTCGATGCGCTCATAATTCCAATGTTATTGAGCGTTTCTGTCCATTAAATGGGAATGCGTCCCACGCTCAAATCTGGAGCATTCATTGATTCATGTACCATTTAATATATAGCCCAATCCCAATGTATTGATACGGTGCCAGTTTGCGAAACAAAGCAAGATATGACGTAGGAGTTTTAGATTCTTGAACTAATTTAATCCCTTCATAGGATTTCCATTTCTTCAAGCCACAACGCTTATTTATTGAAACAATCTGTCACTTGATGCTGCATTGATTTTGCATATATGGAGAAAGCGAGAGAGAGAGAGAGAGAGAGAGGGAATAAACAAACACATATCAAAACACACACATTTCAAAAAATCTCTAATGAAGTTGAATTATTCTCACGTTGTTGTTTTTTCTGTTTGTCAAAATGACATTCATGTGACAGACGCGTAAAACTTCATGAGTATTTACGGCAAATGAAAAAAAAAAAACTCATCGAAGTAAAGTGCTTAAAAATTCCAAAATCTCACTTTAAATGGACAATCCAAATAGCTTTGCAGTGAGTCTAATCCACTCGATGAATGCTACATTTTGCGCCGCATCAAACATTCGACACAACAATTGAGAAAAAAACGGGTCCCATTTCCATCATCGTTTACTTGCGTCATTGAGGTAAAATTTGTGCAGCTGAATGTGAATTTTTCTGCCACTTTCAAAACGTAAGCGGTAAGCAACTGTTTTTTTTTTGAGGAGAGGTACTCAAGTGAAGATCAGTTTTTGTCACAATTTTCGCCCCAAAGAATTATGATTGTCATTCGTGTGCATTTGAGATCTCAGCGCACCACCCTTTGCCCAGTCGGTTTTGGATGAACAAATAAATGCTGTTAATGGTCATTCCATCAACTTGAATTCCATTCGTTCGCATGCAAAACTAATTAAATCTTCTTCGAGGGCTGTACATACTTTTTCTGGTTATTGTTCAAAATAAATTATTTACTGAGCAAATCATCACATTGGAAGAAAAGTCAACACCTATTTTACGGTTACTCGAAACCATTCAGTTGTGTCTGGTTCAGTGTTTCGTTTTCTGTCTCTGTCTCCATCTCTGTCGCTATCTCTTTCTGCTCTAAACGATTGTTTTGTGAGAGCCTAGTCAGTGTAGTGTTGCATGCTGATTGTCCTTTTAACGTCTATTGTGTATCATTAGCATTCCTATTATACCACATAATATGCATCTGCATCGCGACTATTTCCTTGAATTTCATGCAAACCGTCGTTTATTCATACTCGTTTCTCCTTCATCGTACACTGTCGAAAAGTGAAAAGATGAAGCTTCTTTCTATGTGTGTGTGAGTTTTTTTTTTAATTTGTTGTTTCAAATGTTCAATTGTAATCGTGTGCACACATTCTTGAGCACATATGAAGCGAACGCAGAGACACAAGCGAAAATAAAAATACAAAACTTATGTTGGAATATTAGAGGCCGTATATGCATAATAAAATGCAAAAGATAGAGCCCGAGACAACGGGCTATTCGAGCTTTTCTCGTAGCCAAAAGCATTGTAAACACTAAACAGTTACGATGTTCAATCTGTTGGGTAAATAAATGCTTGTAAGTATTATGTTTTACATAAATCCAATGAATGTTTCATGCCATGACTTTGATTGGGTGCATGTGATTTCTTTGAATGAATTTGCGTATATGTGCGCGCGGTTCTCTTTTTGCAGGAGCAAGAGCGCGAAAGGGACGAGAGAATAGCGAAAAAAACGAACGAGATAGAGCATGCCGTTTGCTGCAATTTATGAAATCATAAAGGAAAAACAGCACGGAAAAATTGAGAAAAACAAAAACATCGAAACAATGCATAAAAATTCATTTAGCAAATAGGGAAAATGGATGGAACAATTATATTTACTATATGGTGCACTATCTATTACTATTGTGGATTGTGTTTGTGTGGATCGTGGCTTCGTGCATATCGTCAGCCACTCTCTCTCTCTCTCTCTCTCTCTCTCTCGCTCCCTTTTCCTCTTTCTTTTCAAGCAAGTAAGCCAGCAAGCACATAGAGAGCCTGTGTGACGCGATTCCTTCTTCGTATGTCACACTCGTTTCACGTTCCATACGACGATAGCGAGAGTCGATGAGGCAACTCGCTACTGGATTTCGCACCGACTGTGAATTGCATCATTTCTATTCGGTTCTCTTCGACGTTGTACGGAGTCATACGTGTTCGTTTCGATTTTGATGCATTTGCGACTGTGGTTTTGTTGCGGAAAACTATATGAGTGCGCTAAACGTGCGTTTCATCGGATATGCATGCAAACATTGCCTATTTGGAAAAGTGCGAAGATGCAGACAAGAGCCATTTGTGTGTGTGTTTGTGAGTGAGTGTGTGTTGTGTATTGGCTGCGACTTACACACGAAATATCACAACACATGCGAATATAAATAAGTAATCCTTGCGTCTTGAATCTATGCCATGAATCAAAACAACTAATCGTTGAATATGACAATATTTAATCGCTGCCCTAAAACTCGTCATCAAGCCAGAAAAAAAATATGGTCAAATCGAGTTGTTTTCTCTATCATTTATTCTGAATATAGAAAATAAAATGATGCAACTCTTTTTTCAATGTGCCAATCCTTGAATAAACTAAACCAAAGGAATAAACTTGAGCTAAAAAGTGTCGTTGGGTTTGAATGAATTTTAGCATCTACGGCACACGGATGTGAAGTTTCCAGCATTCATTCAGAGAAAATAATAGGCAAAAGGGGAAAAGAAAGCGAAATATAAATTAATGAACGAATCCGTTAAATGCAATTAAATAAGCTCAACAACAAAAAATTGTATATCTCGTCTAAATGGAATAAATATTATCTTAATTTGTGGAAACAATGATGCATCACAAAAGACGCCAAAAGCCTGCAGGTGATTCCCATTTTCACTTTGTTGCATAGAAGCAAAAAAAAACTCACATTTGTGTCATTATCGAACGGAACCGAGATGAGAGAAAAATAAATAGAAATGAAGCAGCAACACACAGTAACCAACATTTAAATTCATATTTCCATTGAAATGGGGAGAAAATGGTATAAATTTCTCTTTAAAAAAATTGTTTCTTCTGCCCATGATGAAATGGCGAACATACGACAACAAAAATGTTATATACGTCTCCGAATGATTGAGAACAAGAGTGAATGTTTTGCTACAAGTGTCAATCCTTCGTCATTGCAAATGTCTTTCATGTAAAGATACCAATAAAGTTACGACGAAAATTTCAAGGATATGTCAATTTACGTATCTTCAAAATATTGTAACGACGTAAAAGTGGAAAGTCCAAAATATTTTCGCCGAAAGACATTTGAAACCGTAAAAATGCCACTAAATCCCGGAACAGCATTTGAATTTTATTAGAACAGTTTTCTGTCTCGAAACACGAGCGATGAATGTTGTTCGATTTTTCTCTCGTTTTTTTTTCTATCAAGAGCGAGATGCAAAACCGGTGAGATATCGTTAAGTCGCGACATACTTATTTTTTATGTATCACTTAAAATTCGCGGAATAAACCAAGTCAAACTTTGAAGTCTCTGCGAGTGTATGTCTCTCTCTCTCTGTGTGTGTGTGTTTGGTGAGAAAATTCGAAGACGAAACCCCTGCCATGCCATGACAAATCGCATAAAATTGAAATTCCCGAAAATTTCAATGTAAAAAACCCAAACGCTATCACATATTGTTGTTGAAACTTGTTGAGATTGTCTTCATATTTTTTGACAAGCGGCGACCAAACACAATGTCACCGTTTTCGTTCAAGTTGGAAAAATGATGCAGTCTTAGATGCGTATAAACAATTTTATTTCTCATAAATAATAGTGTGTATGTGCGTATTCAAGTATGTGTGTGTGTGTTTGGGTCATTTGCGTAAAATTACAACATGTCGCCTGTTCTGCAAGCGCTGCCATCAATTTAATCAACGGCGACGCACTTCCTCCAACAACGTAGGGGTTAATTCTCAGTCGGCTTCATGATTCAATAATCCAATCCAATCCAATCCAATCGATACAATAGAGAGATGGAGAGAGAGAGAGAGAGAAAGCTACGAAGTGATTGGCTATTTCAAAACGTTTTGCCCAAAGCAATTAAAACGGCTGCCATCGAAAACCAAAAACACCGTTTTAATGACAAAAATGTGTTTGGGGCATTTTTTTGTTGTTGTTTGCAAATAGTTTCATTGTCCATCTCTCTCGCTAAACATAGTTTTCGAAGTGATGATATCATTTTTACATGTATAAAAATAAACGAGAGCGGGACGGAACGAAATAATAAAAAAAAATAACCGTAACGGACTATCAGGCAATGAAAATTGTGTGACATTCAAAGTGAATGCATTTAATGGAAATGTTTCGTCTGTAAACAATGTTTGAATGTTTCGATGTTTGACACGTGCACGTATCACAAAATATACTTAAACTTTTGTCGCTCTCAAGTATGCCATTTGTGAACGGAAAAAGTTCCACTAAAAGCTGTAGCGCACATTCGACAAAGCACACCGGACAGTTCTAAAATGACTAATAAACAAAGGCAACGTAGAATTAAATAGGAGGGAAGAGGAACAACCGAGCAGAGAAGAAGAAAAAAAATGTCGACAAGCAAAAGAGAAATAGAAGAAGAAGAAAAGAAAAATCGAAAATGGCAAGTTACAAACTGGACAACATCGCCAGGCAATAACAATAACAACAACATCAACTGAAACATCGGAAAACTTTTAAAGAGAACTCAGGAAAAGAATGAAGAGAAGAAAAAGGAAAATTGAAAGACATGGCTACAACAGGTGGTGGCCATTTTCTTTAATTCAAACGATGAAATATCCACTTTTAGCAACAATCACACACAGTAGTGGTGGCGGCGGCGGCAGTAGCAGTAAGCACAAAGTCAGTGAGTTTGTTTTTATTTGTTGGCCATCATTGGCAAGAGCGCATTGGGCGAATAGCGATAGCAATGCCAATAGCAATATAGCGAAAACACACCAATCGTAGTTGGTAGTGCTATACCACATCGATCGCTGCACTCCGTATTCCGCAAACACGGAACAAAGTGTTCGACACGGAGAGACAAAACATAAAAAACAAATTAAAACCCATTTTAGACATAATTCATCATTTCTTTGAACCGATTTCAATCAATATGGGAGTGTATGTGTGTGTGCGCTCTTCGCTTCTCGTGGCTCCTGCTCTTCCTTATCCTCGCCCTTTCTTTCGCTCGCGCTCGCGTTCGCTTCCACATTCGCACTCATTCTTGCTTTCATAATCGCTTGATTGTTTCCTTTTCTCTCCTTGATCTCAGGCTCTCGGTAAGTGCGACTGTATGTGTTCTTGATGCTTATTGGTGCGAAAAGACTTTTTACAAGATCCAAAATGAAAAATATGTGTTTTATTCCGGCAAAACAGTTGTTTGTCAAACAAAACTTTTTAATGTTCCCTTTATGTTTCTTCGATAGTTTTGTTGTTATTATTGGTCTTAAGTCCGGTAGATTGTTTTACATTTGTTATCCGAATAGCGACAAAAACGGTGGTTCTCCCCTATCACTCGGCGAAGTGATGAAAAAAAGAAGAAGAAAAAAAACACACACACACTAAATGCGACGGTATTCGGACTAGAGCAAGAGAGAGAGAGAAAGAGATAGAGAAAAAGAGAAAAGCCGGCGGAACATGCAATTTTCCATCGAATTTTCTCGCTTTTTTCCCTATTAACCGGCCTTATTCCATTCCCACCCCAATACAACATATAATGCGAAAAAAACTTTAACGCGCGCGGCGCTCATTCTTTGGATCGTGCTTCTCGCATCCGTTCCCCTTCATATTTTTTTCGTCGTGGTAAGGAGATCAAGTGTCGAGGAATTTCACTAAAAATTTCTGGTTTGTCTTCAACAGTCTTGAATTGTTTTTTTTATTAGTGTTTTACTGTAATTTAAATTCAATATACGTTGTCACACAGAAAGTTGCCGTTTTTTCGGTGTGGCGTGTGCTATTCCCTTCACTCTCTCTCTCTCTCTCTCTCTCTCTCTCTCTCTCTCTCTCTCTCTCTCTCTTTCTCTCGTTATTGTACTTGTGGCTAGTAAGGGCGAAGGATGACGATTACTGTGTTTTCTATTCTATTGTCTGTTGTGCGTATTCTTTTTTTCGGTGTGTAATTTCTTTTTGGCAGAATGTGAGAAATATGGTTCGCCATCGTTTTTCTCATGCGTTCGGTGATTGTCATTTGTGTTTGTGGGTTTGCGTTTATGCGATTTCTGTTGTCGTGTGCCATCGAACGCATTTCATTTCTGTGTGCAAAGTACGTAATTCTAGTTTCGGTACGGAGTTTTCGATTTTTTTTTTCGTTCGCTCGTTCGTTCTTTCGTTCGTTATTCATTTTTTGTCATGGCTTGCTCTCACTCTATCTCTTTCTCTCTCTTACGTGTGACCTATGTCGTCGAGGAATCGGTTGCGATGTCTCTCGAAATGCGGAACAAATTTACTTAAACGGAACAACAGGCCCGAAAAATTGTTCTACACTCAGATATATATGCATTTAATAATAAATTATCATTTTTACAGGACACAGTAAAACGTTTTTTTTTCACTCAATTCGGAAAACAAAGCGATGGAAAAAGGCAAGGCTAGAGAAAGAGAAATGAATAGAGCGAGAGTGAGATAGATTGAGAACGAGAACAAAAAGAACTCGAGGCACGGCGAGAGTAGAAAAAGTGGCATCACATTAATTTGCATGTTGTGGCAGTCGTGTCGATGTTTAAGTGGATTATGCCTTTTTGGAAACAGTGAAAATTATTTAATTAAGCATTTTCATTCAATTTGCTGGGGTTTTACTGTTTCCGCACTTCATTTATTCAAAACAAGAAGCGAATGTGAGTCCACAAGCGGCAAACCACATGCATCCATTAAACGTGGCTGCATGTACGCGCGCGCGCTCCCGCTCGCTCGCTCGCACTCACTCACTCTCGTTCGCCCTTTCCACGTTTTCACGTAGTTCACATCCTAGCGCGCGCTACGTTATTTATATTAAATATAAGTACTTGTTATACGGCATACCTGTTGCAATGAAACCATTTTAGCGTCGATATTCTCTCCACCGTTCCCGTTATAGTGTTCCACAGCAGTTGTGTGACGCAGAACAATGTATGCCGCCGATGCACAAACAACACCACCTAGAACACCACAATACGGAACACACAGCACACACAAAGTATCAAAAGAGGATTTTTAATTTGTTGTTGCTGCTGCTGGTGTTGTTGTTCTTGTTCTTATTGTTGTTGTTCTTGACAAGAAGAATTTTAGTTTTCTTCATTCACTTTCGAAAAAAAAAAATATAAATCACAATTTCAAAATACACATATCGTCTTTCCCATTCGCTTTGTATAAATCACAAATTCAAAAAATAACGAAAAAAAAAATAATAATAATAATAATAATAGAAGGGAAAAAAAGAAACACACAACGGAACAAAATCGGAATGTGAGCCCGGCTCTCGCAATTTGATGAAATCTCAGTGCAGAGCACGCGAACAACCGAACACTTGAAATGGCATCACCGTACTGTTGCTACTTCGCAGACTGTGCTCTTTCGTTGGTGATAAAAATGGTCGAGGCGGAAAAGGAGTGACGTATACCAGTAATGCACACACTGTGTGTACACTATCTCTCCGTAGAGCATTGCACCGAGCACTGTGTGCTGCTGCTGTCGATTTAGTTGTCGAAGAGGATCCACAACAACAGTAACTAACAATGGGAAAAGAAATCTGCACACTATATTTTCGTCGTTCTCCCGTTCTTATTCTAGCGCTCTGTGTGCGCGCCGCATTTGTTGATATCAAATGAATACAGCAACAACAACAAAACGTAAAAAAGAAGAAAAATGTATACATAAAACTGTTTGGTCTCTCTACGCAAACTGTTCATCGCACAGCAGAACGATTTCGAGTATAGCACACAACCACGTCAACCAGAGCGAGCGGGCGAGCGCGCGAACGAGCGAGAGAGAAAAAGAGCGCTAGCAAGTGAAAAATGAAAAAGAAGACAACAAATACACCACACAGAGTCACAGACAAAATCACTGACTCACTCAGTCGCGCACAAAAACCCATTGTGTTAGGCTTTCGCTCATCCATTTGCGCTGTCAGGCAATAAGAACAATATGCTGCGGCGGTCTTTCTCTCTTTCGCTAACACTCGGTGAGTATAAAATCCACGTTACACAAAACGCATTTTCTCATCGTGATTATCGTTTCGGAGGAGAAATTGGAAGCACCATGCTATATCATGAAAAATCAAACGAACAAATGGTGTTTAAATGCGATTGCTCTGGTTATATTTTATCGCATTAGCCACGCCAATGTAATTTATATGTGCAAGTGCGAGGAGAAAGAGGGAGACAGCGTTAGAGAGAAATGGAAGAAAGAAGGAAAAAAACACCATGCACACAATACACAGCAACAGCAAAACCATTCCATGAATCGAACGGTTTTACTGTTTGAGACGATAGGATATGATCTCCTCCAGTTAAACGGAATGGGCACCGAGAAACGTGCACGCGCCGCACACTCTCATCACAAAGACATGAGATAACACAATCAATCGTGTTTTTAATAAACATCCATGCTTGACTTTAATTTTTTCTCTTATCTGACGCAATCTCAAAACAATCGTTTATGAACAGGATTTTGTTCCGTTAATTAATGGAAAAGCACTATTCTTATTGTTTAATGATCCATTTCACGTTTTTTTTCTTCTTCTTCTTTATTTCCATTTAAATTTAACAATGATGAATGGGCTTTTTTGTTTACAGACTTTTGTCTGTTTTGTGTATAAAAAAAAAATTAAATGATCCTTTACTCCATGCTCATGTCGAGATCGATCAAATTCGATCCCTGCGACTGATTCGAATCATCATCAAAGTTGATTTTCATGCAACTCGGTTTTATTGCATAGTTTGCATGATGCTTTGACTTGGTTTCTCTTTTTTGAGCGCTACTAAATCCGTCCACATCTTGATCGACCTGCGAACCGGATAGACTTTTCGGCAAACTATCCTCATTCATCAAATCTTCTAAACATGATTTTAGCAATGCCGTTGTCACAATATCATCCCGCTTCAATGCTAAGCTTCGGTGCAAATAGTCGACGGCTTGTTCCAATTTGAATTTCAGTGCGTACACAAAACCAATTGCTGTGTATGTCGCTGAGTTTTGTGGCTTCAATGACAGGGCTTGCTTATGATATTTCAGTGCCTCATCGTATTTCTTATTTTTGCGGCAGCAATGCCCGAGATTATTGATTAATGGCTCCCAACGTGTTGATATCGGCTCTTCGTTCTCGTTTGCCATTTTTGTCACCATTTCCAACGTGATTCGTAAGATTTCTTCGGCCTCATCAAAACTGAAAACATGAATAATTTGACATGTCATTGAAATAATCGAGCGCAATTTGATGATGGATAAAGCATTCATGAACACGGTACGAAAAGAGCTCAGCATTTTGAATAAAAATGTCCATTCAATCTCAATGTTCGATTTAAAATGTCATACTTACTGTTCATATTCAAATTTGATTACACCCAACTCGTGCAATACAAACACGTCCAGCGGAGCAATGGTCATTGCTTGATAGAAGAACTTTTGCGATAGGTCATAATTTTTGGTGAGTCCACATTCCACGCCAATGTACAAAAATGGTAAGTGACATCCACGCATCAATTGTGTTGCTTTGAAGTAAGCAGCCATTGCCTGTTGGAATAAACACACAAGCACACACACAGTTCGAAAATTGTATTAAGTAAAGTCATTTTAAGTAATGTTCAAGTTGTCATTTACTTGATCATGTTCATTTTCTTTGGCAAATGAATGTCCATATGCCAACCATGCTGGTCCAAATAATCGATCGATTGAGGTTGCCTTCGATAAATAGCGCCTAGCTGGATCGCTTTTTCCAATTAAATCATAATAACAACCAACAGCGTACCATGAAATCGCCTGATCGGAGTACAAGTCAACCAACTTGTGGGCAATGCAGAACAATTCTGAAATGTGGCGAAAAAAAACCGTTTTACATGGTTAGAAATGGAAAAATCGCGACATTCAGGTCAATAATAACCCAGTATTAGATTAGGACCATTTCACTTACTGCTGTATTCCTTCAATTCGATCAAACAACCGATTAAAATGATTAACGCAGGACAATGATATGGGTCATTCCTCAAAATCCTATGAATGGAGACCATTTAATTTATAGGTTAAAAGTTTTAACAGCAACAAAAACACTTGAAAAACTGACAGAAGAATGAATAAAGCTTACTCATTGAGAATATTAATACAATTCTTGTATTCACCGTTGTAGAAGAGATGCGCCGCCCGTTCAGTCATGATGTCAATACTTTGATTCAGCCGATCGAAACTGACAATGGCTGATATTGATACGCACTGTTTTGTTTCGCTGGAATTTTTGATTGATTTCCGTTTGGATTTGCTTTGCAAACCAACCACACGATTTGAATGGAGTGGCGTTATATTTACGATAGATCCATCCAGCAGCGATTCATGCTTATTCAGTCGAGAGTATAACGATGATGCTTTGATGTCTTGAGCGAATCTGTAAGAATGAACAAAATTCTTTTAAATCACGAATTTGATTCTTTTGTATCAATATTTACTTAGGAGGTGATGGTGTACGAACGTCTTGCTGTGCTGGTGTGAAAAACTTTGGAACATCCTTGGCACCGAGTTTTAATTCTGTATTCGTTCGTTCTGTTCGCGTTTTTTCTGATTGTTCCAAAATGGCTTTGATTGTGGCCACACTATCAAAGTTCTGTGATGGTGTTTGGTTTGGATTATTTGACGTTTGCTATGGAACGAAATGAATAAAAAGAAATAACAAAAAAAAATCTCCCGAAAACAGAACAATGCGTCGAATCGCACAGATACTTACGGACAATGTTGATTCATGATATTTCTTCATTTTGCTTTTGTACAATTTTTCAACGATTCTCCGTTCATTCTCGGTGCATTGAGAGTCGAATGGCAAATGCGAAATGAGTACTTGCTCCTCAGCGGCTGTTAGCATTTCGTGTTGAACAAGCGCGTCTAATGCTTCGGTACAATGCACATCCAAATGTAACGCTTCAATATAACTATTCATGGCCATAATTCGGTTATCCATTGCTTCGTGTATTTTACCCTTTAAAAAGTAAATCGCCGATATGACTTCCGATTTGGTCGGTCCAATGTCGTCAATATCAACGATGGCCAAAATTTGTAACGCCGTATCATCGGCATTTGTATTATCTGTATTTATGACAGAGTTTGATAAATAATCCAAATCGATGGAACCCATTAGATCAATTGCTTCCGTGTATTCTTTTGCCTCGTACAAACATTCGACGAACAAATGAAGGCAAAAGATATTCGTCCGTTCCAAACCATACAACTTAATGATATGTATGGCACGATGGTATTCACGCAATAAAAACATACACTGTGCCCACCAGTAAATGTCTTTTGACTGATAATCACCCAAGACTACGGTCTTCTCTGCCCAAAATAGTGCCGTTCGGTATCGACGCTGAAAAGTCAATCAAATGCGTAAGACAGTGATGAACAATTGAAAATGTGTTTCTCAATGAAAATGCAGAATGAAACAAATGATGCATATTAAATTTGGTTAGAAGAAAAAATCAAGATGAAATCGAATTAAATTTTGATTATCTTTACCAAATCAATGAATGTTCGCACTGAATTGCGATATCGTTCTAAATCAATGCAATTCTTTTCATCAAAACGCTCTTGTGATTTCATCTCGCTATCGATACCACTTTCCTCAACTGTTGGCTGCATCTTGTGAGAATCGAAACTCCGTTTCCTTATCGAAATTACTAATTCTATGCGAATTTATCGATATTTCAATGGATAATCCCAAAAAAACTGTGTTGTAAAAGACCACTGTTGTTTGAAATGCCGACACAAACGAATTTCGATGGTATGTGAATGTCAAACTAAAATATCAGGCGTTGAGTTTGACAGTTTCACAAATTTCGACATACGGCCAACAGGTGGTGCTGTTTTTGTATGCATCGCTGTTTTCAAATCAACTCGAAACGTTTCGTATTGAATCATACACACGTCACGTTTGAACTAGATTCTCAAATAAATTTACGATTTTTTTTTTATTGAACAAAATCACTGTTGTTCTGAGAAAATGGGATTTTCTGTTCCGAGCTAAATTGATGATATTCGCATTCTGACACCAATCAAAAGAACTAAATTATGATTTAAAAAATGAAGTCAAATTGATTGAATTTTTTTTTGTCAAAAATAAATGTTTAATTGTTAATTCATAGAGTGTTCCAATAACAAGTAAATGTTAAGCATATTTTTCATGTATAAAAATATTAAAAATGTTTCTCCGTTTAGTAACAATAATAAAAATAATTAATCCTAAATATATTTATTATTATAATAATTGGCTTATGTAGAATTTATTTTTTTTTTTGCTTTGTTCATTTGAATTGGTCTATTTTCATTAAAAGAAGAAAAAGGGAAGAAAAAGGGAATAATAAAGAAATGTATAATTGTAATCAATAACAGAAATTGGACTTGAAAAATGGATTTGTGTTTATATGCTGCTTGTCAGAATTATTTGCGTACAAAATCTAAATTGTTGATGCTGTTGTATTTGTAGTTTTGAGCTAGTTTATTCCATGGATAAATCGACGCAGTTCTTCTTCTGTATCGAAAATCATGACAGGGAATGGAGAACCAGGCACCAATTCTCCGGCCCATTTGACTTCAACGCGATAATCTCCCGGCTCGGTTGGATCATACTGAAAGGAACGAAAGACATTGAATGGTATGATTATTAAAATTATTTGCTTGCATTCAAAGTGAAGAAATAACAGCATTTTCTACATTGATATGGTTTTTTTTTTCATTCCATTTCCACTTACTTTACATAAAATGGTGCGATCTTTCTGACTTTCACGTTGCATTTCAACACGGAACGCACCTTTTGGCCCACGAACTCTAACTGTTAATTGACCCGCGCCAGCTCCACGTGTGTCGCATATGAAACGCGATTGGAATGTTGCCAATACGCCATGCTCAATACCAGGCCCATATACACGTACCTATGTATTTCAATTTAGACAAAACATTTAGAAACATCAACATTTTTCGTGCCATTCACTTTCAAATGAATGCATTCAAATTTAAAAGTTTCATATGAATCATATAATTTTGTGTAAATAGTTGTACCTTGCTGGCATCAGGAGCTCCGGCAACTTTCAGTGCGAATGGTGATCCAGCAACATGTTGACCACCGTATTTGATAGTAAGCAGATGTTTTCCCGGTTCTTGTGGCTTAACGTTAAGTGTGAATGTGGCATCACCATGATCGTACAATTCACAATATGCAACTTTTCGTGGACCGGTACAGTGAGCGGTTAGCTCACCGGGACCAGCACGACGCGTATCAATCCACGAACGAATTTCTCTGCCGACAACACCGTGTCTTAGTCCTTCACCCGAACACAACACTTTCGAAGCATCAATTGAAGTTCCGACTTGAACCGTCAATGGGCATCCCTTAATCAACCGATTGTTCCATTTGACGACTAAATTTAATGGGCCTGATGCTGATCGGCTCGGTGTATACGTTGCCAACCAAATGGCTTCACTTTGTTTGGGCTGTGTGAGTTCTACCGGTAGCGGTGATCCATTCGCATAAGTTAAGATGACTTCTGGTTTTCCGTTGGACGCTTGAAGTGCATCAATCGTAAAATGTGCACTATCTCCCGCTTGTGCGGCAGCCAATCCTCTTCCCGTCAACACAACTTTGTCCGATTGTTGTTGCACACCAACTACAGCACTTCGTGGACTTTGATAAATTGTCTGGCCGCTCCATGTTAAGTCAAAGTTATGTTCACCCGGTGTCAAACCATCAGCAGATATATAAATCCTCGACTTGCCATCGGCTTGTTTATCGATTGCTGCATAAAAGGAAAAAAAAACAAGAATTCATTTAAATTTCGTCTTCTTTTTTTTCAAATATTGCTAATTCTTACCTAGCACTCTGCCATCAACACTGCACATTAATTCTCCCGGTCCGGCTTGTGATGTGTCGAAAACGATCCGAGCGGGTAGAGCTAAACGGCCTTCTTCGTCTAAGAGTGCCGACCAGCCGCCAATCGGAATGACTTTGTTCGAATCGACACATGATATGTTCCACGGTGAACCAAATAATGGTCCCCGATTCGGACAGCTCACACGAATATCGTACTTTCCAACCGATAAAATTGTGTATGAAATTCGCCACTCGTTGTT
The DNA here is from genome assembly GCF_009176505.1 of Sitodiplosis mosellana. Lineage (NCBI taxonomy): Eukaryota > Metazoa > Arthropoda > Insecta > Diptera > Cecidomyiidae > Sitodiplosis > Sitodiplosis mosellana. Next base: position 11,945,934 of record NW_022601467.1, on the reverse strand, counting down.
GCCCAATGATTTAATTTTTGGTTCGATTCGTTCGCTCTGTTCATCGAACCGCTCGATTTGTACATTTGGCGTTGTTGGGCAATACACGGTGAACGATGTCTCTTTGCCACGATGTGCAACTTCTAAGCCATTGCCATTTGATACGTGCTGATTATCCAACTGATTTGAATCGAGTGCATTGACAGCAAAGGTCAACGGTGAACCGTTGATTGGTTCACCGCCATACAAAATATGCAATTTATAATGACCAGGTATATTTGGTATGAACTCAATGATAATTTGACCGTCGGCTTGTTGAATTGCTTGGACTGGAATATTTTGGCCGTTTGGCGCAATGGCCAACAATTCAATTTCAGCTTTTCCAGCATCCTCAGCATTCACTATTAAAATCGGAATTAATAAATATCAAATTGGTTTTCTCAAATCATTTAAGAATCATTTTTTAGAAAAATAATTTCAATTCAGAAGTGAGCACTTTGAAAAATTCATAAGAACTTTTGATTTATCGACTATACTTACACATGAAACAAATGGAATTGTGCACAATCAAAGGGCCTCTTGGAATTCCACGAATTGCAACTTTCTTTGGATCATATGATTCGCATGTAAACGGACTACCAGGCAATGGTTTCGATTGATGCAAAACCTCTGCGGATTGAGAAAAAAAACAATGCAAAAGTGAAAATCTGGTTGGAAACGCAAAATCAACACACTGTTTAGCTAAACTTACCAATTAAACATTGACCGATTTTATTGATTGTGAATTCAGCTTGCAATTGGCCACCTTTTGTTTGATAGCATCGTACGGGTAATGCTTCACCTCCAGGCCCAGAAACCACAACATCAAACTCTCTGGCTGGTTTTCCGTTTGTGTCAATTGAAAATGAAGTGGTTTTTCCCACACGACTTTGATACAAACCGAGCCCGCTAACATTGATTGCTTTCTGCGTTGGCGGCAGCACATTTATTTCGATTGCTTTGCTCGAAACCGGCACACCATTGTAGAATATGTTAATTTTATGCGGTGCAACACGAGTTGGTTGATAGACAATTTCGTATGAGCCACTCTTCGATGGGCCACGAATCGAGTGCGGTACTTCGGTATTTCCGCATCGAACCAATGCGCTCAAACTACCTTTGCCAGCATCATAAATGGACAGTGCAATTACAGACGGTCGATTGCATACCGCTTCGCCGACTTCGGTGATTTTAATGAGAGCCGGATCGAAAATGTGTAGCGTTTTGGTTGTAATCAGTGTACGCGTTTCGATATCGAAGAATTGAATAACGTATGTGCCAATGGAGTTTGTTTTGAATTCGGCTACATTTTTGGTGACATTGTATGGCACGGATTTTCCATTTGGGCCAACAATTTCGATGATTTGATCGTCGCTGATATTGTCGACAGCCGCAATGCTGCCCACTTGCAAGTAGAGCGTATTTTGATGCACATCGACACGGAACGGATTGCCTTCAACAGCCACATCGTTGAAGGTAATATTGACAAAATGAGGTTCGACCGTATGCGGAATGAATGTTACGTCATATAATCCACGTGCAACGGCAACCACTTCAGCTTTCACCGTACTCGTTGCGGTTGATACAATCAATTCAAGCGTTCCCTCACCGGCACCGGCCGCATCAACCGAGAATGTTACTGGCACACCCAATGATGTGGGCCCATTGTGTTGCTCTAGACCGGTGATTGAAACGCGCGACACATCGAAAACATTGCATGAAAACGGCGAGCCGCCGATGTGTTGATCGTTTGTTGTCACCGAAATCATATGGCGACCGACGACATTGGGACGATACTTTACAATATACTTATCATTTTGATGCACAACTTTGCACGACACATTTTCGCCCGTTGGCGATGCAATTGCCACAGTTGGTTCAACACCATCGATGCCTTCGATTTCGAATGTGTTATCGCTTTTGATGGATGCTTGTTTGATGCCATCGCCGGTGACTGCGGTTTTCAGTTGTGATGTCGGTGCTGAAGCGATGTTACATGAAAATGGCGACCCAGGAACGGGTAGTCCATTGAATTTCACGGACAGTGAATGTGTTGCCGCTTCGGTTGGTCTGAAATTAACCTTGAAGCGTGCATTACCTTCGGATTGAACGAAGTTTGGAACATTTTTGCCATTAACAGCGACAATAATCTCCAAATTGCCAGCACCAGCTTGACTTGCATTGATGCCAAAACTAACACTTTTTCCTACTACTCCTGGTTTTATATCTGTAACAATGACTTTTTCCGCTGAATATGCTTTCAAAATAAATGGACTTCCCTCGACATGACCACTATTCTCAGCCATTCGTACATCGATTGTGTGATCGCCCACTTCTTTTGGCTCGAATTTAACCTTGAATCCATTGCTAACCGCTTCAATTTCCGATGGAATCGATTTCAATGCCGGTCCAACGACATCGACGTGCGGCATTGCATCCGATTCAACGATAAATTCAAATGTTTGACCAACGCTTACTTTATCGAATGTTTCTGGCGAAATGATTTTGGCACCAGCCGAAATTTTGCAAATGAATGGACTGCCGGGCACGTCTTGGCCATTGAAGCGTAAATCAACTGTATGATTTTGTGGTTCACGTGGCGTAAAACTTATTGCGTACGTATGTTGATTCTGGGCTTGGGCCGATGTTGGAACACGACCACCGTTCACCTTAGGATATATTTGGATAAGATTCACCTTAAGATATATTCTTGGATGGGAAAAGCCGTTTAACGAAGCAAAAGCAAAATCAATACTCACGGTCACTTCTAGATTGCCAGGTCCTGCTTGTGATGTTTCCACTATGAATACCACCGGTTTTCCAACGCTGCCAGTTGTTACGTTTTTCACTTTAATTGCACTCACGTCGTACACCTTCAAAGATTTCAGAAAAATGATGATTGATTGATCGGTTTTCGTATGAAAAAAATAAATGTTGAATTTTAGGAAATTCAGCTACTCTACCTTAGCCGAATATGGGCTTCCAGAAGTCGGTCTGCCGTTTAGCGTCACACTGATTTTATGTTCGCCAACTGAACGCGGAACAAAATCAGCTTTGAATACACCGTCAGCTGTTTGCGATACTTGTGCCGGTATCGATTGTCCCGATGGACCTGTGCGTATGTGTGTGTGTGTGTGTGTCGTACAATTCAATTCAATTCGATTGAATGATGGCCGAAGCGCGATGGAAGAAGTCAAAGGAAGATTTTGTTTAACTTTGTGTTTCTTTTTTCTTTTCAAGTCGATATTAATGTTCGGTCAGCGTTTAAGCGACACGAGTTATTGATATCTACGTTATTTTAAAACTAACTATTAATATGATTAAGAAGAACAAAGAAATGAAAATAGAATCCGTGCACAAGACATGCATGCCAATTATTAATTAGCTACCAACACCACAACACGCTATTCCCTCCTTATGAATATGGTTAATGTATTTTTTTTTTTTTTACGTATTATGGCTTTAATTCCGTTGAGAAGAGAACAAATTTGATAAAGAAACAAAAATGTATCCGTTTCCCCTTGAAAATTAGCTCAATTGTATATTTTATGTTGGGCAAGTAAGATTATCATCAGTTAAACTACAAGCTCTACGAACAGAAAAGAATAATGGAAAGGAAAAATTTAAGAAAAAAAAAACGCTTCCTTTTTTTCTAAATGCGAAACTGGATGTAAATATGTCCAGTGCTATGCCGTTAGCAGAAATATTTCGCAGGACACAAATTCATGTGTGTGTTTTTTTTATCCTGGATCTTAGAGCCGCATTTTTTTTTAAATTGTTGTTAGATTTGTATTATAATACAAACTACGGCGGAGAATTTCATTTAGATTAATTGAATAAAACAAAATGGTTTTTAATCTTTGTTATTGAAATATAGAACTGGTCAAAAAATAGAAAGAAATAGAAACAAGCAAATTGTTTTTATTTTGTTTGTTTAGATTTTTTTTTAAAAAGCAACTAAATTGTCCACAATGTCTTAGTACAAAAGTCTTCGTCGCCCTGGAATGGATACAAAGAGGAGTGAATGCATTTAGTTGTAGAATTTCAAATTGAATTTCATATTCAAAAAATCTAATTTAAAATCTGTAAAAATGAAAATTCTTGCTTGTCGATTTCGAGAAATATACATAAACAAGCACATGCTCAAAACAAATGGTTCAATTTTGATTCAGCTGCGTAGAAGAAAATGAAAAAAAATATTGAGCGAACAAAAAAAAAACAAATCACCGAATAATCTCATTTCGAAATCGTTTTCTGAAGCAGAAAAATATTCACGAAGCCGAACAGACGCTTTCAACTGTAAATGCATTTTCAATTTGATTGATTAAATTAAATAACGGTCAAATAAATTCATACCATAATATTATCTATATCTATAAAATATACAACAGTATTTACAGATTCGATTTCTATTTACAGTTTTAGCTCACCATGCATAAATTATACGCGGCACAGCCAGAGAGGCAGAGAGAGAGAGGGAGAGGGAGAGATATACTAAAAAGATTTCAACAACTGAGAGTACAATAAAAACAGAGAAAAAAAGAGTACAACAACAAAAATACTTCAAAGTATAAATAAATGTACAGATGTAGAAGGATAGCCGATTAAAATGCCGATCGTGCAATGAAATAAGTGAAAATCTATGTACAAATTCATCAAAGTCCGAACACGTTTTCGTTTCTTATTGGCCAACCAAAGAATAATGTCCAACTAAAAATGTTTCTGTTTTGGAAAATGATGACGAAATTGCTTACAACATACGCTTATGTTCTATATGGTATTTATATATAAAGAAAAAATCGCATTGGATGCGATCAAAATACCTTCAACATTGACTTCGATATCTTCGAGACGACCATCGGTGTGATTAATAGTCAGTGAATTTGGTAAGTGAACGGGTCCTGGTCCGCTCAATGTAACTTGCGGACCGATTGATGAACCGCTTATTGGCACAGTTATTGGACAGTTCGGCACCGATACTTTATTAAATGACACGCTAATTATGTGATCGCAGGCTTCTGCCGGTACAAATGAAACGGTGAATCTGTGAATGAAGTGAAAGTCGTTTAGCACACACAAAAAAGAAGCAAAACAAAGTTATGTCGATCAAATCAGATGAATGTCTTTTTAATCGTTTAATATGTGGTCGCTTACTTGGCATTTCCTTGTGGATGCACTTGTGTTGGGATATTGTGGCCCTTTGCTGATATTGTTATTTCTAAGTTTCCTTCTCCCGCATCACCAGCATCGACTGTGAATTGAACGGTTCTGCCAACCGTACCTTTGCTTACCGAACCAACGACCACATTCGTCGAATCGTATGATTTTGCAATGAAAGGCGTTCCCTGAAATACACATATGTCACACAGAACGTTTAGTCATTAACATATGCCCACACACTAAGACACATTTCATTCCATGCACGAACATCTAAATGATGTCATGCTGCATTGCAAATCAAATTTCAAAAGCGAATGGCATTTAATGATGAATAAGAGTGAGAGATTAAGGTTTGGCTTACTTGCACAGCGTAACCATTATATTCGACATTGATTGTGTGCGCTCCGACTGTGGTTGGCATGAACTCTGCATTGAATCCACTTTGAACGTCGCCTTTAATTCGAACTGGCAATTCACCCTGTGGACCTCTCACACTGACAGCTAATTCAGCTGCACCACCTCCGCTTACGCTAATATGAAATGTCGCTGGCTTTTTCACAGGAATTAAATCTGTACACATCAAATAAAATGCGCATTACTAACATTTTCGACACCAAAAATGCAATCGTATTGACAACAAAATTCGTCGCTGTTATATTATAAATGCTTTGACATGATCTAGAATATACAACGAATTATCGAGCGAATGTATTTGATAAATGGTGTCTCTGAATCGAAAAGAAACAAGTGTTGGTGTCATTGGAAAGAAAAAAAAACTGGTTCTTACCTAAATTAGCTAAGTTTAACGATACTCGACTTGTGTCGGCTATTGCGCAAACAAACGGACATCCGTCAACTGTTTCGCCGTTGAATTTAATGTCGATGTAGTGTGGTTTTGCAATTTCGGGTGTAAACGAAACCAAACATCGACCGCCGCCAACAACTTGCACGTGATTCGGCACTTCACCTTCATTTATCGAAATTTCTAACTGACCTTCTCCGGCTTGACTTGCGTCAACTGGAAAAATATAAACAAAATAATAACAATATGATATGAATAAAATTCGTCAAAAAGTCATGGAATTCCGTTGAACAAATGGTTTAGTTGTTCGTTGGAAAATTTACCTCGAAATTGACATGGTTGACCTACAACTCCTCCATTTACGTCTGTTACTTGAATTAAACTTGAATCATATACTTTTGCTATAAGTGGTCCTCCCGCTAATTTTGTACCACCAATTGATGCTTCAATGACCTGTTGAGCGAATGCGAAACATTTTGCAAGATAATAATTTTTCGTTTCTTCTTCAGTTGAATCAGCAACGTAAATTATCGTCAATCAAAAAACCATCAACAACTTACGTGTGTTCCAACTTCGTTTGGGACGAATTCGATGCGCAAGGCACCGTTCCCAGCCGCCTCATGGGTGATTCTCGCATTGACTTTGTTTTTGCTAGGTGACAAAACCGATGCTACACAATCTTCTCTATTTAGAGTTGATCCAGGAGGCGGCAGTATCTCAAAAACCGCCGGCGACTTGGCTGGAACAAGACGACTTGATTCACCTAACGGTGTAAAACCAGGCGATGACATTATATCTATGTGCCACGGTGATCCTATGCGAATTTTAAAACGAAAGACAAAAAAAAAGAAAGAAACAAAACCAAATCGAGATTCTCATCATTAAATAAACTCGCAAAAGGTGTGCCACAACCTAATTTCTGGTTATAGCAGCCGTTATAATAAACCATTCTCAAATAATAATTTTTATATTTTAGAAAATTTCACTTTAATCATATAAAATTTTGCAGCCCAACCGCACAATCTATTCAACAACGTCACAACTATAACAATTTGGTGAAGGAAACGGTTCTTTTACGAAAACAACAACCGAACGCGAAAAACAAAATACTCGAAAGAAAATGAAATTGGTGATAATGGTGATAATTTGATGTTGATGTTTCTCTCTTCTGTTATTTTTGCAGAGCGTGTTGCAGCAGCGCACCACATGCAGACACCACATTCACTTTCTCATTTTCGAAAATCATGGTCCGTGCATTTCTGGCATTTATTGCCTTCTTATTTTTATTTTTTTCGTTTTTAATTTGGTTTCGCTTGTCTTTATGATCACTTTTGCTGATTTTTCTTAGCCATTTCTTCTCATGATATGATGTGCGTTTTTCTTCTCCTCCTTCACCTCCATCTTCTTCTTCAACTTTTCTCGTCTTTACTTTACTATCGGTGATTTGGGGGGTTCTCCAAAAAAAAATCGATGATTTCGTGGCTCGAAAACGAACAGCTTATGGATTTTTGAGATAATGTATCCGTGTATGTGTGAGTATGTGCCATTTTAATGTTGGCTCTCTTTTCCTTTCGAAATATGATAATTCGCCAGGCAGCAGCCATAATTGAAAACAGAACTTCATCGTGTGCATCCAGCGAAAAGTGTATTGCATGTGTGAGCAGAGCACCGTATATAAGTCACGGATTGTATGTACACTTTCTCAAAATGTTCATTATCTACTTGCATTCGCGTTGAATGTATGCGTTCTGCAGTCGACGAGCTATTGTTTTTTTTTCCACTGTATGTTTCTTGCTGTTCTTATTCCTTCGTTTGTTTTTATTATCGACTTTCTTGAACGCGCGCGGCCCAAAACACATACGTTCGCTGTATGTGGCACTAGGCGAAAACGAGCACACATACACATTCGAAGAAAGAAAGAAAAAACATCGATTTTTACAGATGAGTTCTCGTTAATAGCATAGTGGCGTTTGCATGAAAGCGTTACAAGCGATAGAAGACATTGCAAGAAGAAATAAAAGAAACGCGTCGAACCCAAAAGCTGCGCTCACTTCAATAGATATATTCATTGCTCATCAGTCATTATGATGCTTGGTTTTCAACAATTTTTTTTTCATTATCAGCCTATTGATTTGACTGCGTGAAGAAGAAAAAACAAATTCAATGCAATTCATCTACTTTGTTTTATGTATGTACGCACATTCCTTACGGAACACACCTCTTTTGTTTGCATTTTATTTGCCATTTTTTACGATTTTTTTCTTCTATCCACTCGATATTGATGGTAAATTAACGCATTTCTAATCGTTCATGCATTTACGAATCGCAATTATTCGTATATGCGAATAGGGTGTGTATTTCATCAAAATGCACACACAAAAGGCGAGAAAAAATAACATCAACAATGCACACGTGTTTACTGAAATATTATCGAATGTGCAACAGGTGAAGGTCGAAAAAAGTAAACGAAAAATAAATGAAGGAAAAAAGAAGTGCGCGCGCGTTAATTTTAATTGAAACTGGGCCTGATTTATAGACAACTTTTAGCAAATCGATGTAGCAATAAAAAACGTAAAATTGCAACAAGCATAATCGATATTCACAGACATAATGTGTGATTGAATTATATGCACGCAAAATGAACGAAAAAGTGTATTTGTATTAAAATACTACATGCCAATACGTTGTAACGCAGTACGATTATGGGCTTTTATCATGATCATGCATTAGCATTAACAAGACATACGGCATTTGCACGCGTATAAGAGTGTGTATCTTACTCAGCCCATAATATATCGAATTCAAACGAAAGAAAATTATATCGAAGTGAAACGAGAATTTCTGGTTTTGCATTCACTCATTTATTCACCACGTTTTCTTTAGGCTCGGTTTTTTTTCTCGTTCGGTTCATGCATTTTCATTTTATTGGTATGTTTTGCTCCTCATTGTTTCGTTTTACTTTCCAGAAAGAGTCACAAGAATGTGGTTTGCTCTTTTTTCTCTTCTTTTTTTTCTTATTTTTCTTCTGTGTAGCTGTTTGCTCTTAGATCTGCTTTACTTTTTTTTTCTCTATGGTTCATTTCTTGTTTCACGCAAACAGAGTGCAGTCGGAAATGGAAACGTGACTTTTGGTTACCATGGGCACTATCACTATGCTAGAATCGATGTAGACGTGCTATCATCGTTAGCTAATGCTTGGACATGATATGCAAATCGATTAAATGAAGTGCCACGCATCAATATGTGATTCATTCATTCATTCATTCCGTTTGAATTTTGCTGTTTTGCTGTCGCATAACATGTTTCTCTTTCGTTTCGTTTCATTTCGAAAATAAACATTTGTTTTGATTGCAATTCATTTCCTCCGTTACAATTGGCACAGTATAGCTGACTAAAATGTCAGCTGTTGAAAATTGAGCTATTTTCAAAAGCCATAACATTGAAGAACGTTGGTAATAACAACAACAATCTCATCATCATCGTCATCATTATTGAACCGGTGACGTGCCAAAATGATTCACCAGGTTATTTTTTTCTTCTTCTTTGGATTGGAGAAGATTCTCGTGCTCTTTTTTTCAATTGACTTTTTTGGAAATTGCTGATTGAATTCGGTTTTTTTTCTTCTTCAACATCGTATGTGGGGTATTCTGAAAGTTGATCTAATAAAGAGAAAGATTCGAAAGGTTGTTGTTTCTTTTTGGAAATACATTTTTGTGTATCACATCTTGGAGGCGCATAAGAATGAAGAGTATATATACAGAGCACAACCGCCCACACGATCACACGCATAAAAAAGAAACGAAAAATGAATGGAACGGTAAAAAAAAAATTTCATTCCATATTACCGCTTTTTATGGGTCGTGATTATTTACTGTTTTAACGCAGAAAAATAATAATCAGATGGAAAATTTTTGTTTGTTTTAAAAACTATTCGCAAAAAAATGGAACATTTTCATTTCATAAACAAATCATATTTATATGCATACGAAATGGAGGAGCATTTGAAATAGTTTCGCTCGTAAATTGTGCACTATTTTCTTCCTTGAAGTTTATTGATGTGTTTTAAACCGAATTACCGACTGAACATTTACAATCCAATACAGAGAGATAGAAGATAGAGGTTGAAGCATTTTGAAGAAGATGAATCGATGAAGAAAAACAAAAACGCGCACATATTTCCATAAGAGGAAATAAATGAATGCAACAACAATAACCGAGTTATGATAAACTTCAGGAACTTGATGTGAAAAGATAAGGCATTGAAAGGGGAATTTATAATGAATCGCATCGTATTTCGTAATCCAATAAAGTGATTGTATAGTTCAGTATGCAGTTTCTGTATCTTTAACAGCAGCACTTATTTCAGCATATGAGTGTTGTTTTGTTTTGAGGCAAATTCAATTTTTATTTATTTCGTTTGTTTCATTGCCGTCATCGTCTTCTTCTTCTGTTTTTGCGTTTCTATTATTCATTCGAGCGCATTTTTCTCAACGTTAAAAAGGTTCGTCGTCTTAATTTATTATTATATGTATTGTAGAGTATGTATGTTGTGCGGGTTCATACGAATCGTCAATGCTTGTCAGTTTAAGCACGTTGATGATGATCATGATGTTAAGATACTAAAACATCCTAGAGTGTATATGATTTTGTTGTTCTTTTTTTTCCTTCTTCTTCTTCTTCTTCTTCACTTCGTTCGACTGTGAATAGAATGTGGATAATGCGTGTGCATGTAGGGTATGTGTTTTAGCTTTTGAAATGAGATGGTAGGCACCAAACGTAAGTGCGCAGTGCCAACGTTACACATGCCGCATACAAAATAACACCTCATTCTCTCTATCTACACATCATTCTAGACCACAAATAAACAGCCAAACAAGACAAGAAGACATGGGTTATGCCTACAAAAATTCTATATACGATACACACAAGCAGCACAAGCAGCACAACCAGCACACAAAATTAAAAGAAGAAGAAAAAAGAAGACTTGTGACACAAAACAAAAGAATCGAATGGAAGCACATAGCTAACTAATAAAATTGAAATAAATGAAATGGAATACGCGTCGAAATGAGCAAATAATTTATGCGATACTCTTGCTCATTTATAAATGAGTACAGTTTTGTTGATGTCGTTGCTGTTGCTGTTGTTGTTGTTGGTGCTCTTCACTTGTTTCGTGTTTGATGAACCAATCCATACAATGTCAACGTTCTCTATTGTTCCGTTTTGTTTCGGTTTAATATTTCTTTTTTTTTTGCTACACCAATATACATAGTATGGGCTGAAGATGAAATCAGCGCTTGTCTGTCTCTTATTTTAGTAAGTAGGAAACAATAAAAAAAATTGATTCTCTAGGTGCGCACACCCATGCACATAAATAGAGATGTGAATGCAATACAAAAGAAAAAATGTTTCTCGAAAATCAATTAGATTTGATTGCTTGGAAAAGTGCATAAACAATACGAATTATTGATCAAAGATGTCGATTCGTTGTTGTTGTCGTTTTCTTCTTTTGTCATTTCCGTTTATCGTGTGTCTGTGCGTATGCAGTTTGCCGCCTAAGTCGCGGCAAACTCGTTAGATAAAAGATCTATGCCCAGTAAAAGTAGTCTGTCAATATCATATTATGCACAGATATTGTCGCCACAAACATGATTTCTCCATTTCTTCTTTGTGCGATCGATTCGAAATATGGAATGCAATGCGGATATACATATTGATATGTTGATCGGTTAGATATTCGTTCTGTACTAGTTGAAGTCTTAATATAGGGGTTTAGTTCCGTTTATCACTGATTTGTTCAAGTAGACAACAAACTCTTTCTCGCTTATTTATTTTCATCACTAACTCAACTTTGCACTGTTTATTCGTTTTTCTTCACCTTCTTCTTCTTCTGTTGTTCAATTCAATTTGTATTCTTTACTTTTCTTTTTTTTGTCAATGTAATCATTTGCATCGTGGATAATCAAAAACACACGATTTGCAATGCACCTTTTTCGCACGATTTCAAACCAACATTTACATTTCAAGTTAGAACGGTTCGGCGACAAAATGACGCCACCACATCCAATTAACCGAAGAAATTCAATCGGACAAACAAAATTGGCTTAAAAATTGTATGATTTGTCACGTCATCTATAGCACTGTATAATAAATACTTTTGGTATTTCTTTTGTAGGGCTTTTGTTTTGCCTTTTTTGAGGCTCATCTTTTTTGTTAGCTTAATTTATTCACATTCATAGACTTGGGCAATTTTTTGCATGAAAAATGGCTGAATTCAGCATTTCTTTTTTTTTATCATATCAACGTTGGCTTTCGTTTCCTCTTTCAATTTTCACACCGCTCAGCGATCGATTGACATACAAAACGGACCGAACAAAAAAACCCATTGAATATCAAGTGAATTGATAATTTTTTTTTTTACACATAAAAAAGAATCTGTGGTTGGCTGCGATGAAAATGAAGATAAAAAAAACGAAAGAGAAAAATAAAATGGTATACACGTACAAAACATACAGGGTATAGTAATGGAGCGAACAGCACCAACAACGATATTCACAAACGCACCTTGCACTAATGATCAACTAAACGAGACTAATGCCGTCGCCAACAACATTGGCTTCGAAAAATCGGCTTCCATCGGGAAACGGAGAAAAAGAGCAAAAAATCGACGAAATGAAAGAAAAGAAAAATACTGAAGACCTGAAGAGCAGAAAAGAAATTCGTGATGAAGAAGCAAACAGGAGAAAGAGATAGTCAGAGAGAGAGAAAACGAAAGAAGTGCCAAGATGTAAAACAAAGACACACCGATAATACACAAGCGGAACGCTTACCAACAAGCACAAGAATTTGAGAGCAGCCAAACACCGTATGCTTGGCTCACAGGTAAACTCATGCTTCTCCCACCAATACAATCAAAGTATATTCAATGACGTATACACACAGTAAGGTAGACATTATGTTTGCCGCATCGAGTAACATGATCGTTTTCTTACTGCAACACACCGTGCGCTTCATTGAAAGAAAGACGCTCACGATGCGCACTTCGTCGCGCTCGTTTTCACGAACGCTTCAAATGGCATTCAAGGAATTCTCTTCTTCGGCTCTACCAGTGGACAGCGCCCAAATAAGTCACAACCGAACGAACTTTCACACAAAAAATGTCACAATTTTTTTTTTTTTTCGCAAATATTTGTTGTTTTTCTTTGTTGTTCCGTATCGGTCACACGTCTTTGCGGAGGAAAAAAATCACTTGCGATTAAAATGTTAAACGTTTTAATTTAATATGATCACTTTATGAATGGAAAATAAGGTCGCAAATATCTCAATAATTGATTCCATTTGATCAATTAGATAGAGATGTGATCTCATTTTTTCCTCTATTTTCATCAGATCATTCCATTTTTTTTAATCCACATTGGACTTTTCCACAAAATATTCCACGTGAAATATTTCATGAAAAGAGTGGATTGAAATTGAAGAAATTCCAAAAAATAAATTCTCTAGATCCTGTTTTATTATCGTTGAGTACCGACACTGACATTGAAATAAAAATACGACTCACATAACATTCATTTCAAACGATCGGTTGCCGATATAAAAATAGCTCAATATAATGTGGTTGGGCTGTCAAAATTTCAGAAGCAAGTGTGAATAATTTCTATTTTTAAAAATTAATTACTTCGATTGTTATTTTAAAGAAAAATTAAAAATATCCCACCTGGAACTGTTTCACCATTGAATGTGATCTGCACGATTGTGTTGCCGGGCTCGTGCGGTATAAAGCTGGCTATAAATCTTTGTGCACCGAGCGCACGAACAGAAGATGTGACACGACCGCCATTGACTAAGATTTCTAAATTCCCAGAACCGGCCTGTGATCCATCAACTTTATCGTAATGAAATCCAATGATCATCACATTAGTTTGATTCAGAGATGGTTGATCGTTTACCGCAAGTGTATGGAAATGTGTATCGGTATATACTTAAACGTTTACCTTTGCGTTGAACGCGCGGAGCACATGCGTCAACTCATATTTTAGTGAGAGCGGACGCGTTATTTAACGCAAAGGTAAATCAATGTAAATATACCATACTGTACCGAGTACAGTAAATTCAACGAATTGATATACATTTACATCATCTCTGGTTTGATTTGATTTAACGCACAAATTTGCAAGTTTGCAACTTACTTTCGAATTCAACCGGTCGTCCAACGGCACCATTTGGAATATCTTGTACGCGGATCGCTCTAGCACCGGACACATCTTTGTCGATTGGACGGAATCGATGTGATGATCCATAGCCGTAGTCGCTGTCGGTTTTTGTCGAATATTCTTGTCGTTCTTTTAGAGTTGTGTACTGCTTGTTTGTGCTTGAATCTTGTTTTGACGATAGTGATGTGGTTGGTCTAAGATAATCGATAAACATTTATTTTTGGAAATTGAATCAAAATGCAAAATGAAATGTCGAATTTTGATGACAGTTTCAATAATTTCTATTGAACTATTGATTCATTATTTTTTTTTTTTGGCAAAAAACTTCTTTTTGCGTGAAAAACCAACTTACGAGTAAATTTTGTAACGGTCTGAGATATCATCCGAGCCTCGACGTTCGGTTGACCGTTTCTCGACCAATTCGAATTTATTGTATCGTGTATTGTATTCGGTTTCGCTGTCCAAACCGCGTGGACGGTTGTACGATAAATCAGTGTTTAATTGCGTTTCGGTCATGTTTGCCAATGATTCGAGTGAATTATGCGATAGAATATTTTTTGTTTTGTTTAAAACATCCCAGCTGTCTCTTCGAGCATTGTTATTGTTCTTCAAACCAGATACGCGCACATTGTGCGAACTATCAACAGGATCTAGAGAATGAGTGATTTCATCATTAATTGAGTCAGGTATTTATGAATTTAGACGAGAATCGCTGATGATTTTACCAGGACTAGAAATGCGCTTTGCTACTGGATATGATGGACTTCTTCGAGTATCATCGGATGATGTGTAGTTGGACGATGTTTTATATGATGAAATTTTTTCCGTCATTTTATATGTTTCACCGGCTCCAGTCTGAAAATGCAAATTCAATTATCGTTTAAATGAATCAATTTCTTCAAGCCATTCATCCTGCATGCACTCACTTTTACTGTCAATGGGCTAGTTAATGGTGTGGTCACTCGATGTGTTATGGTTGTAATTGGGCTTGTGACACGATGCATATTGATTGGACTTGCGATTCGTTGTGTGGATGCTGGCACATAATTTACAGGTGATGCTCGTTCAACTTGTGCAACTTGTGACGTTGGCGACAGTGAATAATTTCTTGGGCTAGATACATGATTTCGGCTTGACGATTCGTATCGGCTGGTTGTGGTTGTAATGGTCAAAGGGCTATTTCTTGGAATTGGGCTGGTTGCTTGCATCTATGTGTCCAATCCAAAAACGAGAAAAGAAAAAGAAACGATCAGATTTCTGATTTACTGTCAATTCGAGAAATATTTAAATTCAAGTGTGTTAAACCCACATGGATCGGACTGGAAATAGGATTGAATACGTTTTTATTGCGAGAACTATAATTGTCACTGTATGAATTTTTCGAAACATAGCTGGACGAATACTTTTCACTTCTCGGTGGCAAAAGTGTTGTATCGGTTTCATTCTTTTTCGAATGGAATTCATTCTCTTTGTTGTAGTAGTAATCGTTGCTGGTTTTTCGTAGATCCGAATTCAGACTAGTCGAATAGGTTTCGGTACCGTATTTCTCTTCTCGGCGCGGTGACTGCAATCTCGGTGAATACACCTGCTAATAAATAGAAGAAAAAAAATTTTCAACATAAAATTCATTCGGAAACTAAATGTGAGTGTCTCTTTGTGTGAGTTTAACTACCTCTTCTCGTTTGTTCGTATAATAGTTGGACGTTTTGTAAATATCGTCATGGGAACTGTTGTATTGCGGCGAAAATGAGCGACTGATTTCATGATCGTATAAATCTTTTTTGGCATTACGGAAATCGTTGTGTTTTGTGGATGTGGTTGTGGTATAGTGCATCGATGGACTTTCCGAACGGTATCGATTTTCGTGCGTGCGAGTTTTTCCGGATCGTCCCTTTGTACCAACGCGCATAATGTATGGTGATCCTTTGACATCGTATCCATTGAAGTAGATATAAACGCGATATTTGCCATTTTGACGCGGCATAAATGTGACACGGTACTTATTCTCCACTAATTTCTCAACCGAACAAACTAATGAATGCTTTTCGTGTACAATGTCCACATGCAGTTCACCGCTGACCCCAACACCTCGTGCATCGATTTCAAATGAATGCGCCCGCATTGGCATGGCACCGTCGAGACCATGGACTGACACACCGTTTGGATCGAACACAGCACATGTAAATGGTCCACCTTGAATATGTCTACCTTGATACGTGATGGCAATTTCCCAAATACCAGCTTCGTCTGGTTTGAATATGGCACTATGACCTTCACTCAATTTTTTCAACGGGCATTTCAGTGAACGGCCACTTGGACTGTACGCGGTCACTAGAATGTCTTCCGATTTTGGAGCACCGGTTGCATTTACCAACACTTCAACCAAGCTTCCGATAGCGCATGGAGCCATTCCGGGCGGAGCAACTTGAACGAACCGAGGCAACACACGGAAGAAATGTCCACCCAATCTAGAAAATATTCAAAGAAACGAATATAAATTTCGATCGAATTTGAATTGGCTATTTCGTCAAAACCAACTTACTTGTCTTCATTGACTTCAATTTGGATTTCATGCATTCCATATTTGTCTGGCACGAAACTTCCTTGGCCACTGGAATTCAGTTTGACTGATTGTTGAATTCCGGTCGGTGGAATCACGTACGCTCGAACCGAAGTGTTGTCAATTTCATGATTCAAAATTTCAACTCGGAAGTAAGTCTGTTGTCGAGTAAAGAAAAAATTTTGATTAAAATTAAATGAATCGACAAGGAAACTTGAACTTTTACGAAACCAAAGTCATTTCAATTGCTAAGAATAAAACTTACTGGTTCTCCAACCCGTCCCGATGTACTCTCCAAATGAACGGCGATCGAATCAGATAGCGGTGCTCTTGGCGTAACCCACTGCAAATTGGCAGCATAAGCCATAATGCCTAAATGTTCAACATCTGGATTAGTCATGTCTTTCGGTGATAAAACTGGTTGGACGCCCAAACGTTTGCCGGCATCAACAGCCTTCTTGACATTGCTTTCCCAATACGAATGATGGGTGTTCAATGATTCTGGCGCTGGCGCTGGACCGCCCAGCCCTTTAATTATTTCGTTAAATGCGCGACCATCATTCCAGTCAGTCTAAAAAAAGGCAAATATGAAATTATTTCCGCTCAATTCCATCTAAAAAAAAAACTTTGTCCAAGCAAAATTCTATCAATCACATCTGAACTAACCGTGAAATTGTTAACTTCGTGTTTCAGCTGACTATTTGCCCACCTCATAGTAGCATTGTAGCCTGGTCCGCCAGGTTTCATAAAATACGACAGATACGTCATGCCCGACAGTTCGTCGAGCCATGGTGATGCCAAGTATTCGGGTTCGAGTACTTTTGGAATGCCGAATTCTCGCTGAGCAATATTCATTGCATTTGTACAGTTGCGAACGCTTTGGTTTGGATCAATCTGGTTCCAGTGTGGAAATAGACCTGGCTGACAGTAGTCAAGCAGTGCCGATAAATTAACACCGCTATTCCAATCGGTTGTAAGATTGTTAATCTTGCATTTCGGTAGCGCTGCCTGTAACCAAGCCAACATGAGCTTACGAGGTGGAAATTTACTACGACCAATTTGATAGCGCACAATCAGCGACCAGATCAAACCCAATATCAATTTCACATTTCCGTTGACTATATCGACATTGCCTGTATTTTCAAAAATTGTATTTGATTATGATTCTGTGCGATTTTAAATAACTGCCCAATTGTTCGAATTAAAATCAATTTATTTTCTCACCGATGTTGACAAGTTTGATGCCATCTTCTTCGATAGCTTTAAGAGCAACCGATGCATTTTCCAAGTAGTGATGTTGATTCGCTGGACGACGATTCCATCCCTTCAGGGGACGCTTCTGCAAATTCTCAACCAATGTACACAAATGCGTACCATCACAGAAATCAGTGGTCCAATCGGAAACCTAAATTAAAATTGGAATAATTTTTTTTCTTTAATTGAACAGAAAGAAATTGGATCTGAAAAACATTTCTTTCACAATGAGTTGATTTTTCTACCTGCATATCTGGATCTTTCAAATGTTCATTCACCCAATTGCGAAATGTATTCGCTTGAATTTCCACCCATAAATCTTCATTACCGCGAATGTTCATGCCTTTGGCGGCCGTACCTTCAGGACTGCGCGCAACCAAACCGGCATGTGTGATCTTCTGCAGATCCGTTGTTCCATCTGCATTGTGCTGCAATAACCCAGCATGGGTCACCTTCGCATCCTTTATATCCCGTAAATCCATTGTAAATGTTAGCAACACCTCAATGTGAGCATATTTAATTATATCTTCTATTTACACCGCAATGAAAACAAACACGTTTACAATCGATTTTTCTGTTACACACTAAATTTACTCTAAGATCGATTTTTTGTTTATTTATCTGAAAAAGAAAGAAACCAATCAGTTGAATTAGGTAGACGTAGTGATTGATTCACTTCTGTCGGAACAATAGCCACGTTTTTTCTCTCTCTTCATTAAAATAAAACAAAACAAAACCAAACTAAGAGAAAAAAAACCGTTTTGCATGCGCAAAACGAAACAAGGAACTAATAAAATACAGGTGTTTTATCGAGATTCACGCGCCAATGATTTTGATTGAGTCGTTGCTTGGGTGCTGTACACTGTTTTATGTGTGTGTCTGTATATTTTCCTACTATAGTTGGTGCAAACCGAACTAACGTAACTTTTATTCGATTTGGTCAAACCACGTATTACGGTAATGTTCGTAACTTACCGCGACAGCCTCAAATTTGGCTCTACTCTTACTTTTCTATAATTTGATTCCAGTCTTACTGCAGTATCACACCCGAGTATGCGTTTCTAGCCTTCATCACATTACGTGAATTCTACAAATAACTCGTTCACTTCATGCCAAACAAACAATTTCTATAAATAAATTCATTTTGTTGTTTCGCCCGAAAAAATAAAACTAGGTAATCGCTTAAAATGGACAAAATTGATTTGTAAGTCATTTAATTAGTGATAAAAAGAAAGCTTTATGGATTTCATTTAAACGGCAGCGTGCTCGATGGTTTGGCGCGTGCATGTGCAACCAACATTGAAGTGCCACGTAAGAATCAAGAGATTTTTTATTCATTTTGCACTGCACAAAATTTGATTTTGAATTACTATCCAATTGCAATAATTTAAACTTCAATGTAATCAACACGACAGACAGCTGTCACTCACGATTCACACAAATCATAAAAATGTACATGATTTTACAATTTCGGTTTCACTTTTCCATGGAATTTCGTTATTTTTTGTTGTTATGTTATCAGCAAATGAACAAAATTGAAAATTAATGTTCAAATGTTTGATAAAAAAAACACAAAGCTTAACGACAAGAAAAACAAAAGACATTTATTTCTAGTATTGTCACGCAATCAGCATTGGCAATAAGCTGAAAATATATACCATCGATAGAATGCACACTTATGGTAATAAGTGAAAAAACAACAACCATTGCTTTCGGAATTGGCAACAGCTCAATTTGATCATCATCATCATCAGCAGCAGCAGCATCACACAACACCTTATGATCAACATTCGTCTTATGCGCGTGATATAACGAAACGCAATATTTCCATGTAAGTGTAATTTTATGAATGGGACGCGAGCGAGCACGCAAACATGGAAAACATCGTGCCCCCAAAAATGGTGGCTATATTATTTAATTATCGGTCGTAATCGAGCGTTGTAAGTGCGTTTAATGCAAATTGTCACTTAATCAAGTCAATTTTTCATTTCACGATGTCCGAAGTAATGGATATGGTGGATGGAGGAGAGGCATTTGGTCGCTGAAATGCCTACACGTAATCAAATTGAACCAGATCAACACATTCGATCGGATGGATGACAAAATTGACATCACCAAATATGAGTGGATCAGGTGGGAGGAGAGGCGGCGGCGACAACAGCAGCAGCAGCAGCAGCAGCAGCATGACATTTGCCGCACATAAGATTTGTGCTGTTGTTCTAAATAGGCATTGCGTTAAGCTTCGACTCTTGGCTCCAAAATCTATATGCATATCATTTGCTGGCTTAAAATGAACGACGACAAAATATCACAATAAGCCACTTATTGTAAAATGAGTTCATTTCAAGTATTCAACTATACGGTGGCAGGCGAAAAACAATTCAGAATATGCCAAGCATTTGATGTAATAACAAACTAAAGCCGTTAAAACAATTATAACATTCAAAAGCATTCAAACAACTCGATATTTAAAGAAAAGAAACACAGGTATTTTTCCCGTGGCGTTTTTCTGTTTTTTTTTTTTTATACATTTAATAACAATTGAAAATGCCCGATACTGTTTTTTGTTTGCGTCTAAAATGCAATTTATGTTTATGATCATGTTGATAGTAATTTTTGTTTGTTTGTCGACGGTGTTTGCAGTCAAGTTCAACGATATATACTTGTTACCTTAATGCATGCGACCATAATACAATACAATGATTTTTTTTATTCATTTCTTTTCTCATTGCGCATCACAACACGCAGTAGTTGGCTTTTGCGAGTCTACGTTTTGTACCATATATTTCCATTTTGCCAGTGATTGGTGGAATCGGTTTGCAGGCAAATTTCAAATTGCAACGGGTAATTTTGATTTCTATCCGAACATCAGGGAGGCAATTTGTGGAAAGCTGACTGAAAAGCCAATAATGATAAGGCGGGAATTTTGAACAATATATGCATTATGAACGCAAACACATTGACGAAATAAGAGAGTGAAAGAGAGAGAGAGATAGCGAGAAAAAATGCCGCTTATCATTGTATAGGCACAATTGAAATAGTTATTTGTAGCCGTTTAGTGTAGGTTTTTGCTCATTATCTAGTATATATATATATATGTGTGTGTGTGTGTGTATTACAAGAGCACAACCAAACGAGATGAAACGAAATGGAAGCAAATTAGTTTAAACAGATGCTCAACCTACCAGCACAGCGCGACTCAAATAGCGTTTAGAATTTGTGTCATGCTCTTGCACACATTGCACCACACTCATTTGAATTAGTTTGACTCGATCGGTCGATTTCTCATCAACATACCCGGCAATTGTTTTTCGTTTTCTTCCTTTCGTCAAATTATTTTTACTTCCAAATGCGGTGGAGCCAATACAAAAAATACAAAAGTACCGATTATGAATTGTAAGAGCAACGATTAAGGGAAAACTGTTGTTAAGGCGGTGAAAATTGAAAAAAAGAAAAGAAATTGTGGCGCTTTAGAAAGAAGAAGAAGAAGAAGAAGAAATCGTTGTGAAGCATTTAATATTCGTTTGTGTAAACAAATATCGAATCTCTGCATGGCAGCGAAATAACCAAATATCTAAATAATTTTGTGATCACTTGTGGCATCTCTTTGTGTTAGTACATTGCCATAAATAACAAAATAAACAATGGCATAAAAGCATTTTGACACATTTCTTCTTCTTTTTCTTCTTTAAATTAAAACCCAAAAGGTTAATGCGGTATCTTGATGGGGTTTTTCTTCGTTTTTTCTTCTTTCTCTCTCTCTCTCTCTCTCTCTCTCTCTCTCTCTCTCTCTCTCTCTCTCTCTCTCT
>NW_022601467.1:11853570-11924108 GCF_009176505.1 Sitodiplosis mosellana | reverse complement strand
TCTCTCTCTCTCTCTCTCTCTCTCTCTCTCTCTCTCTCTCTCTCTCTTGACACGTCCATTGTTTGCTACTATCGTTAGCGTTCGCATTATTTTTCACGTTGGTTTTTCTTCTTCATTTTCTGTTCGTCACTTGTTCTTTGTGAACCAATTGGAGCTTTAGAAATTGTACCAAGATAACAAGTATTTTTGTTTTCGTTGAAGACATTGAAAACGACCATTTTGAACATTCCATCGCCTGCAAAGATTGACATCCATACGCGCGCGCGCGTTGTCTTATATGAGCTTCGAACTGTTCATGTATTGCAATGAATTTATACAAAACCACACCTTGGCCAAAGGAGAGAAACAGCGAAAAGAAAAAAACACCACACACGAATTTCAAATGAAGTATGTGTATTAATTCTTTTTTTGTCGGTGCTCTTGGGTACCGAATTGAGCAAACGGGAAGAAAACGATGACAAAAGAATGGCATGTAAAGCGCGTTTGGCAAGTGCACGTATACAATGGCAATGCGAGAATACATAAGTTGATTGAGGCGAAAAATGATGTCAATTCTTTGCTATATATACACATACGTTTTCTCTCTCTCTCTCTCTCTCTCTCTCTCTCTCTCTCTCTCTCTTCATTTCAACTTGGAAAACAAATGCTCAAACACACACAGCATACGTCTGCGGCGAGAGAAAGATAGACTGTGTGACCATCGCGCATACAATATTTGCATACATTTCACAGTGCGATGTAACGGCCGTATCTCACCTCACATCAAAGTGAAATTCAATTACATTGAAAAATTATATTCCGTTTGTTTTTTTGTGTGTTTGTTATTTCTGTTCACAGATATGACAAATTCCATAATCTCTTTCAGTTGACACAAGTTCGACGCATCTTGGACTATTTTCTTTATAAAATAATGGGCTTTCACATTTTCCCCCGTATTCTTCTTTTTCCTTTTTCTTCCGATCGTATGATAATTCAAACAGTTTCCCGATTCGATTGATAACTCGATAGAATCTAATCATCTGTTATCAGCACTTTCGTTTGATTTTGGTTTTTTTCTGCTGTTTCGAAAGTGTATAATTTACATTTATATCGAATTAACTCATTTCGAAACCATGTTTGAGCGAATCAAACGGAAAAACAAATAAGTTGTGTTGGATGAGCCATAAATTTTTGGGTGAAAACGAATAATATTCTTGCCTGTGTGCCTCGATCATATTGTTAAAATCAATCATTCATTCATATGCAGAGAAAAATATAATGATGCCCCGCATATGGTTAAATCAATCGTATTTGAAATGTCGGCGCGAATTTTTTTTTCCTTTTCAAAGAATCATCATCACCTTTCGCGATTTCAGCAAGATTTGTTTTTTTTTGTGTCTGACTTCCCAATGATAAAATTCACAACGTTTGATTAATCGTTTGATTTCATGCGATAATTCGATGTTAATGTTATGTAGCAAAATAATGTGTACATTTATTTCGATGGCTGAAAATGACTTTCAACCTTTTTCGAATGAATGACGGTCTGTCTAGGCGATCGATGTTTACACATGCAAAACTGTTTTTTTTTTTTCATTTTCAGTACAATTTGCTCGAAACGGGCTCCATCCTGAATGACAAATTAAAATGCTTTAATAAAGATTCGGCCTGATGCATGTCATGCGATATTTCGCCGCATAAAATCTGTTAAAAATTCATTTTCATCATAATGAATCAACGAATACAGCTATGACATAATTATAATCATAGTTTATATTTAAAAAAATGAAATGAACACACGAAATGAATGAAAACAAACGAAAGAAAATAGTCATCATCGGTTGAAACACGCCGACTGAATAAAAAATAATTTGACACATGGAAAACGGACGGCGATTTAAGAAAGGTACAAATTGCTACAAACAAAACGTTTTTCAAAAATCATGCACAGTGAATGAGCGTGAACGCAATGGCGCGCGCCTGCTCTCGTCGTTTGTACACATGTTTACCCATTTGCTTGCCAGCTCACTCGCGCAAACTCACACAAAATATGCCAAAAGAAAAAAAATCTACATACGATCATTGTCTTGCATTTCGTGTAATATTCAAGCACGCATCACATCGGTGCTCATCATATCCCAACCATAAAGCTCAGTGTACTTTAAGCAAAGTCACAATTTTTTTTCCTTCGTCGTCATCGTCACCGTCGTCGTCGTCGTCGTCGTCGTCGTTGTCGTTGTTGTTATTGTTTGTTAAGTTTTGCCGTAAAGCCGCCGAATGGTTTCTTTGTAGGCAACTACAATCATTCCAATCAAATGATGTCATACTTTGTATTTTTCGCCGCATGAACGCATTGCACTACAATTTTTCATTTACAGCGTTGCGCGTTAAGCATTAATTTTGCGATATTCCACGATTTTCATCCGTACAAAATCTGAACAAAAGCATTTTATAATGGAATAAAAATCGCATTGAAAACTATCCCATTTGCTTACTCTTTCGCATTGGAATTCTTGTTGCGCAACAACTTGTTTATTATTCAATTGACCATTTCTCGATATTGTTCGCTTTATCACTTGTTTCTACATTCGAAAAAGGTTCTTTTTTTTCTCCACGTTGCACCATAGCTGATGCAGCTACTCAATTCTGATAGAAACAATATACGAAAGAGATAAAGGATGTTGCACAACATATGCACTACAACAGCGACACAAAAGTCACGATCTTCGATGCTTTGCGCGCAAACACCGTACACATAGCGCGCCAGTGTACAGTTTTATATTGGTAGCTTTGTTTTTCTTTCTTATTCTCTCTTTGCTTCGACCTTTCAGTCTTAATGGAATTCCAATTTTTGCTAAGCACTTTCGGTTTTTATCATTGCTGCCTCCAATCTTTTCATTTTCAATTGAAACTTGTTCGTTTGGCTCGCCGATTGGTCGGTCGGAGGGACGATTCATTGATGTTATTTCATGTTACGTTTTGTGGTCGTGTCAAGATCGGTCGAACAAAAATTTAAACCCAAATGTACACTTTGAATGTGTTCGGTGTTAATTATTTTGTTTTCTGCATGGAATGTCTCGCGCTCTTTCGGAATTTCAATTCGGATGACCGTCTATTAGGTTACGCTATAAGCATGTATTAATGTTTCAAGTGTGACGGAATTATCCTTCAACACTCTATAGAGGGAGAGAATATTTTTATGACCCACAGATGACTAAATATGGCCATATTATTGGTTTCACTATCGATTTCGTCTCTCGGATTATGTACGCGAACAGCCATTCGGTTGATTGTGAATGGGCAAAAACGTGTTATTTATTTTTTGTTTCGTTGTCGTCGTCGTCGTCATCGTCGTCGGTTTTTATTTCTTCTGCTTCTCCGTTTAAAATAAACACATCGAAAAGTGCGCCCTCGCATTCACCATCGCGAGCCGAAATGACATGGAAACGAAATAGCATTGGCAAGTTCTTGCTAATGGTTTTCTATGTAAAAAAAAAAACAGAATGCCATGTTAATGTCTAATCAAACACATCGACATCAGACGACGCACTGTATTCAATACGAATGGGATTTTGATAAAATATACAAATATTTTATTTTGGCAAATGATCAAACAGACATGAACACCAACAAATAGCATCAACACAAAATGAAAATATCGTCATGATGCCGAAAGTACTCAAGACGTAGCAGCCAACGTCTTGTAGGTTAGTCAATGGAAAGTGAATTCGACAATATTCAAATGAGCCAATGCCTTAATAATAATCCATCCAACCATATGCAGGTGTTTATCCGAAAGGCCCTCTTTTGCCTTAGTGTCGCGCTTTTTTTTCATTTCCAATAAATTATATGATCGAGCGCGCTAGCGAGCGAACGAGCGACAACGACGATGTCGTCATTTGATATTTTTGATTCAGTCAAATTCTAATAATAAATGAATGAGAAAATGAATTTCGCTTTCGGCTATACAATTCGGTCGATCGATCGGTTTGGGATTGTGATGCTTATACCTTTTGATAAAGATGGAATTTGTGCATCGCCGGTATGTCTTCTCTTCTCTTCTCACCTCGCTGTGTGTGTGCGCGTGCGCATTTGTGTGTTCCACATCATCACACCGAGATTACGAGATTACAAATTTTGCGCAAGAAAATCGAATAAACGAGCTGGGTTTCACGCTTACTACTACATGCCATCGATCACACCCAATTCTTTTGAAAACGTACGCACCGACATTCTATACAAAATGCAGTCGCGTGGCTTATATGCCAAACGCGATCTGGCCTAATCGCTACTACCGTTCTGGCTTATGTACGTTTTCAATGATGATTTGTTCGTTGTTTTTTTTTGTCCTGTTTTCATACGCATACTTGCAACTGTTAATAATCGAACATGATGACTACCGATGTACTCACACATGAAAAAAAACTTGTTGCGATTCAAGGTATCTAATTTCAAATTGTGAATCATCTTGCTATCGGTTGATGGTGATTTTTTTTTCGATTTTTTGTGTTCATCGTTTGAACGAACAGCAAAAACATCAACAACTAATAATCGTCGGGGAGTGTGTGAGAGAGCTCTAGAGCTGAAGCATTCCAGTTTGCATTTTATTCAGATTATTTATTACATAAGTGTATATATGCTTTTTGTTTATCTCTTCGTACCATACCAAACCATAAGCAATTTACATTACAAGTTTCGCTTGTTAATTTGCTTCGTTGAGTGTGAGTAAACGAGTGCGCGGACGCGCAAATAGTAATTTTCTAACCACAAAAACACGATGCAATTTGCGGAAGTAACGATTAAGTTGAACAACACTTTTCGGCATTTATCGCACCGATAATTAAATGTAAAAATCGTAAAAGGCTGCATGCGCAATTTGATTGCAAACATAAAATGGTTAATTGCAAGATTTTTCATTTTCAATACACAGCAAAATGTTTCAACCGATTGAACACACTCACATCTCTTTATTCACTTTGTGTACATTTTGTTGTTTGTTCATTATTCGTATTTGATTGATTTGCCTGCGGAGTATGCTCAATTTCAAAAGTAAAGCGGGAAAATCATGCGCTTCATGTCAGTTTCGTAGTTAGCACAAATGCAATGTAAACAATCAACATGAAATAACAAACAACAACTGAAATAAGCATAAAAAAAATTAACTAATCTCTTCTCGTCGCTGGGGCTCAACAGACAAATCATTATCGCGATTCGCCGTTTCAACATGATTATTATTTCTAAAGTGTGTGTATGTGTGTGTGCATGTGCGCGCGCGCAATGAGATAAAGCCATCAGCCGACACAGAGAGATAGAAAAAGAGATTCCGATGGATAAATTGCCTGCGCAACATGACACAATTCACATGCTCTCAGATAAATTACTTTTGTTTAGAGTTATTGTTGTCGTCGTCGTGACTACTATTTTCTTGACAATTTTCTTTTCTATGTGTCGTTTCGGTCTTTTGTGTGTTGTTTTTTTTACGAGTTCTTTCGTTCTTTTTTTTCGTTGCTAAATTATTTAAATTGCCTTTATTAGTGGTGCTGCGGTCGCTGTTCTTGCTGATGTTACTGCTGCTGCTGCTGCTGACAATGATGATGATGATGATGAGAACGAGTCTCGGTCAAACTATCCAGAAAAATATGTACAGAGTTCATCGTGAAACTTAAAACAATGAACATTGTTCATCCACGCACTGAACGACCGTTCGCATGGACTGAACTAAATACATCTGTATTCTTCTATTTAAACTTCCTGAATGAATCATTTTTCCACCAATTTTAAAATCAATCACAAAAGACACTTGAAATAAATGTACCAGAAGACACGAAATTGAAATGAAAAAAAAAATCAAAATAAATACAACTCATTGGCAACGCAAATAGCGAAACTAAAGTAAATACAATCTTTTGAAATGAAAATTGACACTTGTTGCTGTTGGACGATAACATGAAACTCGGTTGAATAAGAAATTACACTTTGTTTACGTCTCTTCATGTGGTGCTTGCTTTTGTCTGTCTTTCTCGTTGAGCTTCTCTTACAGAAAAAGAAAAACACCCGTATTTGCTTAAGTCTTACAAATTCTATTCTTTCGAAAGCACAACACTCGATCGCACGTAGATTTATTTTGTTTTGCTTTATAAAAAATGATGAAGGAAAAATGAAACAACAACAACAACAACAACAACAATCCTCCTAAACGTGATGAGCAATTGCATAGAATTGCCAATCCGAATCTCACCTGTATGATTGACGAAAGGTAACTGAAACGGCGACAACAAGAAAAAAGACACACAACAAAACTCAATAGAAAAACAAAACAACTGGCTAACCGATTGGCATCGTTGTCGTCGTCACTGTGTCGTTGTGTGTGTGTGTGTGGACCGCGCGCTCGCGATTCGTTTGAATGTATGAAAAAATATATATACATACATATAGCAATATATGTGCAGTAAACGGTGTGTGCGATACACGAACAGAAAAATAAACAACAACAGTAACGCAAAACAAAACTTGTAAAATGCGCGAGTCAGAGAGCGCGCGCGTAGTCCATCGGCGTTACATACCGAATCCAAATGAACATGCTTAAATCGCGGGGCCACAAAACGAGTTCTCTGCATGTGGTTGTATTCGTGCGCGCGGTTATTGTATAACAACAATGTAGAGAAGAAGAAGAAGAAGAAGAAGAGAGAGAGAGAGAGAAAAAAACGCGCACAGTGCAGTTCCAGCACAGAAATTGTAATTCGTGTTTTTTTTTCTGCTTTGTATTTTTGGTTGAATAAATTGTGCGCTGTTTAATGGTAAACAAAAAAGTGAATATGTTTAATAGCGATCGATGTGTGGATTGTCTCATTTCATGGTTGTGTTTGCTTGCCTTCTCACAGAGCACTGAAAATAGGTGAGCATCGGCATTTTTACAGATAAAACGTGTGAGAAATTTTGCAACAGGCGTATAAATATGTGTGTTCGTGCGCGCTCGAGCTTTTTGTCTCTTTCATGTATCCCCAACGTTGACAGTCCATATACATATACCAAAAAAAACCATTTTTTTTCGCTCCAGTGTTGAAGCTCAAAATATTGAAGTGAAGAGGCGAGACACGATGAAGAGAAGAGAAGCAAAAAAAAGTGAATTCAAAAGCCATCTATTGGTTCATTGCTAGCAGGCATTGGTGTACTCCATTCCGATATTATTATTATTTTTTGGAATATAGGTGATTGCGAACGAATATGACGTAATACGAGATCTGTACGTGATACACATCTGTGGCCGTATTTCGTTCGCAACACCAAAATAAGAAACATGTACACAGCCGTCGCATAATGCGAACCAACCAACTATTCTAATTAATTCCAGATTATTGACTCATAATCTGGATTCGTTCCGAAATTAAAAACAACATTTTCAATTGAATTTATATTTTCTCAATCAGTTTTAAAGTTCTTTTTTTCTCGCTTTTTTTTCTCTCGCTTCTATAAAAATCAATGCAATTTGTGCCACAAACGATTATTTGCACAAATCCACCGATCGACTGATGGTTTGACAAAATTTACATTTTTACAAATAACTTCATTTCTGAATGACATTGAAAATGTTATAAGGAAAAAACAATCAATTGACACCGTTCTCGGGGCTTTACTTGAATCGCAGAGAAAAAAAAACAACACGCACAGGGACTCAGTGTGCTGACAAGACGACGAACAGTACTCTAACTACGATAATAGGCGAATAAAATTTGCAATTTTCATCAGTCGTCAATTCTCATTTGAATTCTGTCGTTTGATTGTTGTGTGTGCCTGTTTTTTTTTGTTTTTCATTCTATTTCTATCGAAAAGAATAAATCGGTTGTCACGATCAATTGACTTTGAATCACATTTTCATCAAACTGCATTGAAAAATAAGTGATGATTTCATATACTTTGATCATATGTTTTATAGCAGCCAAAAAAAAAATTCTTGCGTCAGCAAATTCATTTGCTGATTTCTTTTGCCATGTTCGCTTGATTTATTATTTAAAAATGATTGTAGTTGTTGTAAAATTGCCGAAAATTTTTATTCCGGTCGCGTTTCATTGACTTGTTCCCACGTAATGTACGTGAATTGTATGTGTTCACATGAAACATTACATTTATCACAAACTGACAAACTGATAGAATATGTTGTCGTTCCAAATGATTATAATTATATATACACCGAGTGTATGTGGCGATGACATTGACGACAATATTCGTGAATCGCACGAATTCGTCAATTGAATGGCCCATGCCAGCCCAAGGCCAATTGGATTCATCTACTATTTACCTTCCTTATGATTTACCTCATGCCACCTAATTATATTCCTAGCGAACACGTGCGCTTCACCAGTTTTCAAAAGAAATTTGCAACTGATTTTGAACTTGCCACAGAAAAAAAGAAGAGACAATTGCATAAACACACGGCCAATTTTGCAAGGTCAACCAAATCATGTGCATTCATTAATATGACGTGCTCTCTCTCTCTCTCTCTCTCTCTCTCTCTCTCTCAAAACGGTCACAATGCGAATGAAACAGAAGAAGAAAAATAAAAGTAAAAACGACACAACAACTGTAACCATTTATGGGCCGAGAGAATCATAAACAACAAAACAGTAAGCATAATGCGAATTGAATGACAAACTTACCCAGAGATGTGTCGATGTGCCAAACAAAGTAAATTAACAACGACCAAGTTCAGTTCATGTAATTTTGTCTTTTTTTTATGTGGTTTTTCTTGTTGTTGTTGTTGATTTTATTTGTATATTTCATAGAAATTACAATAATATGATTTTGGAAACTCAATTTTAACAAATATCCTCGCTCGTTTAATTTTGTTCATGTCATTTTTGCGGTTTTTTGGGTTCACTTCATGAGTATGTGTATGTGTGTGTGTGTGTGTGTGAGTCTGTGTGTTTTTTTCTCCATTTTGTCTTCATTTGTATGTTCAGTAATGATTTTGAATTTCATTAAATATATATACTTTTTTTTAACATATAAATATAATTTTTTGTTGTTTTGTTTTCATTTTATTAAATATGTACAAATTCATTCGATTTTGGTTGTTCGTTTTTCGATTGAGAGAATTGCAATTTTAAGTGCAATGGAATGAGAAGGAAGTGCAAAAACGGAGACGGCCAAAAACACATTGAGATCGTTGGGTGCGATTTACTCGTATTTTGTTGTTATTATTTCAATTGTCATATCGAGAATTGATGTCAATGCATTGCAATAATGATGTGAAACTGATTCGCATTAATGTAGTCTCGTTTTTTTCTTGGCCATATGACCAATTTTGTTGTTTTTTTTTTCGAATTGCAACTCAATTTGTCTGTGACCGGTTTCAACGCGTTTTTGCACCACAAAAATAGTGAAATTATTTTTCTAAAAACTAATTGAGATAATTTTAGTAACACATAATATCTCTTTGTATACAAATCTATTCAAATGACAAAATTTTAATTTAAAATTTCATACATGAGACATTTTATTTTTGGTTTGGCATTGTTTTACCATTTTAGAACTATAACAATGTTTAAATTTTTTTAGATAAAATATGATCGCGGAAATGGTTTGAAAAAGGATTTAAATAATTTGATTAGTCGATCGTTGTGATACATTTTCTCTCTTCTTCTCTCTCTCTGTGTGTGAATATGCAATTTTGTTATTTTCAATTCAAAATTGTGTTCTTTTTCTATTCAGGATGCATAACAGTCGATAGCATGGCACAGAAAAATCATCCATTTTGAACCACACTTCGAAATGATCCACAGAATTACAAATGTGAGGTGCTTATGTTTGTACCAAGAGAATATTTCTGCTGCATTGTATTCGATACAGATTTCCAGCAGCAATAAAAAGAGTCTATCTGAACATTGGAATCCAATATTATAAGAAAATTGAAAAAAAATATTTCATGTAGCGGTGAATGAAAATTTGCATCGTCGATTAGGGATGCAACACGAACGAAAGGGTTTCTGAAATTATTCATGACTCGGTACGGCATCTAATTTTCTTCGTTTCGTTAATCCCAGGGAAATAAGTTTGGCATTATTTTATGGTAGCGGTTGTTTGGTAGATGAACTACATACGTGTTATTTTAGTTTTGAACTGCGATCATTTATTTTGTGGCATATATCAATGAGCTTGTATTCACTTATGAGCTACGAGCTTCCGTGCGCATCTAACTATGACTGAATGCATTAAGCCATTCTATGTTTGTTTGTTATTCCTATACTGGAAAATTCCCGTGCGCCCAATGTTGCGCCAGAATGCCTGTAATTTCGATCAGTAAATTGTATGCATAATAAGAAATGGAATGCAGTCGATGGAGAGAAAGGATGGATCAAATGCATATATTCCATGTGTATATACATCGGCGATGTTTCCTATTTGGAATGGTATTGGCTGTGTTTTTCATTGATCGCTTCTGAAGTTCGATGTGTGTGTATGTGTGTGTACGTGTGTGATTTTCATTTAAATTCTTTTCGTTCGTCTTTATTTTTTTATTGCGTTGATTTTTATGCGCTTCAACAAAACGGCCGATATCATTGATCAGCTTTTATTCATTTTATGTCTCGGTTATTTATCGGTTTGGTCCCAGTGCGCAATGGTTTACGATTTTCTCATCATTTTCTCTCTTATCTTTTCTTTATTCCAATGCGGCATTGTATAATTCTTTTTTTTTTCTTTAACGATTTTTGCCTTTGGTGCTTGGGCGCCCGAAATGACTTTGCTTCATATCATATCATATCATCTCTTCCAGTGCTTTACAATACACTTCCACCTAAGCTATTTTCACATAAAGTCTCAACAATTTTATTGCCTTTGCGTCGTAAACCAAAATGCAAACGCATAACGATTCACTGTCACAACTGTGTTGTCGGTGCATGTTTATTCTTTTTTGGCGATCGATCTTTTTCTCATTTCTCCCCTCTAATATGATGCAATTACGTTTGTGAGCTCGTAAAATAATATGATATATGAATAAATTTTATCGAATGAAAAAATTGAACGTAAACGTTAGAAACATTGTAAACTATATTCGTTAACATTGCTACGTTGTGGGGGGCGGGGAGGGGAAGGTCACCGGTAGAGCAACGAAAGAGATAATCTCTACAGATGGCTAAGACGTTTTTCTCGGTGTATTCACTGGTATGGCGATAAAAGTTATACGACAGCTGATTTCGAATGACGTGTTGAATGTTGAGCATTTACTTTTTTGTTTAGAATATTTTTTCTATGCACAATTCAATTTGTTAAAATTTACTATAAGTTTTTGGTTCAAAAATTACTTGAAAAAAAATGATTTGAGACAATTGCGAATGCGATTTGCAAAGTAGCAAACATAAAATGAAACATTTCTTCTTGTGGCAGAATCGGAAATGAACGAAAATTATCTATATATGAATGATGCGCCGAGGAAAAACACATACGTCAATACAAACAATTAAATGAAACAAAAGCACACAAACAAAATTATTCAGCACTTGTTGTTGTTGTTTTTTTTTATTCATTTTGGTTATATATTTACATGGTGTTTTTTTTAATTTGTTCTTTTATTCCCTCCCTTCTGTCTCGTTCTCTTTATCCATTTTGAAAACATGAATGAGCTAGTGAAATTCACTCATTGATTGCAATGACATGAAATAAGTAACTTTCAGAAATGTCTACTGATAATGTTATTCTATGAAAAGTTTGGTTTCCTTTTTTTTTAAATGAGTGTGGTTTTGCAAAGCTTTTTGTAGTCTTCTTTGAGTCTAAAGAATGATTTGTGTATGTGTGTATCTTAATCGCGATTGGTTGTGGAATCAAGTCCCTTGACACGTTCATCTTTCAGGTCATACCGCGTGGTAATTCTTATCTTGACTGAGTGAGCTGATTTCGATTAGGGATTCGACACATTTTTTACTTAAACGATATTTAGAGATTTTTTTTGTGTGTTCATTAATAAATTTAACAATGGCCTAAGAAAAATTCTTTGTTCAAACTATGTGAATTCAAAATTTGTGTGTTCTTGTCTTTTGACAATTGTTTTTCTTGTTTTTTTTTGTTCTCTTCTTCGTTATTTTTAGTTTAGTTTATAAGTGTTCAATATAATTTTGGAGAAATATTTGTATATATTAGAATGAGTAGATTCGTTCCTCTGTGTGAGAATTTCGAGTGGCCGGCTTGAAAGGAAATACCCTCTCAGCATAGATGTTACCGTAAAATTGCGTCATAAATGACCTACACTTTAATAAAAATCTATTTTCGGTTTGTAAATTACTGCGGTTTGTTTGTTTTAATAATTTTGTAGTTTTCCTAAATATTTTTCATTCATTTGAAATTGGATTTTCGATTGGATATCATGCGAGGATTATTTTAAGGAATTTCGATTTTTGAGTATTGACAACTGCCATTTGATCTGGGGTGATCAAAGGTTCAAATATCCGAATACATGATGAAGCTTGGAATATCTAGTCTTAGTTTCAGTATATCAGACCGATGGATTTAATTGCCAAGTATTGGAAATTGTAATGGGTTTATGGGCAGTAGGTTGTTGTTATTGTAATCCTGACTGTCCATAAACCCATTGCAATTTCCAATACTTGGCAATTAAATCCATCGGTCTGATATACTGAAACTAAGACTAGATATTCCAAGCTTCATCATGTATTCGGATATTTGAACCTTTGATCGCCCCAGATCAAATGGCAGTTGTCAATACTCAAAAATCGAAATTCCTTCAAATAATTCATGATATCATGTGAACGAAAACCAAATTATTCGTTAATAATACCTCAGTCAAAAACCGGGAAAAATATATTGAAACCTTTCTAAAAAAACGGATGATTTTCGGCGGATGATTATGCCACGGTGTATATTAGCCTGTCCTTATGGAATTTGCTATTTCACATAGATTCTGATGTTACCAACAATTTATGTATTCATCAATTAGTGCAACGATCAATAGCACCGAACATTGTTTGCTTTTCAGAGACGAAATTCAATGAAATTATCAGAAACATTTTATTAACTATTTAAAATATTTAAAAAAAATATTTCGTCAATAAAACGTCAATGAAATTATCAGAAACATTTTATTAACTATTTAAAATATTTAAAAAAAAAAAGATCCAAATTGTTTGTTTTTGCCATGGAATGAGTAAAATACGATGTGTATGTTTGTGGTGGTTAGACTGAGGTAGTCTATGAACGAGAAAAAAAACCATTTGAATGTGTAGCATGATTTGTTATTGTTGTTGGATAAGATGAATTTGCTATCCTTTGAGTCTGGATTAATATTCAAGCGAAAAAGGACAAAAAAGAGAAAAGAGACATTGCATAAGTCCAATCGAATAAAATGAAATGTCACACACATGTTTTCGACATAAATTTTCTTTTCTTAAGGAATGATCAAATGCGATTTGCATTTCATTTTGTATATATTTCGGTTCGTGTCATTTTTATTTGTTTGTTCGTTTTTTTTTTAGAAAATTCGTTCTATCTAAACTAGATAAATAAAAACCCTAAGAATGAGTCAATAAATTTTTTAATCTTATATTTTTCTTCATAATATATTCATCTGCCTAACGAATAAAATAAAACGATCGAAGTGAATTAAAGATGATGATTTTTATGTGTGTTTTACTTGGTTTAGTTAAGGGAATTTATGAATTTCATTACATTTAATTATGTATAATTTGTTTATTCTTGAATTTTCAATTATTTATTCCTAGATTCGTTCTCATTTTTGCTTTATCTTTATTATTCCTAAATAATTATTTGTTAATTTGTTGTTGTTGTTTTTTTCTCTGTGTGTCATTTACATATTGGTTTTTAAGTAAGTATTAAAAAGAAGTAAACAATGTACTAGCTTCTTGCTTCTATTTTATATCATCAATCCTCAATGCAGACAGTGCAGTAGCGTGTTTCGTGTATGTGTATGTGCGCGCGCTCAATCCTTCGTTGCTGAAATACGATGGAAAAAAAACGTTGAATTGATTAATTCTTTACAAAGGTTTATAAATTGGTTGTTTGTTTGTTTTCTTTTCATTTTTTTTTCTCTAACGAATTTAAAGCTGTTATTTTTCATCTGAACTAATTGCATAATCGATTTATTTTCTTCTTCTTTCTTACAAATACGTTTCGAACGGAATTGCATATTCACGTTTCGTTCAGCTCGTCTTGCGATTATGGAAAAAGGCGATTTATCGCCCATTACATGGCGTGGCGTTCATTAGTTTTCGAGTGATCATTCGCTAGTTAGTTGTCGAATCCATCCACAATTTTTGTTCTTTGTATGAACTCATATTCAGTAATTTGGCAGTTATGTGTGTTTATTTCGTTTTTCTTTGTTTTTGTTTGGGTTTAAATTCATTTTGTTTATAAGTAATTCGTGTAATTTTTTCAGTTTTATGGTTATCAATATTACATAGATGTTTCGCCGGAGTTTATGGGTATATGTTACAGATTTCTGGTTTTATTTGCACTCAACCATCTGCCCAAATTGATATTGATGGCGAGAAAAATTCTTTCATTCATTTGGTGCATGTACGTCATCTTGTTCTGCTAGTCGTTTATGGATGTGGCCGATAGTTTCATTTCGATTTCCGTTCATTTGTTTTTTCGATATTATTTTCATTTTATATATATATATATATATATATATATATATACTTTTTTTAAATGAATTAATTTTGGTTAATTAAGGTTCACAGCTCTGTTTATTATATGAATTATTTCTTTTGCAATCTGTTTTTCTTTAGATATTCCGCTGTATATTCTCATATCATAATATACTCCGTATGCCAATTGGCCGTGTTCATTTCTAAGTGTTTGGTGTGACTTCGCTTCCGAATGTAGATAATCATTGGTTTTAGATTAAGCTTCAAAGAAATAAGGTTTAACCCTAAATCATTTTTATTCGATCATGTTTTTCGTGAATCACTTTTTTTTCTCGCTCAAATTTGAAAATGTTTGACACCGTTTGGAATGTGGTTGATAATCATTTATATCGCTTGTTTTGATTTGATTTGATCACTTTTCTGACTGACATGATTTTTATATTTACATTTTATTCATAATCGGCAATTAATTGCTTTCAATCGAAATTATTGTAACTAATTGGTGTCGATATCAAGTATTCGCTCATTTTGGAAATGATACCAAGGATTGTGTGGCCTTAAATCCTATTTGAGTACTAAATTATAGTAATGCCGTAATCACTTCTGAAAATTTCCATCGTTTTTGGTCTCCTAAAAAAGCTTATGTGTCAAGTGCTCGAGAGCCTACTAGCATCAAAGTAGATGTTTTTCTTATTTATTTTCGAATTCGAAGAATAAATGTTTATATTGAGATTGACCGCCATTTTTGAATATTCGATGTAGCGTGAGAGATGAGCAAAATGGCAAACAACAGAAAAAAAGTTGTTCATGGTATTCTAATTAAATCGTGAATCGAACAAATGTTACTATCGAAAATATATTTGGAATTAAACAGTTGACAGCAGTAGTAAACGAATCAAGTAATGATGATGATGATGATGATGATGACGATGGTGACGACGAATTGGCCAATCGATTGATTTTGGGCAGCTTTTGTTAAATAATACTTTCACGGTTTCGTTCAACATCTTCAACATCAACGTCCTCGTGATCGATACTCGATGCCGACGATGCGCCGCATAATTGCATTTCGATGTCGGCCAGTCGATTCTCCAATTCCCATTGCTGTTGCGATAATTTCGAATTAAGCGCAACATTCTCATTTTCAACGGTGTGCAATCGTTCTCGTAAACGTTTGATTTCATCTTCCAAGGCTTCGTGTGAACCAAGTAATGGGGTGGCTCCCGATGAATCCAGATGCGTTAGCGATTCACATGGATGACCTGTTGGACCATTAAAACGATGAAAATTATGCTTACTAATTACTTTCACATTTATACATAAAACTGACAGCTGAATATTCTGAATTTCACGCAAATTATTTCGAACAAAGCGATTTGAAGAAAACGATAAACGAAAACAACGAAACCAAAAATCAAATTTGATGATTGAGAACCGAAAATAAAATCAACAGTTAACTAAAATGTGAGTATGTCTTTTTGAACCTGATCGACTTGGCTGAGACTGTGGTCGGAACTGATGTGATGCTGCACGACTACGTACTGGTCGTTCGTCAGAACTGTGCACACTTGGACTAATTGAGCCGGGCGAATCGATAACTTTGCTAGGACGCTCAGAAATGGGATCGCCTCTAGTTGACCGAGGACTTGGAGCACGACTGCAACACAAATCAATTTGAGATCGAGAGATAGAGAGGCGGAAAGAAGGGAGAGAGAAATAGAAAATTTTTATTAAGTGGAGCGAGAGTGGCGGCGATCGTAATTTTGAATAATTTTTTTCCTCACAAAAATAAATAGATAATGTGGTGGTTTGTTTTTGATAGTGATGCAGAAATGTTCAGTTCAAAATCAAATACCTAATCAAAGATTGTTGATTGTAGCTTGTTGGCTGTGGAGCTGAATGCAGCCACATATCTTCGATAGATATTCGACCTTTCGTTTCAACGAGTCCAGGTGTTGATTGACAACGTCCCATTGCGACTGTGGCCATGACAGAGACAGAACAAACAGAAACAGAAACACGAACATGTTCAGTTAGATTAGATTTTCATTACATAAATTTTTTTTTTGTTCACAATCTACGTAATAAAATGAATTCACTTGGAAATTCGATTTTTGTATCGGACAATTCGATGAATGAATAGTATCGCACTATGATGATGAGTTAAATAGAGGGTGGAGCGGGGATGATAATGGTGCAAACAAAAGCTCATGAAAACGGACCAAACATAGACATACACACATAACATTATGATATTGAGTTAAAACATAAAAATTGGCTCATAATTACGTTCACTTCACTTGCTCGTAATGCAATTAATTGTTAAATAGAAAATTCACCGCAAATAAAAGAAAATTTATGACTTATGACGAACAACCATGCAGTTTTTTACATTGAACTATATGGTAGATGGTTATGGAACGTGGGTTTGGTTTGGTTTTATATCTTCTTCTTTTTGTTCAGGACGTGTTCGAGTGGTTGCGGTGGAGGTGGTGCAAAGTTTACGGAAATGTTAAAAGAGTTGTGATAGACAAACAAAAAAAAAACTAATCGAATCAAACAGAAACCGCACGATTTTTTAGCATCCATTTTTATTTGATTGGCAAGAACTTTACAAAAAGTTGATAAGATCGGGGGAGCGGGAAAGAGAGAGCCAAGTCAAGCCAAGCTATCGTGTATAGCATAGGATTTCACTAATTGACTACATACTTTTCCATTCCTAATTTGAGCAACACAAAATTCAAGTACATTTCATTTTGTTTAATGTTTTGAATGTTTTCGTGACACGTACATCCAACAACAACAACACATACACATATATGAATACACACGTACACGCAAGATCAAAGGAATAAATGAAAACAAAAATTCGGAAACAAAAGCAGCAAAAGCCACTGGAATTCAAGCCAACAAACCTTTCTCCAGCGGAGCTTTTTTGTATTTTTCCAGACGTTTGACAGCAATCGCTTCTAATCGAACTCTGGCCGCCGGATATTCTTTCAGTACATCCCACATATCCTTTTTGCTAAGCACAAATAAATCACTGTAACCCACCGATCTAACACTGGCCGTTCGTCTATTTCCTGCGTGCGATAGAGATGAAAATTCATTTCGATTCGGTTCCGTTTTGATTCAGTTTCGATGTGTTTTTTTGTTTCGTTATATGCGTTTGAGCCGGTTGATGTGATGCCACAAGCATTCGGGTTAATATTTAGAAAAAAGAATGGATAAAAACAGAGAGAGAGAGAGAGAGAGAGAGAGGAAGGACAAAAAAAGCAACGTTCGGTTAATTAAATTGGTTTTTATCGACAAAGAAAGAAAACAATTCACGCTACTCTTAGCAATAAATCAGAGGGTGTTATTTGATCAAATGGTAAAAGTTGCTTTTGTCTGCACACTCAATTGTTTAGTAAGCTATTTTTCGGTTGGAGCATAACTCTTTTTGGCGCTGTTCCAAAAACACTCAATCGCCATCTGAAAATCATTCTCAAACCCCGTTCAGAAAAAAAAACAAACAAACAAGAAACTGAACGGGAATGATGGAGAATAGCAATGCAATGCACAGTTGAACATAAATGCCGAATAACGATTGACTGTTTCAGAACGAATGCACCGCATACATTGAGTTTCATTCCAACTAGTCTAGTGCCTCAAGTGTTTACCATTTGATTGAAAATGAACAAAAACACCATTTCTCTTTCAATTTTAAACGAAAACCTAGAAAATACTATCGCCGACTTTATTATTTTCTTGCTCAAAATGTTAACGGCGCACATTTTTTTCGCTTCATTTTGTTGTTGTTTTTTTATGTATAATTTACATCGAGTGAGTAATTCCACTGAAAACATAATAATTTTCAATAAACATTCGACGATGGTATTTGCTATTGGATTCGTTGAACAGAAACACAGAAGGAAAAAAAAGAACAAAATTAAAATCAAGTGAAGTATAGCATCTGAAATGTGTGTGTGTGTGTGTGTTTGTGTGTAAATAGTGAAGAAAAAAAAAGAGTTGATGCACAAAAAAAATTGTGCTCACATTACGAGACGTGTAAATTGGTTTTCGACAAAATAGCTGTGGTTTTTTTTTAAACTCTCCGAAATGGTTATTCTCTTCTTCGATAAGTTAGCATTTTGTTATTTTCGAAAACTAATTACACATCACAGCCAATTGGCATCGCATGCAAAGCGAAACCCACCAAACACTCATTCAATCCTCAAAGTTATGTCCTTTTTTTCGGTTCGCGTTTTTTTTTCGCTCTGAATGCATGCCAAATGTCAAATACTGGAATATTTGCACTAATTAAAATCAAACGCTACAAATATATTTGGTCGTTACAACGTAAATATATCTATATAATATAATGGAATATATATATATATAAATGTATATAGATTGAAATGGTAAAAATTTGTTCATAGAAAATAGTTGGTTAAATACGTGATAATTAATGGAAAGACGGTAAATAAAGATACGGCACCAGGCAAAGCAATATAAAATATATATATGGCGGAATTGAGAGAATAAATTTTACTAGTCTATGTAAATTGTATAAAAATCTACCCGAAAAGGGTAGGGACAAACACATACAGTTTAGAAAGAAAAAAAAACATGGTAATTAAACCAGAGCCGGGAAAATGCTAAAACGTTTTTTTTCTATTTTATTTTTTTCGTCAGGAGAGGAGAAAGTGGATATATATATTATATTTAAGGTATAGAACGTTACTTGATATTTAGGTGTGTTTTGTGTTTGTATGTTTCTGACAGCTTCGATTCAAAAGTTTGATTAGAAAAAAAAACATGGAGAACCACGAATAAAATAAAAAATAATGAATCTAACGAAGACGGAAGTGGACAAATGTGTTTCCCAACGAACGAGATATTTTTGTTGGTGTGAGTGTGTTTGTGTGTGATTAGTATTCCCCACTGAATGGTCAAATAAATTGAGAGAAAAAAGTACGACGAGAGGAGAGAACCAGTTTAGCTATGCTTGATGAATTTTTATTTGGCTGAAAATGTTTTTTCTTTAGATTTTTTCTTTTTTTCAAACAGTTTTCGAGACACAATCGCAACAAAATCAATATCCTATCGAAGTGGAAATGTTTGATCGGATATTATTCGTCTTACAGCAACATTCGCCTGAAGTGTGTAGTTGCAATGCTTTCAAGTAATATATATACATATATGCGTGCGTGTATGTGTGTGTGTGTGTGTGTGCCGATCTGACGGTTTTCAAACGTTTTGCTTACAGCACATTACATTTCCATTCAAATTGATACTGAATCAAGTGAAACGTAGCATAAACCATCAGCAAATTCAAGTATGTGAGAGCAGAACACAACAACAAAACAAATGAGCAAGTGAGCTGGCAGTGGCCAGCATAAAACATAAAAATAACGAAGGCACTTACTTGCAAATGCACTTCGACATGGTTTCGCTTGAAATGTGCGATTTTATGAGTAAACGTTTGAAATGAATTGCTCCACTTCAGTCACACAGATTTTCAGTCTGACTGTGTGCTTTCCGAACTATTTAAAATGTAATTACCCAAAGGACACACACACACACACACAGAGAGAGAGAGAGAGAGAGAGAGAGAGAGAGAGAGAGAGAGAGAGAATGGTATTTTCCGCATTTTGATTACAATTCATGCAATTCTCAAAAGCTCGCTTCCGTTTCGTAAACCGATGGCAACTGAAATGCAACAACAACGACAAATAAAAAATATTATGTACGCTTTCATTCGTACAGTGAGCAAATAACGCAAACTATTGCAAAAATTACGGCAATAGGTCTTTATTATACTCTTTGATCTTTTTTAAAATATTTTTCTCCCCGCTAAAACAGTAACTGGCCTTTATCCGCTCGATGCATTCAACAATTGGTACGTAACGGCTAATTGGTACTTCTCTTGGTCTTTGTCGCTGCATAGTTACAGCTCACCAATTAGCAAAGTAGCTTCGAAAAGCAAGATAAAGAAAAAGACAGAGCGAGAGAAAAAAAAATAATGAAACCATTCGAGTTGCTCTGAAAAGAAGGAAGTCGAACGGGCACAAGAGACAAAAATTGAAATACTGACAAATGATAGAAGCCAACATCGGCATGCTCGACGACCAACTAATGCAATAAAAGGCGCTTGGAACTGATGAGAAAGTTGAAAATCATTATTACGTGAAAATGCGACAAAACGGACGCAAAAATGTGGAAATCCGCAAAATGAAATTAAAGATCTCTACATGTGGAGGAGCGGGAGGAGGAGAGGGGAGAGTTGTTGTCGGTTTGCTTGTATGTGTGTAAACTACATAAACACACCGAATCAAGACAATTATTTACGTGAACCATTGTGTGGAAGTGTGTGTGTGTGTGAATATTCACCATGCGCACCCTATAGAACAGGTAGCCACATATTATACGATTATGTACGTTGACGTGTGTGTGCTTTTCTATGATGTAAAAAGATGCGAATGCTTCCGTACATAATAACGTTGATATTTTATTTCAATTCTCTTTTCCATTTTCAGATTTATGGCTTGCATCCCCATTCGAAGTTCACTTAAGTGTTTCGATGTTTGTTGTTGCGATGGCATTTTTTCAATGTGTTTTGGTTTGTGTATATATGGG
The DNA here is from genome assembly GCF_009176505.1 of Sitodiplosis mosellana. Classification (NCBI taxonomy): domain Eukaryota; kingdom Metazoa; phylum Arthropoda; class Insecta; order Diptera; family Cecidomyiidae; genus Sitodiplosis; species Sitodiplosis mosellana. Next base: position 11,902,893 of record NW_022601467.1, on the reverse strand, counting down.
ATTTATTTATTTATTTTTCATTTTATTTTCTATGTTTATATTTTCGGTTTTTATTGTTGTGTTGCAACTTCTCCATCTCAGCACTACTCGATAGCTGTTGCACAATCTGTTCCACATAGACTCTCATTTTATTTATTCGCCTTTTTTTCTGGTTGTAGTTTTTTGTACACTGTTTCTTTTTTTTCTGGGTGTTTGTGTGGAATAACACAAAAATGAAACGAAAAAAGCAGAGTAAACTTCGACCGTAGCCAATGTGTTGAGCATTACCGAGTCTGGCTGTCTGTATGCATGCATGCATGCCTGCCTGCCTAAGCTGCAATGACATATGTGCGTGTGCGAGTGGTTTTTGTGTGCAATGTACATTGTACAGTTGGACGGATTTTCATGATTTCAAATTATTGTTGAAAGGGATGACAGTTATGTGACCTTCTCATTCACTTTTGCTCTTCATTATATTCGTTCGAAAACCGTAGAATGTTTGCACATAAAGACATAGCTGCAGCAGTTTATCTTGAAAGTTTATCGACGCTATTCACCCCCAAAAAAGTCAACGTGTAAAATGCAGTTTGTGAGAGAACGAGACTGAGAGCACCAAATAGATAGATAGATAGAGAGAGAGAGAGAGAGAGAGAGAGAGCAAGAGCGAAAAATGGATCAGACGAAAAGTGCAACTGTTTATTGGTTGGTGTTTTTGTCTTTTGTGATTCATGTTCGTTTATTTGTGTGTAAGTTTTAATATGTGTACGTATTATTACAAAGTTTTTAAGTAAATTTAACACTGGGTTTGTTGTTTTTATTTTTATGTTGTCCACAGCTTCATTTCATTCTTCTAACATACAGATGTATATACACAACTCCAATGTGTCTACCATACGTTTGGTGTCTATGCGATGTGGGGATGCGACACAAGGTAAAGTTGTTCGCATGTTTGCATGCAAGCAAATTAAACGGAAGAAAAAGCGAAAGATAAAGATAGAGCAAGAGAGCAAGAGAGTGGGTGGGTTTAGCCGGGCAAAATGTCAGAATGTTGAAACCATTCCAAAAGGTAATAATTAAGCACATAGAGCACAAAGGATTGAATATTCTACGGCTCATAAATGGCAAAACGAAACTGCAACAATATTCGCAAAAACTGTGGAGGAAAATCAGAAGAGCATATCAGATATGTATGTGTATAATGAAAAGTGTACAACGATAAGACTGCACTTTCACGATTTTCTGTGTAGCAGAAGAAAAAGCAACAACTGTTCAAAGTCAGTCTGCAGCTAGGTGACGTAAGTGATAGATATTCTTGGGGATAAAGAACAAAATGGATGGAATTAGGATAAATCTTATCCACCTTCTGTATCAAACCAACGCAAAACAAGCAAAAGCTTTCGTTTTAAGCAAGCATTTAGATCAGCAACCGGAGCGTGTTACAAATATCTATAGAAAATATTTGGGATCCGATTTATCGCCTTGGAAACAATTTAGATGTTGAAATGTTTACGGTTTAAGATGTTTTTTCGTCTCTTTTGCTTGGAAACTGTAGTAGGAATCGCGTTATTTAATTCAAGCAATTTATATTCACGAAATTACAATCTCGAAACTAGGTGTTTTACTTTGAGCCTACAGTTCTTTTTCTCCGTTTTCCCATTTTCTGTATCGATGGTATACAAATTTGATATACCACCCGGAACAGACCTGGACCAAATGCGTGTCTATGAATAGCATGCGATTTTGTATCTGGGATCGAGTAAAGCACTTGAGCATTTGAACAATTTAGCACGACATGTGAAGAGAATGTGATACCATCGAATGGAAATTATAATTAAATGATCACATATATGAAATTATAAATGTATTTAACGCAAAATACAACAAAGGGTCGCCTCACTACCTTTTTGTACCTAATTATTTATCAATTTAGTTTGACAACGGGTCGAGTATTTTATGATGTATCTAATTTCATCCAGACGTCTTGTATGATAATTCTAAATTAGACACCTCTCTCTCACGCACACGCACAGAGAGAGAGAGAGAGAGGGACAACCACTTCGTCTTTATCACTTAAATCGATATAAACATTTTGACAATGCCAATACGGTACGAACATAATTATTAATAGAAATGTTAATCGAGAGATTTGTCTATAGGAACCCAATAAAATTGTTCGAATTATAACATCTGCATGAAAATCCCCTGGTTTATTTATATCATTTTCCATTTTGGTGTTGTTCAACAATAATGGTCTATGTGGAAATTTACGCGTTTTGCATTCGCATTGGTAACAAAACCAAAGCTATGTCTTTATATTTCTGCTCTGCAGATGGAATGGCTTCGGCCGTGTTCCGATTGATTAATGGAAGTTTTCGGTCTACAGTTACTGTTTACATCGAAATCGACAAACGGTGATCTGGTATACCAGTCTATAGGAGTGTGTGTGTGTGTGTGTGTGTGTGTGTGTGTGTGTGTGTTTGTATAGCAGAAAAGTTAAATAGGGGAAAAAACAAATACCTGAACAGTGAACAAGTCTCAAGTGAACAAGATACACAATCTCGGTTTATTTTCCATTCGAAATCATTTATTCAATACTTGTTTGTCCTGAACGTCAACACAAATTCATGGACGACACAAAGTTGAACGAATTATTCGAATTATTATCTTTTGGTGAATGTAGGTCATACCTACAATGACTATCTCCCATTTCATTGGGACTTGGAATGCTGGAATGCCACTCGAAGTGAAACTATATCTACCAAAAAAAAAACAAAAACCTAAAATGACGGCCTGAGAAGAAAAACCTTTCCTACAAAACCTGTGCGCAGAACACAAACACAGAAATTTTTTAGTCAAAAGGCGAACATCAAATTTGCGAGCGCAAAAACCTAATATATTTACAGCGAGCGCAAAAGCATAACGGGCCTACTTATACGGAGTTTGCATGCTAGTAGGCTTGTTATACTTTTGCGCTCGCTGTAAATATATTGGGTTTTTGCGCTCGCAAATTTGCTGTTCGACTTTTGACTAAAAAATTTCTGTGTTTGTGTTCTGCGCACAGGTTTTGTAGGAAAGGTTTTTCTTCTCAGGGCGTCAAATAAAGAGTTGGTCCATAAACGTATATCTCACTCACTCTCCATCTCTGGCAGAACACAATCATTCCAAGAGAATTGTTAATTATGCATAAACAAGTGCAAAATTCAAAATCAAAGAAGAGGCAATGAATGTGCCTTCATTCAATTATATAAAAGAGGTGAAAAGGAGGGGCAGAACAATTGTTTCAGATGCATTATAATAAGTTGAAGCAAATACGCAAGTTTGAATGAGGATTCGGAAAAATGCAGAAAAAAAGCACAGACTTTTATTACCATAATATAAATACTCTAAGGACGCTATGCAACTTGCAATATAATAATTAGTGTGTTAGAAACAAAACAACTCAAACTTCGAACTCGAATTCACACGGACACAAATTATAATAATAACAATAGTTATAGAGGAATATACGATGCGTCAATCATACAATATATATTTTTTTTTTGTTTCATCCAAAGAATAGAAGAAAAAAAAACAAATTGAAATGAAACAAGACGTAGGCGTTGAATTGGAAGAAGAAAATAAAAGTGTTTAAACAAGTCTTAGTTTTGGTGTTGAATCATCAATTTGCAGGCAATCGGAGCTGTTTCACAAAAATTCATATTCAAAACTGAGAAAAAAATGTGTGTGTTGATTTTGTGTCTCTTTTCTTTTCATTATCTCATTTATATTGGATTTTATATACTTGGCCTGGGCGCTGTCGATATTTACCAAGCTCTTTACCTGCTGTTCCCATATTGAGAATACTTATTTCACCGAAATAACAACCTGCCTTCAGTGATGCCATCACAGTTTTACCATTATCAGCGACAACTTGTAATCGACCACGATTTACTATATACATTTCCTTGCCAACTTCACCTATATGCATCGTTAGTTTCCGCATTCGATCCGTGAATCCATTGGGTTCAGTTGTTTGTTGTTGTTATTGAGCAGCACGACACGGCAGAGGAACACCGAGATGGGGTAAATGGAAGACGACGAAATGAAGACAGGAACAAAAAAAGGGGTCGAAACAGCGAGAGAGAGAGAGAGAGAGAGAGAGAGAGAAAGAAAAAGAGAAAGATATGCACAGAAATAGAAATTAGAAATGTCACATCAGAATTATATTGCTGTTTCTGTTTCACTTCAACACTATGCTCACACGTCAATAAGCAACCCCAAAAAAGGGTTGCATAATTATAAAACTTGCTGTGAGCTTTACAATTGCAGTGAACAAAACAAAAGCCTGCATAAATTTCCAATTTAAGCGACACACTTTCCAAACACTGGGCCAAACAATAGATTAATGCTGTTTGGAACTCTCCGGGAGAGCGAATGGTGCGCTCAATGACATCCATTCCAAAGTCAAATGAGTGATTTGGATAGATGTCGTTTAAGTTTCGATTTTTTGATATATTTTGACAGGCGGCTAACAAAACAAATAGACAGGCACCATATCGTCCTCATTCATTTCAACGGTGTGATAACACAGGTACGAGGAATGAAAATACGGATTCCATGAGAAAAAAAAAATGTTTTTGGTATTTTGACATGCCTTCAAAAATACGTTACCTTTTCTGCAAATGAAATCGCCAGGTGAAAAAACAACCGGTCGCAATCGCAATACTAGTTCGCATAGGAAACCAGCCTCAGTATTTTGGAATATTTCTACACGTTTCAAAGTATCTAAATGGACGTTTATTGCTATTTCAGCCTGTTATTGTTTTTTTAGGGGAGAAAAAAATCGAAAACAAGAAAGATAATATCATGACAAAATGGTCAAAAGAATGACTTTTTATTTTTCATAAATCCAAACTTGCTAGTACTCGTACTTCATTAAAATTTTTATACGAAATTCAAATGTAGTAGAGCGGAAGTGCTGTGAGGAAGCGGATTTTTTTTTTCAAGGAAAAGAAAATTCTGAATTTTCGATGTTCAGTCACAAAGCGCCTGATTCCTCCCTCCCCCACAAATCAACAACATACCGGAAACCGCTCCCTCACTCACACACCACTCTCTAACACTCGGTATGTGTATGTCAAAAGCACTTGAACAACAAAGTAACATAAAATGACATTTTTTCCCATCTTATATAGTTCTTTATACAGTCAATTTCACGAAAAATTCATGTGAAATGACTACTCGGTGCTTTCATCTTATTATTCGAAATCCATGTACCAACAATTTGGCTCAACGATCGTGGCACGTGCCACCAGGTCATTTTCAATACTTACCAAATCTTTCAAGTTTCTAGCTAAATGAATTCATTCGATAAATTCGTTTTGGCAACTCTCATTGCTGCAAATTCTCTCAATTTCTCCATTTTTTTTCCTTCATCGTTACGTGCTTCTTCAACCATTTGGAAACTACATGCAATTTATCCGCATTTCTGGCACATTATACCGTTGAATGTTCAACATTATTATTGAGTTGAAAAATTGATAGATTCGGCGAGGGGAAAAAAGCATACACGATCGAATTGCAATTTTTCTCATTTTAATCGAAAATATCAGGTTATGAATCATAAACGATGAATTGAATCACCTGTTCAAGTTTTTGGGTAATGCATTTAAAATTCTATATTTTCATTGCAACGTTTCCAATGATGTTCAATTTAAAATTAATTTTTCTCCACTCATCGTCATCATTATCGTTTCGGATTAAAATTTAAGATTACCCGACGTGTGTACTAGTATATCATCATTTTTCTACCGTAAAGAATGATGATTCGGTTATAAATGCTGCAGAATTGCCATTTGATCATTGCGAAAGACGATGGCAGAAAAAAAATGTGATACAAGAAAGTAATCACTTTTGCGACGAAAATTAACAATAAATATTCAAAGCGATGCGTTACAAATGAATGTGTTGTTCACAGATCTCGCAAGGGGATGCAATAGCATGTTTGTTGTTGTTGTTGTGTGGTTGAACAATGAATAAATGACATGTATTACATGACAATAATACATATATGAATCGGGGCGTTGTTAAAGTAAAATAAAGATAAATGCCCTCGCTGATCCAAACGCTAGTCATTTTGTTTGCAAAGTTCACTCATTGTAATGGCGACGAAAATGGGGAACGAGAACAAATAATGTGAATGACAGTGACAATGAACAATGTACCATTTTTTTCCCACAATCCTCAAATGGATAAAGTTTTTTCTTTGCTCTGCCAACAGAGGAAATGATTGTGAAGTGATTGAGGATCTTTGCAAAACAGAAAAAGGGAATAGATGAAGGCAGGGGAAAGCACAGCAGTCATATGAACCGAATCCGAAATCGACATGAAAACGAAATATATATGGTAAATTGCGACAATGATACAGTTTGTAAATATAACGAATTTATGTATATATTGAGTGTTGTCGGGTGGTAGATCAGGTTTCGAGCATTTCGATCAAATTATTATTTTCCCGGAGCCTTTAAGCATAATAGAGTTACAATTCTCGTTTTCAAAGTGCACACCTCATATATAATGAGATTGTTAGAGATAGCTAAAAGTCGATTTCCTCTTCTAACTCATTCTACTGCACAAGAAACGAAATGGAAACGACAGTGCATGCGGTCCAACACTCGATGCTCAATATCTTCGTAAACTATTTTCGTATATGATGAAAATGATTGAAGTGAATTGCTGAGCTACCAAATTGACATTCTCCATCTCCTCGTCTCGCTGTCTCTTTCTTTGTCGTCTCGTTTTCGTCCGCACATTCAACATATCTCTTTCGTAGCAATTTCATTTATTCGTTTGAACGAAATTCTTGTTAAATGTCAACTCTTCCGATTTCGTCATTTTATCATTTTATCTACTGGATTTCACCACCGTTTCATTTTCCGTGCTTTTCTTGCCAAATTTTCCACTATTCGAGGTTTCCTTGACGAGCGCGCAGCCTATTTTCAGCTTTCAATAATCATTGAAAGCTCATGACTCAGTTACCAATACAAGTGCTGTATAATGTGCTAGTCGAATACCACGTGTTATGCGAAACACGATTCTTATGAAGGAAGAAAAAAACTGCCATAATGTTACTTTGTCATTTCTTGAGCAAGAGAAAAATGCATTGTACCACAATTTATAACGATATATAAAATGAAAAGATAGATATAAATTGTTACCTTTAATTTATCAGGAAGACACGATACAGCTCGTTCCTCGTCCGAACATTTCTGTGATAGCCATAGATAGTCAAACCATTTTATTACTTTCACTTGGAGATGATTAGGCACACGTCTCATTCGCATATATGTTTTTACACCATCCAATTTAGCTGTGTGTGTGTGTGTGTGTAGCGAGCATATGAAATGAAAATAAAAAACACAATTAATTTCCGTTTTTCACATGACGATTCATGCAAATTAGTTTGTGCAGACAGATGAGAGGAAAAAATGATGATTCGCATAAATTTAAATGGGTATTTAAATTGGAATGATATTCAAGCTCTCGCTTAGTTGGGATTTCGTACGCTCTATTTTTTTTTTCTTGCATCGTTTGATTCAACAGTAAATCGTCCAGGTGAGAGCGTCGAAAGCAATTTCTTATTTATATTACTCGGTTAAATGACAGCAGTAATTAAATTACAATATAAATTGCAATAATGTTTCGGAAAGTGAATTGAATTTAATATTAGCCGCACCTCGATTGACAGAGCATACCGGATATGAACATGTAAACCCCCGCACTCGAATGCGACTCACACTAAAATGTGTTATTATAATTGCTTCATTTCTATGTATGTATGTGGTGTCCCAAGCAAAAATTCACACTGAATTGACGTTGCGTTAACGCATGTCTGGCACTGTTCTCACACGGTTTTGAACGTTAAACCGTGTGGCTGTAGTATAATAGAGTGTGAAGCCGTTTGGCATCATTTTTGATTTCAAATAATCGTGTGGATGCAGTGTAAGTTTGTTCGGGTATCAAGAGTCGATACCAGAAATGGTTTCAAAATTCGCCATGATAACGCAACGGTCAGACACTTCGATGCTAGGGGGTAGACACGAAATAGCACTAGAAGAAAACTAGCAAAAATTGAGCATACTAGAAGTTACTAGAAGAATATTTGTGAACAAAATGAGTGATGCCTCTTCCATAAGAATAGCATTGCCAGTGGTTTTTATATGGACAAATTCTTCCATTTAAAATATACTGCCAATGCTTTGCTTATGGAGTTCAAATGTTTTGTTTACAAAAAGTACCATTAATCCTTCCATAAGAAATGCATTGGCAATGCTATACTTATGGAAGAAGCAATGGTACGATACTAGAAATACTAGCAGAATATTTGCGTTTCTGCTTGTATACTAGAAAAACTAGAAGAAACTAAACGCATATTTGAACCGATTTGAACAAACTAGCTATACTAGAAATTGGTGTCTAACCCCTAGCTTCGACGACATGGTTTTAAATGTAAAACAGTGTGGCTTTCACACTGTCCAATACAAACTTACACTGCATCCACACGGTTATTTAAAATCAAAAATGGTGTCAAACGACTTCACACTCTACTATACTATAGCCACACGGTTTGACGTTCAAAACCGTGTGAGAACAGTGTCCGATATGTGTTAACGCAACAATTCTGTGTGAATTTTTGCTTGGGTTTGTTTGTCTGTCTGCGCGCGTGTGTGTGTGTGTGTGTGCGGGCGGGTGGGCTGGTATGAGAAATGATGATGTAAATGTCGATGTTGATGATTCTAAGCGAATTTAATTTGACGCCACTCTACACGTCATAAATTTTCAGCCATGAACGTGATTGCAATGATATACCAGCATTATTCCATTTATCTAAAGCATATAGGTTTACGATGGCAGAATTAAATCGGCAAAATGACTTTTTAAAAACCGTTTTCATATCAGCCGTTCTTCAGGCCAAATGCACATTTCATTGAAATGGTTTGGAATAGGATGTTATTAAATCGACGGACATTTACCATCTGTCGATGGGTGTGCATGTACACGTACACAGAAAGAGAATTTCAACTCTTACAAATTTACTCATTTTGATTTGAAGATTTTTTTTATATATTTAAACATAAGACTTTGATGATATTATATTTTTAAGGAATTTTCGTAGGTATTTTAATATTTTATAATATAAGGACATACGTCTACATCGTTGTCATACTTCATTAAGATGCATACACGGCATCTCTGATCGACGTAATTGAAGAAAACTTGTCTACAAACTATTTCTCAATTGAATACTTGAAAATTCTAAGCAAATAATTTCCCCCAGTCCAATTTCTCGTTGCATACCATAGGAAAATATTAAATGTGTATCTTTTGAAGTAAAATGCATAAAATGTGCACTCAGCTCAAATTTCCGTTATTTAATTTGATTTGAACCCCGTTTTTAAGACGACTTAACCACTTTGAAAGTTCTGTACGGGAGTTGAAATTAAATGAAATTTTGTTTATCTAAAAATATGCATAATTTCAAATTCGTTTCAATTAAATTCCGAGCGTGACTTGATGGCCATGGAATAATGCGCAACGGGGTTTCAAGATGCAGCGAAAGTTTACATGTCTACTAGGTATAGTCGCTCACATTTTATGTTTGGGAGTGAAAGAGAGAAATAATTTCTTGCAACGAACACAATTTAACGATGAGATGATACGGCACACATAATCCCTTTCGAGTAATTATTTAAACATAAAATTCACATCCAGATCATCCGTTGCTAGTCCAAACACTACGATATTAATCCATCACCATGAGTTGGAACTTGATAATGATTCCGCTTGCTAAGATAGTGTGTATAAAACACGGAAATAAGATTTACGAAACTTTGCTTAGTTTTAAGTAGTGTTTTGGGTTTTATTGAATTATTGAATTATGTTCAAGTGATTATAAATAGAGTCGTTTCGTTTCTTTTTTCTTCATCTTCTTACATCTCGTCCGTTTCCACTTCCATATTTTTGCAAACCATTGGTGCAAGGCGTGCGAACAAGTGTTTGAAATGAAACCGATTTGATTGTCGGGTGTGTGTAGCCATCGTTCAAGTTCTGTTTTACAATCGCCAAGTGAATTATTAAAATTGCACGATACACCATTTTCCCATTGAAAGTCTGAACTAATAAAAGTCCTAATTGGCATCCGAACAAATCGATTAATTTAATGTGCATTTTATAGCTGTCTCACTCTCTCTTTCTCTCTTTCTCAACTGGATGAACACCCTTAATGGCGATTTCTTTGCAAGCTCTTATTCGTTCATTTCATTTCGTTTTCATGCTTTTTAATCACAATTTTCCTCAATATGTCGACCCATTACGACTCATTTGTACATTGAAAATGGTCGTTTTTACCATTGAACAATTTTGTGACAATTGATTTGATGGTGATTTTGTTTGGAAAAGTCATTCGTGCTTGCTGCCAAACACAAATGGAATTATTACAGTTTAATGCGATTGATTTTCAATCTTACGGCCGTGCAAAACCCCAATTACCATCAATTACAAGAAACTTGTTTAGCTCAATAATTGAATTGTGTTCATCACTAGACCAAGGTAAAATGGCTGGTGATAACAATTGCAGAAGAACAAGAAGAACACCTTTAAAATTCAAATATGCCATTTCTTTGTACAGCGATCAGGAGAGATCAACCCAAGCATATATACTAAGAATATGTAATTGATCCAATGTGCACTTTACACGCTTCTATCCATTTTTTTCCGCTTGTTTGATCGTTTCTGTTATATTTCCTGCATAAATTCGTAGGAGATAATCGGTTAGTGGAAGTTTGTGGCATGTGCGGGTTTGTTTACGTATGTGTTTATTGTATGACCATTCAATATGGAATGGTGTATGTGTATGTCAAATGTGAAGCAATATAACATATGCACAGAGAACAACGGCACAAAATAAAATAAACAAGATTCTCAATTTGTATTTAAACAAAATCGCTTCATGGCTCTAAGCCACAATCAATTTTTGTCCCATCTTTTTCACACACCTCTCACTCCGTTGCTGCCGTTGAATGTTAATTATAATGACATTGCAGTAGTCCGAGACCGGTTCCACTCTACCCTCATTCATAATCCAATGAATGCGCACATATATGGTGCCATGGTGCGACGGTGAATAACAGTTGTTTCAATAATCTCTCTCTCTCTCTCTCAGTGCAACTGAGAGGCGGCGACGGGCGCTACAGTATTTTCCACGTTTTATATCCTTTGTCTGTTTATTGCGGTCATCTAATGTGACTGTGTATGCAATTGGCCAGAATATTCATACTGCCATATACAGAACTGATCGGCATAATGCAAAACACAAATTAGAATTAGTTTCAAAATGCAATTACCACTTGATTTCTATTAATTGGTAAATATAAATTGGATTTTAAGTGAATGGAGTGAGGCGAAACGGGGGGAGAGAGGGAACTAACGAGGCAGAACCATACACATACGTTATGACACGGCCAAAAGCTCAAGTCCATTAGTCCACGCTGCTCAACCAGCAATGATAAATTTCGGGTTATTATTTGTCAATGTTAAAGATAACCGTTTTCGATTCGATGGTTGTTATTACCTAATGCCTGTGTATGTTTCACCTGGTCCGTTTGCCCCGCCAATCTCATGTTTTCATAAACAGCAAGCATAAAAATAATATCACATGCGAGAGCCGGAACCAATGAGCAAGCAACGGTGGAAAAAAAAGAAGAAGCTAGAACGCTTTTGAATACACGACGACTGCAGAATTTGTGCCGTTGTTTTGTGTTTTTAGCGCATTTACTTAGCGTAGCAGGGCAATCATGTATGTGGCATCATTAACAAACACGTTCCCATAAATACACATTTTTGACTATGAAATAAATGAATTGTCGTCATCGCTGAACATCATTAATGCTATAATTAGATTTTAGGACATGAATTTCGTTTAAAACTTGGTCCAAAACGACAGCAGCAGCAGCAGCAGCGGCAACAAGAACAAAAATGCGTTCGTATTTAATATTAAAATTGGAATAGTGTCACATTCGATGCAAGCATTCAACATATTCAACGTCATGGTATGTGATTTTTTTTTTCTCTCTTCTCTTTAACGTTCAATCAGGAAATTAAAGGTAATGCTATCACTATTTGCACATGTGAGCTTTAACCGGCCAACCGACTGACCTCTATTGTGATCTGTAATGTAAACAATATTTGATTCCGGAAAATCGTATCAGGTGACACGATACAATATCCGAATTAGCGTTATATGAGGAATTTTCAAAAAATTCATTCGATTCATACGAATCAAGTTTCACATGACATCACACAACATGGTAATTTCATCATTTTTAGTGTGTGTTTTTTCCCTGCATAGCTGGCTGGCTGCATATAATACATTGCATCTACTAATTTAAGAGATATTATCTATGTCAAAAAAGTTGGAAACATAGTATCGTTTTAATTAAGTTGATTATACCCCCAAAAATTAGGTTAAAAAAAACCAAATCAACTATTGATGCAAAAAGTTTGGACATAGTCCCGAAATATATAGTGATAAAATGCATAAATCAGACCGAATTCAACAAAAATCGAGTCCATATTTTCCGTGTGTTTTTCTTCTCTTTTTGTTCGAAACTAAACTGTGCTTCGCTGAGCTTTTTTGTTGAAATATTTTATTTGAATTCCAAAAATGAGAAGAAAAAAAAACCGCGTGACATCGAACCGCGTGACATCGAACATTTGACATCGAACCGGTGTATTTATACTGTCTATTATTATTATTCATCAAAAGTCAAGCCATCTCGCTCTCTCAATTTCTGTAGTCTCGCTGGCTTATTTGTTTGCTCTCACTCACTCCCGCTTTATGCCAAGGGCTGTTTATTCATTTGCAAAACATGCGTATAAACATGATGAATACATGGCGAATTGGCATTGTCTGCGATTAAATGCGCATAATTTGGAATGTGTATGCAAACGGCAATAAAAAATGATTGTATATGGGTAATATATGTTATTAATGTTGCGTATTTTAAATGCAAGCTTACATCGTTGAGCTGCTTCTTGAAAATCACGTGAAAAATTCCAATTATAATTATGGTTCGATAGAAGTTGTTGCGTCCAGTTTATTCAAGGCCGTTCAAATACCGCATCTATTGCTTAGCAATTTTTCTTTCACTCAGCTATAAAGATCAAATACTTGAAGCTCATAAAATAGGGCCAATTGTTTTATTTTTTTGTGTATTTCCTTCCACAAATATTCTTTTATTCGAATTGGTTGGTGTGATGCTCTTTTTTTTCGCTTGTAGCCATACTTTTGTGTGTTTTCGATCTAATGATGTTTCACGTTGTGAAAGAAATTATAGGTCATGATGTTTCGCATCATTTCTTACCAAGATTTATTCATTTGCTGTCGCAAATGGCAAACATTTTATGATTGAAGTTAATAATAAATAAAATAATGATTTTCCGATGCATTCATGAATATAACGATCCGATTGCGAACGAGAGTGAATTAAATAGATCTTTTTTTATTGCGAACGTATAAACCGGCTTATATATGTATTTCCCTCTTCTCGAAGCGAATCTCATGAACCGGATGCAGTGGAAGGAAAATCTCTACGCAGACGAAATAAAATGAAATGACATAACAAAGGGAGGGAGGGAGGTAGAGAGAGAGAGAGAGAGAAGATAAAAACGAAACAAAACAAACTAAGTGGATGTGACAACAACAACGATAAGCGGCAAAAAAGAAGTTTCAACTTTGCGCTTGATTACTCACGAGAACGTGATTTGATTTATTTGATATTTGGATGTCCTATTTTCTTTTGCTTCTAATTTTTCTTCTCCATTCGTTCGTTTGTTCGTTTGCTTTGTATATTGCCATTCTGTGCACTACATAGAGTTTAATACGGTCTGTTGATTTAGTACGCCAATGAATAGAATACATTTTTCACGAGCATTTCGATGGTATTCGCATTTGTTGTTGTTATTGTTGGCCATATTTTAAAATACCAAAACGCAAAATGGTGACGAAAGTTCGTTTGAGGCATCAGGTGATTGGCGATAAGACGAATGTTTACATATTCAATTAAAGCGAATTTACCAAATGCGTATAATCAGATCATGAGTTCGTAATGGCATCGGCAATGAGAAAAAAGAGAACATGCGAGATGATTAATCAGTCAGGCAAAAGCTCATCCAAAGTGTGTAACAAATGACATGCTCGCTCATGTGCTGCGGATTCAACCACACAATAAAATTACACCTCGATATCCATGCGTCATGTTTGCCGCATTATTTATAATAATTACATTATTTCATGGCTCTGAATCACTAATGAGCATCACTCACACACACACACACACACATGTGTTCAACGCCCATACGCAAAAAATATGGGTGAAATTGTGAAAGGAACATCCTTTTTATAGGAGACGATTTTCAAACGCTTTTATCAACACTAAAGAAATATTGTTCGCATAATAAAAATTTGTACTTTCTGATAATTTTCAGCGGTTTTTCTGCTCCTGCCTTCAGCCATATACAGCGTAACGTGTGGCAAATAGACGTCATTTTCGGGAATATATTATCAATTTTCACCAAGTTGAACGGCAATCCCTTTTAAAATCAACGCTCAACATCAATTCTTGTTTGTTTTGCATTTTCTGCCAGAGAATCGAGTGCATTGTGTTCGTGCTAACGCGGTTATAGTAACCCGTTATGTAAAAAATGTTATGGGTGGCTAGCACTTGGTGATTTTTATTTGATATGATAGGCAAACATTGAATTATATGCTAGATTTTATGAGATACAAAAATACTATATATTTTGGGGATAGGAAATTCCCGTATTGTTTGCTCACTCAAATGAAACGAGAATCAGGAGCGTGGCGGCCAACAACAGCAATACCAATAACATTCATGGCTCAACGGGTGACTCGATGGCTGTTTGTGTATGGTTTGTTTCACATTTCATATCCTGTATACATCGTAAACTCGCTGCGAGAATCACACACACACCAGTCACAGTGCATAAATTGTTTGGTTTCACGCTCGCCGCCCCCCCCCCCCCCCCCATTCCATCCGGAACGCTATCACAACAAAGTCATGGGAAAAAGTTGCATGTCGTTAAAATTCCAAAAACGAATGAAAGCAAAAAAAATCGAAGCGTTTTTTTTTAATTTGCATTTTAACTTATATATTCCGTTATAGTCCGTCAGTTGATCGACACAAAAACCATCAAATTATGAGCGGCGCTTATTTTTACTAGCCAGAGACAGCCGCTTTCTTCATTAGCATTAACCTATCTCAGCTGAACGAATATTTATTTTCCAACTTAGCTCGCACACCGCTGCCGCTGCCCCTGATACTGATGCTGATGCTGTTATTGTTGCAGCTATTTTTATTATCATTATTGTTGGTGTTGTTTTGGCTTTTGGGTGGATTGGAAATTGGCTTTTCCAACCACTTTGATGAGCTGTCAGAAAACCGACCGGAAACGCCAATGTTTACGTTTCGTCAACATCGAATCGCTTTGAGCTTTTGGTTTTTCTTCTGTTGTTGTTATTATTGTTGAATGACATATTCATTGCGCTGAGAGACCGGGCAGTTGTGCTGCACACCAGTTTGATAGCCCGAATATTTTGTTTACACGACAACAACCAAATTCAATGGCAGCCATTCGGAAGGGAATTTCAGGTTATCATGGCTACCGTGTTACCGCCGATTGCCATTTGCCCGATTGTTGCTGTTGCTGTTTCAATGTTTAAAAATGTCATTAAAGTGACGTCCACAGTTTTAATTCAATTAATTTGGAATTTCATTGATCGGGTTAATTCGTTGAATTTACTGTCACTTGATTCATTCATTAGGTTAATTGAGCAAATAGTTTGTCTATCGACCAAAGAGATATTTGCAAACTGGTAAAGTTTTTCGTATGCAGACGAATATTTTCTTCGTTGAACGACGTTCTATGCCTCAAGTGACAAAAGTGAGTGCATGATACAGTGATTGAAATAGCCGGCATTTCCATCAAAGTCCGGTAGTTCCAAGGAAGATGGCAGAAATTAAAACAGTAGTTCGCCGTGTTTCCAATTGATCATCAATGGGATATTTCGGGGCGTGGAAACGAAACTTCAAACGTATACTACGCGCCCAACGTAGTGAACGCAAGTATATTTTGACAGCGGATCTAGTACTACAAATTCGACCTTGTAAATTCTACCTTGCAAAGTACAGCACTTTTTTAGCATTTGTGCTACATAGTGAAATTCAGTTCTATACACGGAACACGACAACACAACAATTTTCAAGTTCAAATTTCAATTACACGCATTGAAAGTTTGATTCGATAGCGTTTAATTCAAATTTGAATTTTAAAATATTATGTCGTCATGTACCGTGTATATATTTGAATTTAGTAGCACATATTCTACACATGTAAACTATACTTTACAAAGTGGAATTTGAGGGAAAATAATTATGGAAAATGGCAAATTCTTGTTTTTAATATATAAAATACATCTTTATATGCGTAACAAGTGCAATGCCTTGCTACATACGCTGTATTATATACTATGTAGCTGAAGTTCACTATGTAGTATACATACTGCACATGTAAACTATACTTTACAAGGTAGAATTTCTGATTTTTCAATGGAGAGTTTCCTCAATTTTTCTCTTATACTGGACTCGAATAGCTTATCCGATTGTGTTGGAATTGCTCTTGGCTACTGCCATGAGCAAAGAAGCATTGATTCCTGGATTTTTCGTTCACTCATTTCACTTCAAATTCAGTTGATTTCCCTTCTTTGTAGAGATGATAACAATCATTTTACAAAGAACTACAAGGAAAATCAAGTGCCAATATATATTGGTTTTGATGGCCTTGTTTGGGTAGAGTCGAGATTGAAGTGAAATGAGTGAATGAAAAATCCAGGAATCAATGAATAGAAATGGGCTCAAAAAAGACAGAACTTCTTCGAAAATCGCTACCAAATGCGGAACTTTTCTTTACTCATGACAGTTGCCAGATACAATTCCAATACAATCGGACAATCTATTCGAGTACTTCCCAAAAAAAATTTTTGGTCCAATTTCAAAAATCAGTGAAAAATTGAAGATTTCATTCTGCAACTATGCTTTTCTTCCGATATAACTGCTATTTGGATATTGGAATTTTATTTTTGTATCACAAAAGTTATCTATGCCAAATTCCAAGTAAATTGGATGAAAAATTGATCATTTTTACTTGTAAAGTATAGTTTACAATACAATGCATCGAGCGTCATGGTATACTTAATCAGTTTATTTATATTTCCGTACAGACTTTGAAAACTTCTATTCCAGTAAACAGTAGAATGTATTCAGATTGGGATTTGTTCGACAAAGTTTCATTTTTAATTTTTACGGCACATATGTTTATGGAAAACAACTCCCGACAAAACGTGATAAAATAAACCTCACTTCAATTTTATTTTGATTGTTCAAAATGTCAAAAATATGAACAATAATTAAATAAAAATGGTGGCAAATGCTAATTGTACTAGTTTCAATCAGTTTATTCTAGTACGTTATATACTGGGAGATCAACAAAACATGCTGTGTAGCAATGCTAAACGTAAAATCACGCAAAATTGAACATTCATTTAACATTTCATTCAATTTATTTGGATAATTTTTATATAGGAAATGAAGTTTCTAGACATGGGTTTTAATGGCCTAGTTTGAGTAGAATTTACAATGGCGTGAGAAAACAAATTGAAAAATCCAGGAATCATTGAACGGAAAAGTGGTAAAAAGTCATAGAACTTATCTTAACGAGTTTTAGATTCAAATAATGTTCATTGAAAAAGGAATTTGAAAAAAAAACATTTGAAAAAAATTCGAAATTATTATTCAAAAACATTTACAGGAAATCATAAAGCAACTGAAGATATTTTTCATTTTTGTTGGGAAACGTAATAGATCGTAATTGATACTACGTGGGGCGCGTAGTTACTTGTGGCAGCACACAGAACATAACTACGCGTTTCTGGGCCCCGGGATATTTGTGACGCATCAAAATTGGCATTTGTACTGCAATTTCGCTTTTTTGGATAGTTTCAAACGAGAATATATAACTCTATATCTAAATTCCTGTAGTTGTGAGCTTTCAATTACCGGCTGTCACTCAACATTCAATGTATACCTACTATTGTCAGGAAACTAAATCACTGGTTAGCAGAAAAACGGGATTTTAAACATCTGGAAATTCTGCAAAAAGCAACTTTGAAAACTTCTGTTGGATGCGCTTACTATTTATCTTCTTCTTTCAATTAAAATAAAGTAAACTTGCACAAGCAACAATTGTTATGCTATTGTCGCTTGCGGCGCAATGAGCGTACAGTTTTTCTTCTCCTCAGTAGGCTAAATTTAGAGCATCGAAATGGAAAAAAATGGCATCAGCCCACCGAATGCATTAGTTCTCTGAAATGAATTCTCGCTGATTAAAGATCATCAAATCGATTTATCAATCCGCTGTTTTCGCGAAATTCCTTCTATTGGAGAGGCTTTAAATGCAACACTGAAACACAAAATATGAGCTATTGCCAGCTATGGCAGCATATAATTTGTCTGCTAGCAGCCAACAAAGTGAAAACATTCAAAATGGCTCACGAAAACTTATGACCGAATACAAATGAACAAAGCGAAAGTATGAAAAATGAGTGCAAAGAAATTCAAGTAGAAATTGTGAGCGCGCGCGAAACACGTAAATAATTTAATCTCATATTTCGCATTATTCCAAATTACATTAAGAGTATAAATTTTCATTAAACGCATCTCTTGAAAGAGGCGAGAAAAGCAGAGAAACAAAAAGAGCTTGCTTCTATCGTGAATCGTTTTCTTCCGGCTTCAATTAGAAACATGAGAGATGAGCGAATGAATACATACACACACACACATACACACAAAACAGCGCGAATAACTTGTGGAAGTGAAAGCGGTAATCATTTCTTTAAAACTCGACACCGTTCGCCAAATCAACGATGTGACGCACCAAAATATCGGGCCAAAAGAACACCATAATTACCGGAGCAAATATATAAAAGCTGAATGTGTATCAAGTGTATGTAATGACCCAAACATTCGCTCTTCGAAACAGAGAGACTTGCTTTGAATGGAGTCCTTTTGATGTGAACTAATTGTTATTTGAAAACTGCAATTTGCAGATATTAAAGTATGATTATGCGAGTGCCAAATCGCGACTTGCGACTTCTTTTCCATTCACTATGATGCTATTGCTATTGCAACTTCTTACGTTGCGTTCGCGAACTGAAGAGAAAAAAAAGAGGAACCGATAGAGAGGGAAGAGGGAGAGAGAAAGAGAAGGTTTAGCGACCATTTGTTGTACTTATGCAAAACATTATATGCTGGTGTGCTAAAAGACCGTGCTTTTTATGGCACATGCTACGAATCTCATTGCTGATACTTATTGCTTGGCATAATTAGGGTACAGTGTTTCCTATTTAATTATAATGTAGAATATGTGTACGTTTATGATATAGCAAAGAAAATAATGTGCTCTTTGAGGATATATTCAAACAAGCGCATAGACCGATGCTCAGTATCTTGTGTTGGTCATCGTCGTACGGTTCTTACATCCGATCACATTTATCACAGTCGTTTCTCTCTTTCACTCCTCCTTTTTTTTGTATATTCAAACGTTTTTCAACACGCTTCAGTTTGCTTTGGTCTTTTCTGTTATTTTCGATGGAAATAAGAAGAAGGAAAACCATTTACGTACGCAAATTTTCATTTGTGCAGTATAAACGGATGTTGACTGTTAAGGTCAAACTTTGAATACACGCAAACAGTACACAGCATATACAGTAAATGCTGTAACATATGATGAAATCGCAAAAAAAACTGATGTGCTCAGTGTTCTAGTTGTTGTGTACTGTGCTGTGTTCTTCCCTCGTTCTTCTGTGTTTCGCTCCGGAATTGCATGTGATAATGCTCCTACTGCTGTTGCTGCTGCTGATACACGATGAAAATTCCATCGAACTGAAATCTGATTTTTACTTATGACGTTATTCCCGTTATACATACACGCAGCGTTCATGCAGTCGAGGCACTGTGAGCATTCGAGCGGGATAGAGTGTGAGAAACAGAGCAAGAGGGAGAGAGGGAGAGAAACTTTTGCACATATTCCTTGCGTACGATTCGACATAAGAGCTAAAAATAGCTCTTAAATGTATAAAAAGATACGAACCGTCTCTATGCGACAACTATACAAAAAAGCTATTTTTAGAAAGTGGAGAAAATT
Organism: Sitodiplosis mosellana; assembly: GCF_009176505.1. Classification (NCBI taxonomy): domain Eukaryota; kingdom Metazoa; phylum Arthropoda; class Insecta; order Diptera; family Cecidomyiidae; genus Sitodiplosis; species Sitodiplosis mosellana. The sequence goes on along the minus strand of NW_022601467.1, from coordinate 11,882,598 downwards.
GGGTTACACTTCGGTTCGTTCGTTCGTACTGGAATTATTTCATGTCTGTACACGCTATGCTCTCCCTGTTTCGGCGTGTGTGCCACATTTATCTGTATAATTTATATAGAATATGGATGTATGCGGCAATGTATAAAAAACACCACATATTTGCCTCGCTCATGCTTTCGCGCGCGTTATGTGTGTACTCGGTACTGTGTGTAATTGCGGGAAAAAGTCGCATATTGCTGGAAGCGCTCCAGTTTATGAGAAGCAAAGCAGAACACGGAGAGAGGGTACAATTTAAACCAGTTTGAACGGTGGCTACATCATCAGTAGCATGAGCTACTCATCAAAACAGAACATATCAGATATATTTTAGTGTATTCGATACGCATTATTTTTCATAATAAGCATCACATCGACAATGAGCCAACACTCGAAATCCATGTGACTGCGTCAATTCATTCGCTTGGTTCAGTTCACGTTTCACCATTGTATTTTGAACGATGTACGGTATGAAATTGAGGGTATTTTAGCAATTTTTTTTTTCGTGTATGTTGCTCGTTTCGATTCGATGAGGAGAAAAGAAGAAGAGAGGAATACACACTATTTTGGTTCAATCACTGAACGGTGTGGCATAATCGAGCAATTGCCATCATCAATGTATCTGAATCATTGATGGAATCGTCGACATGTTTATCTGTCAGTTTTCTCTCTTTCTCTCTCCGTCAATGCGATGATCCGAAAATGTTGAATAAAATGTGAGAGATGAATGCAGCACATGTCATTGGCAATATACTATGTGCAAGCACTATCGAAAGCTCACAATATGATTTATACGTCACAGATTTTAACATGTTTCATAGTTGTTGGTGTGGATATGTGTTTCCATTTCGATTTCATTTTATTTGGTGTGTATATAGTACACATATATATATATTCACAACGTCGACCGCAAGTGATGATGCCATCGGGGCTCTCGCTGAAAGATGTTTATGGTTCAATAATCGAAACGAATGCATACGAAACAACTGCTTTAAAATTTAATGGTGAGCGAACGGGTGAGAGGGAGCAACGTGCAAGCAGCGAACAAACAGTAAACAACAACCGCATTTGTATAAATTTATCATTGCGTTAGCGCAAATGTAACACCGAACCTGAGCCCATCAACCGTTTCACCATCACCGTTTTGTGTACCATATATTGAACGATTTATTATTTGTGCCCAGGTCGATTCACATCCCATTTAATATTAAATGCGCCTAATTAAATTCAAATTTACTTTGCTCATATTATTAGTAGTTTTTGGCATTTGTTTTTGTGCCACTTGTGCGTGAATTTGGTAATAGAAGGATTAAATATGGTATAAATATAAATTGTGGTTATATCAAAGTCAGTGATTGGATTTTTCGCGCCATTCGTTTATAGACATTGAGCATGAGTGAACAGGAGAGAGCGAAAGAGAGACACGAAATATGATACGACCGATGAAATTAATATTGCGATGGTGTTTTCAATCAAAAGCATTCAAAGCTTTCCTATTAATTTTATGCTTAATCAGATATTTCACGAAATGGATACGTGTCGAACGGTTTCTTATTACTTACTCTTGTTAAAGCAGCGAGTTCGATGCATTTAGCACAATGCGTAAGCGAAGGAACGAGTAAAAAGGAGCAGAAATGGAGAATGAGATTCAAAAGATATGCAAAAGCGTTGGCAAAATACGTTCCAAACCGCACCGTAATTGAATGCATTGGACTTGAAGCGATAAGTGAACCGATAAACATTCATGACAATGCCAGCAACTCCGTTCGTCAATTTATTTCACTGAATCATGCTTAAAAGCGCCGTTTCATCAGCAACGAAGTGTTATTGAACGGCCGAAAGAGACGGAGGAAGTAAATGGTGAAAGAGATAGGGTGAAACGCACGAGAAAAACACTCATATTTATCATCATACAATAAATTACATGAACTTAATGAAAAATGGAATTCAAATTAATTTGAAATGCTGTTCACCAAATGAGGATCTATTTAATCTAATTATTAATTTACACAAATGCACGGTTCCATGTACTTGTTCACAACAACATACTTACACCCTCTCCACGCCTCTCTCTCCGAAAGCATACACTTAAAAACAAATGCAACAGCCTCTTCACAACTTTTCAACAGCAACCTGATTAATACGTGTCTTGTGTGGCATAACCAAGTGAACAAAATTATTGCATAGCCCATTGAACACAGCCAATGTGTGTGTGTATGTGTGTGTGTGTGTGCGCTGTGCGTACTTTTGTGTGCAAAAATGTCATTTGCACTTTCAACATGTGAACTTAATTAAATATGCGGTTTGTGGCAAAACGAAATTCATAATTAAATCCATTCGTCCGCGAGCGAAATACAATTAAAACTTAATATCATCATCATTTTCATTTGTTATCGATTTATAATTTTATGCAACAATGTGTATATGTGTAAACGCAATAAAAAAAACAACAACAACAACATTAGTCGGCGAATGTAAAGCAATCGATAAAGCTTTTGTTCGTTTGGTTTTTTTTTTAATATTTCGCAAGCACTCTCCATCCCCACTACAAAAATTCCGAAACAATAGTCCAAAAAGCCTTTGTGAACCATTGTTTGTGATTGTTGAACTAAATTTGCCATGGTATTAAGAAAGTTTTTCCAAGTAAGAGAGTTGGTCGGAGAACAGAGCGAAAAAGAGAAGGATAGGCAGACAGCAAAAAGAGAGGTGGAGTACAAATCGGCATCCTTGAAATCCCGATAGATTGTTGTCGCCGCAGAATCGTTTAATTAGACACGCCAAAATGAACATTTTGAAGTGAGAACATCTACAGTCATTCACATGAATAATGTCTGGTGGTAGTGGTGGTGTAACAAAAAGTTGGTGGACAGTAAATAAATTTTGGCGTGCTATTGACGTTCACATTATTTGTTGTTCTACAGAGCCACTCTCTTACGTCTCATCGAAAGCCCCAAGCAGCAGACCGAATATTGGAAAATGTGTATAGATGTCGTCGCGTTCGCATAAGATACAAACATCGAAATAAATAATTAAAAATCGACTGTGTTAGTGCGAGCAAACAATTTTGCAGGTGTTTGAATAAAATACTTGGTTGCATACACAGAGGGAGATTGATGTAGAGTGAGAGATACAGAGAGAGAGATACATACGTGAAGAATATTGAACGTAGTGATCGAGTTTGATGTATGGATAACCAGTTAAAGTATTTATGTTTACAAGATATAAACGCTAGAGAAGAAATCGGAATGGGGAAAAGATGTAGAAGCGAAAAAATCGGTGTTGAGCACAAAAATCCGAAATAATGTAAAGATTATACGCAAAACAAATGTATGTGAGACCACACGTGAGGTGAGTACGAATGACGAATGACGTGTGGTGTGAATTTTCTGTTCAACAAACATGTTTATCTTTATCTCGTGTGCACACATACGTTGCTCGACGAAGACAAAAAACCAGTCATTGGATGTAGTTTTTCTTTATTTATTTCATCGTCGTCGTCGTCGTCGTCGTTGTTGCAGCTATAAGGCAAAAAGTGTAAAATGGAATGCTCGAACGCAAACATCGAGTGTGAAGTAGCTATGGGGATGATGGAGAAATTACAACACACGGGAAAAAATATAACAATATAAACATCATTAGGGATTTTTTCACTCTTGCTACACTCTCTCTCTCTCTCTCTTTCCTCACATCTTCTTCCTCTTCTTCTTATTGTTGTTGCACACGTTCACGTTTGCTCGTTCGTTAGATCCTTGTTGCTTCAATTCCATTCAAGCAGCCACTTTCTTTTCTCTTTATCATTTCGAGGATATTTAATACTCCGGCAAAGAAGCATACAACAATACATCAAATTGAATGTTTCTCTTTCTCTTCGCCTTTCGTTGTGTGTGTGTGTATGTGTTTGTTTCTCTATATTCATCTGCTTGTTTGCTCCCATTCCATGTAGTGCGTAGCGCTGGTTTATTGTTGTTACCGTTACTTTTTTTTGCTGTTGCTGTTGTTGTTGTTTTTGTTGTTGGTAAGTGTGAAAATTAAAGTAAAAAAAAAAACAGGAAATCCGTACAAGCACGCAGTTCTTTGCGGATAGGAGCAGAAGTGCGAAGCCAAACTAAGCAGAAAATACAATGGCTACAAGTCGTGGTGGTTAAATTAGCATAGGAATTTGGCACCAGCATTAAAGCGATATACGGATTATCATTAGCTCATTAAGTTGGAAAAAAATGGGGATACGATGAAAATCGGAGATACAATGACAGAATGCCAGAATGCTCAAGCCTAACATATAATGGCAGCAGCAAATACGAACGAGCCGCAATAACAGCACAAATAATACACACACACATACACACATACACCCACAAAATAACACGAACAAAAGAAAACAAACACGCAAAAGCGAACGAAAATCACATAGAACAAACAGAACACACACTACAAACATATAAATAAACACTTATAAGCAGATACACATAAAAACAGAAATGGGCAAATAACCTGAATAATAAGCGAACCAGAAGAGGAAGAAGAAGAGGAAAAACGAATTCGTTGCAACTTCGGTGGTGTCAGAATGTGGAGGTGATGGTTTGTCACTCTCTCTCTCTCTCTCTCTCTCTCTCTCTCTCTTTCTCGTTCCCTCACATTGTGAGAGATGCATTTCATCTCCCATTTGTGCCCATGAAACACGGCAATGCTCTTTCTCTCTCTTCTCTGTTAAGTGGGTCTGTTGCATCACCTTGGAGAGTAGATAATACATGACTTATTTGTAGCGTTCAGCTGTGGAACATTTTCGAAATCTTCAGTGAATTCGTTGGATTCAATTAAAGTGTCAAGTCGAATTTCGTCACTATTTACCTGATAAAACCTGAATGGAGCTGGGAGTGCTGCTGGAATCAAATGTAGTAAGCATAAATTGGTAGCAACGGAATCAAACCAAACTCAAACTTGGCTGCGAGTACGTGTTAAATTTTTAATTTAATTTCCTGTGCCACTGCGGAGAGAGTGAGAGAGTGTGTTTGCCGCGCATAATGAAGCACAAACTGTACATGCTCTGAATCATAAAACAACAACGAAATTCGATTTTTTATCCGTTGTTGTTAGATAGAATAAATGGAAGATTTTTCATGCGTTTGCGAATTTTTTTCCAAAGACGAAAACAATGGCATGAAAAAAAATGAAAAAAATGGCAAATCATAAAATCCACACGACTAAACCGAACTAAACCGGGCCGAGCGCAAAACATGCACACACATATATATCCGCTATTGAATTGAACTACGACTATGCCGTTGAATAGATGGGGATTTAGTTACCCGAATCTTTGACGAAATACACACTTCATCTTTTGGCGATTCTCTACAATAGAAAAACATCCAAGCGGAAAGATGATGCTTATAAAAACGACACTCAGTGACTTATTCTATTTCAAGGAGGGAAAACGTTACATCATGATAGTTTAAAACTTGTACAAATGGATTTGCGTAGATAATTCATCTTTTCGTTTTTGGTGCGATGCAACGAGGGATGAAACGAAAAGACAAACCCAAATGGAATGTCTATATATAGAGCACTGTTTCAATGACGAATCGAAGCGTATGTATACTGTGTCTGTGTCTGTGTGTATGTGTATTCATCCTAAACTCCAAGTTATTTGGTGGCAAAACTGGTTTCGCAAAAGTGGGTCGAATGTGTAATGGGTTGCGATAAGAGTATGTGCTACCACATCCAACAATATCAACGAATCATTCATTCATTCGTTTGCTCGCTCATTCACTGCTCAATGCTGATTTGCGTTTTGCGTTTTGCTCTCTTAATCAAAGCGAAACGATATCTCGAGAATCAAATAAAATCGCAGAGAAAAATCTTGTTTAGTTTTGCCCCGAAATTTGATAATCATTCTCAATCTTTGTTCAATAATAACTTTGTTTGATGATGAAGTGGTGCACAGCAGCTGAACGAAAATGATGACGGGGAAAAATGAGCAGAAAAAAAAATTAAAATAAAAGAAAAACATAATATTTCAACAGCAACAGCAACAACAGCAGCAGCAGTGGCAAGTCAAAGGAAATAAAAACGAATCAAATTATCTTCATCCAGTCAAGAATATAGCTGAAATATTGTTGTTGACTTTATTTTGTCCTTCAAGCAATGCTCTCTGTTTGTGCTGAACACTGACAGTGATATGCTCAACTGAATGTAAGTTGCCGCACACGCTTTCAACTTGTCGTTTTTGCCCCGTTCAAAACAGTCGAAATTGAAGATGAACTACAACGAACAAAAGACGAACACGAAATTGAGGGGACAGAGGATCAAAATGGGGCAAACAACAAAAGCATCGACAACGACAACAACAAAAACAACAAAAAATAAGAAAATACGAATATTAAGTTACGGGTTTCACTCTCTCTCTCTTCTTTTCCTCCGTTGTTGGCGTCGTCGTCATCATCGTTCTTCTTCCTATCTTTTTTTCTTCCATTTTCTCCCCCGGTCCTCTTTTTCTCTCACTCGTTTCCTCTGTTTTACTTTTTGAAAAACCCCACAAAATTTATCGGTGTACATTGTACACGATGCATTTTCGTTCCCTTTTTGCCGGTCAAATAAATAAAATGTATTGTACAATCTCCACAGTGCTCGGTGTGCGTGCGTGCGAACGAGTGCGCGCTCTCATTCGTGCGCTTAGTGCACCATTGCATATTGCAAGTGTTGTAGATATTATGTGCACCATTCTTCTTTTGATTTGGACAGCTCTCGTTTGTATGCAAGACTATTCAATCCATTTTAAGCAGCACTTGTAAGTTTATTTGGAGGTTTCTATAAATAGAAATACGAACGACTTGATGGAAAATAATTATTTCGTTTTGTATCTTCTTTTCGCTTCATTTTCGTTTTTCACAGTCTCTCTCTCACACACACACACGCACACACACTCCCCCTCCTTTCCATTCTATTTGCTTCGTCTTCATTTTCCCAAACCGCATATATATAAACACATATATACACAGTGTAACACGTTTTATGAATGCATCGACGATGTCGACGACGACGCATTTGTAATGCGCTTCGATTTTCTAAACTATGTCATGTTCACATCTGTTTTTCCAACAGTTTGGAATGGATGGTGAAACGAAGATGAAATGATGCGGTCGTACATATAAATCATTTTTCAATGTTGCATTCTCGCACTTTTCCGTCGTATTCCCCGAACTTCAATCAAACACATCGATTTTTGCTTTATCGCTTCGTTCGTCTGTCGCTTTTTCTATCTCTCTCAAATGGATGGATGGATCACAGTTGGATTTCCGTACGTTGAGCAATACTATTTTCCCTTTTTTTGCTGTCATCTACGATTACTGTTCGAGCAATCTGATGTTTATCAAATACTTTAAAGTTTTTTTTTTGTGCAGCAGTTGGAAGCGCATTCAAGTGATCTTCGTCAAACAAATGTGATCAATACGAGTAGCGTTCCATTCATTGCGTTTGATTGAATAATATCCGATAAACTAGCGAGAGCGGATGGAGGATTGCGGACAGAAATTGATATGAAGACACAAGCTTTTGCTATATCTCTAAATCGTGCAGCGACTTTTCAAACATTTTCACTTGAGAACGAGCAAAGTTTTTCATTTTTCCCGGTTTGCCAGAGCGACATATACATATATACATATGAATGTTATGTACATAAAAAAAAGTCGTGCTCTTACTTTTTGATGGCAAATGCCAGTGCAAACAAAGTAGTTTTAACGCATCTACTACTTAAATCTTGATTCGCAGACATTTAAGCAAAGTTTAACCGTTTGCTTGGCTTCCATGATGTAGTCGTAGTTTGTTTTTTATTACTTTTACTGCGGTTCGCCGCACTGGTAATCCGCGTGCAACAATGTTGACGAAGTCAAAACCCAAATAAAAATGCAATGAAACCAAAACAGAACAGAAAAAGACGAAAGGAAGAAAACGAAAAACTTCGACAGATGAAGAAGTATAGCCAGCTTTGGTAGAGCTAGAGCTGCTAGAGCTAGATGAATGTGTTGGGTTAGAGAGCGGTTTGATTGAGATATAAGGGGTACTTACCTTGAAACTCCTTTCGAGCGGCACTAACCGATGTCACAATGTTTGCAACGTGTCCCAAGACCGTTGCGAATAGCATTAAACCGAACAATAGCTGCGCAATGACGAACACATATTCACCTTTGGAACGTGGTCGCGGTAAATCGCCGATCGTTGTTAATGCTAACGTGCACCAATAATAACTTTGCAGATATTGTTTCACTACATCGACCGATTCAGAGTCATGGAATACCCACATTTTCGAACCGAATCCATTATTTTTATAGATTATATGATATAGGCATGCATTCCAATGGAATATAACCAGTAGATAGTGTATTAGGGCGACCGAACGAAATAAATTTGGATAGTTTGTGTGGCGTTCGGTGCGATCCATGAACGCCCAAAACCGATAAATTTTCACTAAACGAAATGATCGTAGTATGGAATTAAAACCGATCGATAGATATAAAAAGTCTAATGGCAACAAACACAAACAATCGATATAAAATGTCGTTGAGTTCATATAGTGTTGTCGCAATTTGGTTGAGTCTGTTTGTAATACGCCGTCCTCCAAGTAGCCGGTACGAAAATGAAATAAAATATCCACTAAGTATAGAAAATCCGAAAAATAGTCTAAGCAAAACCACACGATAATTGTCTGTGTATTTATCTCTTGGAATGCAAACCGATAGATTATCACCCAGAAATTGTATAAAAATGCCAATGATACAACCATTGACCAGTAATAGCACAGACGGCCAGCCGGATCAAATACAAATGTCCATTTGGTTGAATGCCGTTGTCGTGCCGATGTTGATGCGGTCGTAGAGCATCCCGATCGTCGGCCAAACCTGCAAATGGATTTGTTGACGTTTTCGTTGGTGTTTACCATAATATTTGTGACAATTGACGGTTTTGGAGGTGGTGGTGGTGATGATGATGGTGATACGTACCGATCAGTTCCATTACAGCCGCCGGGCGGCGGTGGACCCGTGCTGCCCAAATGATTACTTGATGCATTTGTGCCCAGTGTATTTGCCGTTGAGCCACGTGCACCAGTTCGATTCCACGTATCAAGCAATGGCTGGTCGCCAGCTTTCAATCGGCCACGCTCTTTTCGACGATTTTTCCGTGACAAATCCATTTCGGATGCGGTTGCCGATACGTGTGTGTGTGACGTACGTGTTGCACATTGCGGTGATATGCTATCGCGTGATGTCGAGAAAAATCCTTGCTGAGAAATACTCTGAGTAAATTGCGGGCGATTCATCGCTGATTTATTGGCCATACCTGAATGGAGAAAAAGAGTAAAAAAAATTGGTCGCAAAGGAAGCAAAATTAGTACGTTTTCAAATGCCTAGTTTGATTTTAAAAAAAACATATTTTCTCTGTTAGGTTTTATTGATTGGATTTTAAAATGGGTCTAAAAAGCCAGACTGAACGTTTTCTGCAAGAGGAACGGGCAAATTGAATTGGTTTCCAAAGCGGTTAGAATGGTTAGCAAATTTATGCTTAATTTATACTAAAACTTGAGCTGCAAAATGTGACATTGAATCGAATGAAGCTGGAATGGGATAAACGGGAGAGAGGGGCGGAGTAAATTCTGCTGATGATAGTTTATGCTGAAAGTCATCTGTTTGGTATGCATGCCGCATTTGCGATGTAATTGACTACTTTAATAGACATTATTTTGGGTTCAAATTGCTAGGAAATGTTTACACAGGATATAAAGCATTTATGTATATGCAGTATACATGTATGTTTGGCGATGGACTTTATATACACTATGCAGCATATATGTATTTTTTGGCATTTAAATATGCAAATAAAGATATGCATGTAGTGCTGTCATGTAAATGGGCACATACTAAACGGGCTTCAATCTATGCAATATGAAAGTAGGCGAATAGACACTTACAACAGCAAAAACAACAACAGAAACAACAACAATAATAACAACAAATTAACACTTGGATTCACACTTTACATCAGTGATACTTTCTAAAAAAACGTGACCATTGGTTACTCATACTCATTTAAGAGGAATTGGATTGTTTTGTAGTTGCATAATGAATACATGGCATTTTGGGTTAAACACACATAGCACAATATTGTTTTTGGTAAGGTTCGACTTTATCTAAAATAAAACCGACTCAATTCAAAACACCAAAGTAATAACTATTCACTAATAATAATCGTAATCATCATCATCATCGATAGGGGGTACATGTCAGTCTTTTATGTTGTCAGATGCATGTATTTGATTCGGGAAGAGCGGGATGAGGTGTATGTGTACGTATGGTGGTGTGTTCAGTGTGTATGAATAGATATATATGGTGTTTTGAAAATGGTTATTTTGGGTGTTTTGCTGGGGTCATTTTTCGTTGCTTACCCATAACATTATTACATTCATCGTTGGGAACATAATATTCATCAATGTTAAAATGTTGTAAGGCTCGATTCGATGTAATTGTTGCTAGATCGTGTGAGTGTATTGCATCATTTGATTTAGATGAATGCAGTGAATGTGGCATCATTTGTAAATTGACTTTCGATACAGCCATTGCCAATGCGTTGCCATTTAATGACAAACGCGACGATGGTATTGCAGTTGACGATGGCATTGAGATTAAACCAAAACTGTTATCGACCGATGTTGATAATTCGGTTGTTGGTGAAGCTGATAATTTCAAGTGTTAGTGTAAACATCAGTGTTGTGTATTTTATTCATTATGGATATTAAATAAATAACTTGGTAGAAAATGTGAAAGCACGTACCCGATGATTCAATAACATCAAACACACACACACACACACACATACATTCACAACAATCACACTTCAACATCTCAGATGGTAAATACCACATTAAAGTCAAGTGACCATTGTGATGACTGTTTATTTGTTTTACTTTTGATTGAAATTTGCATAAAAAAGGGGCAACGACGACGACAATGTTTGCCAAACTTAATTTAGATGGGCGGTAAAGCTCCCTACTTCACGGGACATCATTTCGTTCTTCAAATATTGCGCATGAAGTAAAGAAGCGACAATGGCAGTAGTAACGAACGCCTATTAATTAACAATATGATCTTATCAGAGGAGAGATGAACGCAATGATGTGGTTTGCTTCACAGCTTTTGAAAAATGATTGATAGGCTGGAAGCTTAGAATGACGGAAAACAATATGTCGCAATATAAATGAGTTCAGAAAATATACCGTTTAACATCCGCCAAGCATACACAAGCACACACACATACTGGCCCACAAGTTCTGCAGAACTGTGTTTATGTGTATGATGATGGGGCGTGTTCAGAAGTCGAGAGTCAAAATCAAGAATCATCACTCAAATCGTTGAACATTTCAGCTATGAATAGAGAATAAATCAGCTAGAATTTCAGGCTTCCCGACAAACATCGAAGAGGAAATGACTGTGAGTCGATAAAAATGACAAAATGTATGAACGAATGAATGAACGAAGAGAAAAAAGAATCATATTCGCATCGAATCTAATCGAAATGTGTGCAGCAACAGTATAAATCATGAAAAATGGTTTTTGATTAGATTCCATCAGTATGTTTATGTTGAATGATATCAACTCGGGAAACGGGAGAAAAAAAACGAACCCATGAAACAAACGGCAACCGATAGAAGAAAAGAGAGGCAGGGGAAAAAAATCGGCCGACACGGCTGAAGGGAACAAGAACAAACGATCAAAAAGACGATCAACATAAAAATGTTGTAAAAACCGTAAAGTGAAAGTGGAAAAAAAAGGTGACGGAAGAAGAGAGATAGAGAAGAGAACACAACTGTAAGTATATAATCATCACCCATCTTTGAAGTGTCGCATCATCATTGTCATCACTATATATATTACGCGTGACAACGTCATCAGTAATTTTATACACGTCTAACATATTTTTATTGCTACTAACTGCCGCCACATCAAGCACTTATACACACTCAGCGAGTGAGAGAAGAAGAAAAAAAACAGGCAACGACTCTGGATCAGGCTCACAACGCGCGCGAATACACAGTACATATACACACAAACAAAATTAGTGAATGGGAAGAGATAGCATAATGAAAGCGCATACATGAATAATGGCGCATCACACTAAATATTATCGTTGGCAATGTAAATGGTGAAAAGGTAATATAAGGTGTCTGCGGGCCACAGCACTGGCAATGTGAAAAACAATGAAATTATTGAAGATGACAGTATTACTGCAGCAGCAGGAGCTGCAGCACAAACGAAAAGCCAAGTAGAAAATTCATAAAATAGTTTTAAATAGACTTTCGTCTGAACTTGCAATCACAATTTAATGAAAAACTGTAAAACTTCATTAAACCACCAACGCTTTTGCGGATAACGAGACAGTGGCAAATGAGAATGAACACAGAAGCCAAAGAAATACACAGAGATGAAACAAAAAACAAATGGGTGAGGGTGAGAGTATAATGTGTTATTTGTTTTTGTTATGAGAAATGAAATGAAATGAAATTTAATGCAATCATTCCATATATATATATATATATATATATATATAGATATAAATTGACGTATAATGAATTGACGTGGTTTTTTTTTCTTCTCTTCTGCCTCCAATGTTTTGGCAAACTCCCATTCAGTGACCCAGTTAACAATTTTATCACAATCATTTGCTATATATACGAGTATAGGCAAGAAAAGCCACTTTTGAGGACAAATCAAAATTATGGACAAAAGTTTTGCTGAAATTTCCAACATAGCATTGGCAAAAAAAACTTTTTTTCATACACATTTTAATACAATTTATCATTGGTTTTTATGACTAGAAATTAGTATTAAGATTAAAAGCTCAAATGACCACGTAAAAAAAAGCAAAAAATAAATTACGTCAAATTGATCAATAAGCGTATTTGATTCTAAGCTAATAAAAAGGAAAAGTAATTTCACAATTACTGTGATGACAAACAATCTCATAAAGTGCCATCAACATCAAAATTAAGTTAAAATCTTTCGTTGGTTTTATTTAAACTTTTTTTCTTCCGAAATACAATTAAAATCAACAATGGAATGCTATGTATACTGATACATGTATTTGGTTGGAACTCGGTTGACCGAAGCGCCCTCTAAAGAACCTATGGCGAGTTCGTGATGTCCGTATGTTATACTTCAGTATGACTTTTGACAGAACGGAGAGTTTACTTGATTGTATTGTCATTAGCTTTGGATTATCTAGGTGGTGTTTGTGCTCAATGTCAGTTGTTAAATTCAAAACGAATAGGAGAGTTGATTAAGTTACTTTGCCCGAATGGAAGTGAAATAAAAAAAAACATTTGATGAAAGACAATGTATAATGTGTATGACAGTTTAAGACACATTGAACTTGTTACCTGGGAGATGTGATAATTTAAAAAAAATGTAGATTTTAATCGTTCATTTTGAACGCAGGTCAATAGGATACTTTTTTTATTTGAATTAAATGTTTCGAACGAAAATTAGCAATTAAAACTTAATTTGAAGGCACAACCATTTACCATATTCATACCAATATTCAAGGTTGGCCAAGGAACAATGGTCGACATAGACCGCAATTGAGTGCCACCCTGCTACCTCATGACATACGTGAGTTCTATAATCACCGTGCTTAACCAAACGAACTGTGCATTTTTTTGGAGCAGCTGGTATGTCATAGGAGTTCTATGGAGATTCAGTGATTCAATGAAAAGACAATTTTGTGGTGACATCTCTTGGTTGTGGTAATATTGTCACTTTGTAGTCACACGAAGTGTAGGGGAAAAAAAACCAAAACAAAAGGTGAACCCATGTCTATGCTCAAAAAGAAGCGAAAGCAGAAGCGTAAATTGTTACGAAATGGAACAAAAAAAGGAAATCGAAAATGAACTTTGAAATTTTCATGACGACAACCTGAGCACCACAATTCAGCACGTCAGCTCGAGTGTAACCGTTCGTCTTTTGTTGTGTGTCGTGTGTCTGTTTGGGCTTTTGCCATTCAAGTACCATTCATATACACTCAATAACACAGTGCTTGACGTTTGGCTAATTACTCAATGATGTGATCAACACAATAAAGTCTTGATTCTCTCAGCGACGGATGCGAATAAGTGGGATTGAAACTCTTGCTCACGCTTACATTCACACACAAATTAAAAACTATTGACAACTTCAACGGAACACCAAATCGAGAAAGGAAATTTGTATAAAGTTTAAAACTGTGTTTTTTTTCTATCCTTTATCCAACATCATGGTCCCCCAATGGTCGTTTACGCATTCATCTGGTGCTTTATTGTTGCTTTTGCTTTTTTTCTGTTCTTCTTCAATCTACGTGTTCGCACTTGGTTCTCTTTCTTCCGTTTCCATTCATTAAAACCGTGTGCAATATGCAAAAGGCTTATATGGATGAGTTGAGGCAAAACTATAACGATATACGGTGGTTTGAATATCGCTTCATTAAATCGCATAATAGCTCTTGAACGTCGCTCGATATCCATTCCGATCGTTTCTCGTTTTATTTATGCACCAAATATGTTTCTATATAGTATAATATTCTGTGAAATCCTCTAAAGATGAACTCGGTGCTCGTTATTCCTTTTTCTGTCGGCAAAATTTTTTCCCTCACCGACTTGCAGCCGCTTTGACTACTCACGTTAAGCGCACAATTATGCCAATAGTTAGATTAGCGATAGCATGCCGATGCGAAAAGCTTTAAGCATGAGTACAACAACCAAGGAGCGATGATGAGGGTATAAGGAATAAAATGGGCCGAGAAAATAAAAAAGAGCACTGTTCTATAGTCTAACATAGAAGTGTGCAGTGCACTCTTTCTCTCATTGAAATTGAAGGAAGGCATGTAATGTTACGCCTTACTTCCATAGAGCACATCAACAAAATGAACTACGAACCAAGCCACTTGTTTCTCACATACAAAAGAATTGAATTACCTTTTCAAGTGACATGAAAGAAGAAGAGAGAAAAGTTCACCCAGTTACAAATCTTATGCTTCTCTTTTTGTCACATTGCTTAATGCGGTACGAAGTAGATCTGTTGGGATAGGTGACAGCATGACACTTTGCAATGGTATTACCGAATCCGCACACAAAACAGTGAGGTATCACCGCGATAATGATCTTAGAATTGAAAACAATGTGCTTTTCATTCTATTGTTGTCGATGAGTACTCGGAGAAAATTCTCATTCAAGTCGTGCAACAACGGACACTTCAATGGAGTCACGGCACATACACACACAGCATGAAAGAGAGAGAGAGAGAGAGAGAAAGAGAGAGAGAGAGAGAGTGAGTGAGAGAGAGTGAAAGAGTAAAAGAGACACTGATAGAGACAGAAAGATCATGGTAACAATTCAAAGAGCCTTAATCAATTCTTCATTAAATTGAAACAGATAGAGGTAATGTTAAAGATTTAAAACTCGAAATGTGCACTCAGTCGGTGATTTTTCGTTGAATCCCATTATGAACATTGAGACAATGAAATAAACACGTGATTAAATAATTTGAGTGCAAAGAAATGTAATTAACTCCAAATGAATGAAGTTTTACTCTTTCTCCATCGCTCTCTTTCTCTCGCTGTGTCATTTCACAAAATCTCAAGTGAAAATGCTTTTGAAACTGCGCTTTTTTTTTCCTTTATCCAAATTAAAAATACTGAAAAAATATAAGTGCAAATACACATGGACATTGAATTGCATCTAGTATAAAATAGAATGCTAAAGCGTAATGGCATCTATTCATTTAAATAACTCGTTCAATCGATGAGTATCGAGTGTGTTAATCAAACGATGCGGTCGATGTACAGTAAATACTATATGTTGAAAGTGTACGGGGCACATGGAGTATTGAGCATTGAATTGGATGCATGGAATACTTGGTACATTGATAACTTTCATATGGTGTTGGTAGCAGCGAGTTTATCGTGGTCATTATTTGCTTTGCATATACAATGCACAATATAAACCACTGTAGACCAATTAAAGTGCAGAATATGGAGAACCACACTGGATGCAAACGATTGCTTCTATCCAAATGCTGTGCTGTTGTGCATACAAAAGGCATCAATATTTCTAGAAAAGAGACGAGACGAGAGCATTGCCGTGAATTATTCATTTATAATTCAAAATGTGGTTGGGATCGCGCGTTTTACCAATTCGTAAATTCAATTTATATCGATTGTACATTTCAGTTTGATTCAATTACGTTTTCCCTTTATTTTCGTGTTGTGCTTCGCTCTCTATTTCTCTTCATCTCTTTCTCTTTCTTGCTCGCTCCCTTACAACAAATATCCAATTTTCCTATTTAGGGCGGATCGTTATGATTTTCTTTTTCATTTTATTTCGGCACGTATGAATGAAGTTTATTTACATCGGAACAAAAACAACAATAACAATGGCAAAATAGAAATAACAACAACTAACATGAATATATCAAGTCGAAATGATTGTGCACGCGATGTGCATTTGCAAAACAATGAAACAACTGCAAACAATGATATCTATCATATTTATGCGCATTTTCTCGACATTCTTCTGTCTTTGAAATCGCTTCGAATTCCCAAATAAAATACAATGCAACACAGTGGCAATCGTGTGTATGTATTCAAGTGTGTGCAAGCAGAAACAAACCCGAAAAATCAGTCCGAAATAAAGTTTGATCGATTAGCTTAATCGCATTTATTCTGTGTGTGTGCTTTTTTCATTCTTGCCGCTTTCTCCCTTCTCTTGTGCCCTTTTCTTCTACTGCTTCTTCTTCTATTTCCTTTTTGTCTGTCTGCTTCTCACACTAACTCATTCCATCGTTTCACCAAAAAGTCGTTACTCATTGACCCAGTACTTATGCAGATGAACGGAAACTGCTGACAATGTATTTAACAATAAAATTCCCATAATCAGAGCATTAACTGGAAATCTATGTTCCACATTATCAGTCATAAAAATCCGAATAAATCGTCAGCAAAGAGAATTAGAACAACTTGCAAGTTCTCTTACCAATAAGCGTGAACGAAAAACAAGACGAATGAGATTAAGCGAAAGCGGGAGAATAAAAAATCTTCTCCCTTCTATTATTTTTCTAGCTTCGTATTCGTTTGTTTTTCATCGTCTGTAAAAATGAGCATGTTACAAGACTCAAGGGCAAAAACATGAAGACCTAATAGTGCGCTTGGTTTTTGTCCAGCTTGCGTTATCATTTAATGGCGATTTTTCTCTCTCTCTCGTTCATTTCTTGTATTTCATTGGCAAGATTCAACGTCGCCCTTTTCTTTTTTGCCGTCGCAAACGGTTATTATCGCTTTTGGGTAGATGTAGCGCTAAAAGCGCAAATGATTTTTCGATTAGTTTGCTACTTGGAATCATACAAATACTTCCATATACAGTGCACACCCGAACGTACATTGATACAAAACATAACATCTATTATCTATGGAAGTGCTGCATTCGTTAAGTGTAAAAATATTGCAAACATACTTTTTCTTCTCTCTTTAACACAATGCACAATGAGAATCGGTAACAAAAACTCCAAAAATGAACAAGTTGAATGCGATATAAACTTATGTATAACACAATCAATACAAGGACTGAGATAGTGTGCGGGTGAGATTTTTGAAGAAAAAAAAGAAACGAGCAGATAAATTTCATTTGAGCATGTGGCGCAAGTGAACACAAAATCCGAGGGTATGAATTTCAAGGCACAATTTTCAAACACAATTGATCAGCAGCAAATGGAATCGTGTTCATGCTAAGCGTTTGTCGCATCAATATTCGGTTTTCATTGCATTTTATATGAATGTAAATTGAAAATAATATTAAAAAATGTAAAATGCGACTGGTGCTGTTGCTCCACTTTGCACAGATACACTTACACACACACACACACACGTCTATGTATGTATATAAATTTTATCGGGTTAGATTTGAAACCAAGCGGATTTCGGGTGCATTGCCACGAATACAATGGCATTTGAATGTGAGATGGAACTTGGATTTCGTTACAAAAACCAATCAAGTGTCCGCAGAACTTTCAAATAAACCATGGCACTGATTAAAATCAAACGATATATAAAGGAAATGATAGCATATGCTGGATGTAGAGTTTGTGGAACAAAAAATATATTTATATTTATTTTTTCTATTTCAAACTGTGCTTGTAACACTAAAAACACCGAAAAATTTCCAAAATAAATACTCATCATGGTTAGTAGAGTGTGATAGCGTTGTTCTATTTGCACAGATAGGCGTACGATAATGAAAACGTGGAAATGATAATAATTTTATTATACACATTTACAAATTTCGATTGACTTAATGAGAATACATGCTAGCGTTGCGATTTGCTCGGCAAAATGAACTGACGTTAGCTGCAAAATTCGAGCGATGTTCATATTTATTGGGTACCAACAAGCGTGCTCTCTTCCATAAAAGCAAGAAAAAGAGAATAAACGACGCCATAAAATAATGTTTGCACTTGAAAAATCCTTGTCTCTATGGGATGAACAAAAGACTGTGCAAGCAAATGCAATCGTTCGAACGGTGCGAACGGCTTCATGTAGAGCTTCACATTTTAAACAAAAGCATTTTTGTTTGTCTATTTGAAACATCCCATGATTTGTTCAATTTCTTTCAACACGAGTAAATTCTTGTCGAAGCAAGAGCCATTTTAAGGTTTCATTCTTTTCCTCGTTTCTGTCCCATATATTTCTTCGTTTATTAATACATCCAATGCAAGAGTATTCTATACAAGTTTACCTAAGCCCCGGGTCCTTAGTTAAATGCAATGCCGAATATTTGACTCGAAGCGATAATATTGTTCTTCGTCGTGTACTAACACAAGTTTTTGGTGATAAGCCGATTTCATTTGGTGAAGCAAATTAATTGTCTTTTCGTGGTTTATTTTTGGCTTGAAAATCTCTCGACTTACTTTGCCCAAAAACCCCAGAACCATCGGGCCGAGAGCTGAAAAATGTGCTGCCGTAGCTAGACGATAATGGAACACACAGTTCGCATGATATTGCTATGGTAAAGCAAAACTAAAGACAAAGATAGACAACGGCCATTTGTATAACTCTTGAGTACACATGTATACGAAAAATCAGTGACACGAGTCTGTACATCGAGTTGAGTGGTTGCATTGAATCAATGCGATTGATAAACGAATACGTACACTGAAACCAACCGCATAACAACTATAAAAAAAGCTATCCGACACACTCATACATGTATACAGTTTTAGATTGAATCGCATACTATCTCGTTGACTTGAATCCATCAATTTGATGAGCGAGATTGACAGTGATTGTTCGGGGCTTTGCCAAACTTGTATTCCGCAGAGAATCAGACAAAGAATCGAGCCGAACGAAGTTGTTACTGCTGTTGCTGCTGTTGGTTTTTCTGCTCATCTTCATTGGCCACTTTTAATTGTTGTCGTCAGAATGGACTCGGACATATTTTCCAATGCTAAGACATTCTTGTGTATGACAATTTGTCATTTCATATAGCGCTTATGCATTTCGTTATGTTATTGGAGATCCATCGATATTGCAAAACAGTGTAATAAAATGTAACACATCAAACATTGAACGCAGATGTAATAGCGTCCACGTCTGTTTCAAATCTTTTTGTTATGCCAATATTATTTGCGATCTCTCATTATTATTACCGATAAAAAATGGACAAAGCGACCATCATTTCGCCGAGCGAAAAACTTCACGGAAAAATCGATAGTGGCGGTCCAACGTGGATGCAAAAATCGAGCATGTTTGTGAAGTTATGATTGATGAAAATTACGACCGGAATACTTCCCAATAAATATGATTATGTGTGTGTGTCTGTGTGCGTGTTAGAAATTAGACCTTCCTTATTCTGCTTCTATTGATACTCGGAATATATCGCACAAGTTGTGAATAAATAGGAAAAGTTGTGTCGCCTGAGGCGCTCCATTGAAATTTCTATTCCAGGTTAATTTATCTTTTCCTCGATGGCTCACTGATATCGATGGCAATTGCTTTCTCGATAAAATGAACGACGGTGGCCACAAATGAGAGCAATTTCCATCGATTGTACTGCGCCAAGATGAATTAGTTCCATAATCGAAATAAATAAAAATCTCGGAAGAGAATAGCAATTCATAAGGACATTTCTGAATTGACGCTGCCAACTTCTTCAGATTTGGTTTAGTTTCCAATATACTCATGGGGTCTCGGCTATTATCATTCATTTCACTCCGTTCCTTTGTCGTGTGAAAATGGAAAAGAAATGAGAATAAGAATGCTCAAAAGTAAAGAAATGGAAATAGAAGGGTTTTAAGAACGCGTTAGCGGCACCCAAAAGAATATGTCACAAGCAGATATTAATGAATCTCTGCTATCATTTTTCCATTACAAAAGAATGATCCGCCATTAGTGTTTTATCCGATATATGCAGTTTTTTTTTCGGCGACACTGGAGTGGTTGACAAATCAAATTTCAGAATGATTACAGGTCTTTTGAAATTTATGGGGAGTGCTCTTGAAAGCACGCACACTAAATATGCCGCACATCCTCTATAACATCTACGGAAAACTATAGTTAGTCAGCAAAAGCAGCACAAAAAAGGATACCTCGACAAGCAAACGTTGTGTGCGTTCTCGACAAAGGTCCGTTTGCCTCATGTCGCCTTTGTTAGTCATACTGGAATTTTCATTGGAAATATACGCATACCCAGGCACACACACACACACACACACAAATGAGCCATTTCATAGAAGAGCTTAACCTTTAAGTAGGCTATTAATTAATCTATCACGTATTTTACGATATGATACACTTATGTTGTTTAATGCAATTTATGTCACTACCATAAATTCGTTCGTGCCATGTGTATCGAAATTAGACGTAAGTTAGATGCATGCATTAGATTGTAGTTAAATTCGCATAGGCATTAATAATGCCACTTGAGACTGTCCGGTTTTTCTGTTGCTGTTGCTGTGTAAAAGATGTCCCTCCAGCAACACTAATCTCTCTTGTTCCCATTTCAATCTCGTTCTTCCGTTTCGTGCGATTTGTGACAAATGAAACATGGTTTGTAGTCGTTTATTCAACACAGCCCCATTGCTCACCAAAAACGCAAACGGGAACTTTGCTTCGTTTGCTGATTTGATAAATTTTTCGTTCATTTTGAAAGTTCAATTCCGAAATTGACAAAAAAAATACACACAAACACATCAAGCAGCTTTTGACATTTTCGATAGACTTGAAGCGAAATGAAAAGTGCTTTTGTCCAATCCGAATCTGAAATCTATGAGTTGGCATGAAATGGTTGGTACGTGGCCGAAACGAATCACAATTATGTGCATGATTGATCGAAAAAGGTGAACCGAAATTCTGTCATTTTTTTTTCATTCATTGCTCCCTGGTGTGGTCGTCGAGTTTTAGTTGGCAATGACGATTGCTCACTGTACAAATTATGCTTTAAGCGAGCGAACGGAGAAAAAACCATTATTTGCTCTCCGTTCTAAATATCCATTTAACACTTGAATCAATGACGATAAAAGTGGCCAACGAAAAATGAACGAGAAAAATATACCGTTGAAATATAGGGAAAAAATGGGCAACCATAGCTACCCTTTAATATTAATACAATTTTTTATACGATTACATAGTATGTCATCCGCCTATGTGACCACCGTTCACCATTCGGAACTATAAATTTGGTTGCAAAACTATGCTCAGCGCTTCATGTGTAGTCCAATTCCAAGTGAATTGCCATTTTGTGCGGATGTGTATGAAGCATTCGGTGGCAATGACGATGACATGACGAATCTGAATTTTCTCTCTCTCTCTCTCTCTCTCTCTCGCGCTCTTTCTGCCTCTCGGTCCGAAATTCACTTGAAATGTATGCGACAAAAAGAGATTTCCATGCACATTGTCGTCCAATATTCTAACCAATTGTGGTGGGTATGATTCGAAAGTGTGGCCTCCATAATTGAAAAAAAAACTGCGTACCTCGTACCTGCTAAGCTGTCACTTGACAAAAATGTTTCAATTTCGGTCACCTTTTCTCTACCGTACCTCTTTTGCATTGCAAACGTGCAAGATAGACATTTTAACAATATTTTTTTTCCGTCGGTCGTTCATTCGTTTGTTATTTTTAGGAAATACCAAAATGCCTACTAGGCTTTACGTAAATTGGATCCGTTGTTCGGATAGTGTTTATCGAGAAAATGTGATATCTCACCGAGTAATAAATATGTATTTGAGTTTTGTTGGATACATCCACATTGGTCTTTTTTTTGCTGTCACCAGTCCATTGTGCGGACAACTCATAGAACCCATTGAATTATAGATTTTTTTTCGAATAATGACCATTGGGATGAGAAGGTTGGACCAGACATTCACTGTGGCTGCATATATAGCTGAACTATTTACAAATAGCTGGCTGTTTGGTAAGTTTTGATTTTGTGACTATCTTGCCATGCAAATTCATGTGGTATCCAAGAATGTGGGACACCTTTTCAATCATTTACATGAATTTTTTGTCCCAAATTCGTGGATACCACATGAATTTGCATGGAAAGATAGTCACAAAATCAAAACTTACCAAACAGCCAGCTATTTGTAAATAGCTCAACTATATATGCAGCCACAGTGAATGTCTGGGTTGGACATGTGCGAACACCGTTATTAATGCTAAAATTGATGAGTTCAAAAACACAATGAAATTGTTAGTATCAACCAGTTTTTCTTTCTTCCATCTTCATTACTTTTCCCATCGCTTCCATTTTCGGTTCAGATGAAACACAACCCATTGATGATATTTGTGACAAATAAACCTTTTGGCTATTTTTACTCTTTATTTGTAGAGCAATTTACAAATTACTAGGTCAACAATTTATTATTCGTTTTGTTTTGTTTCGTACAAAAGAAAATATCGTTTGTTTTTTCTATGATTTGTCCGAGTATTCTATGATTCTGTAAGTGTAAGAGCTGTTTGCAATGTTAATTATTTATTTTTTGGATTCACAGAGCCCAACAGTAAACATGCATTGAAGAAGATGGAGAATGGCGTTTTTTTATTTATTTTTTCTTTGTTGAATAAGAAAAGTATAAAATATTCCTTCCCTTTTTTGTGAGAAATTTATCATAATACAAAAATATTGCGTCATTTGAAAGCAGAAAATTGCATTTTCAATTAGAAAAAATGATTTCTTTACTCTCTAAAAAACGCACCACATTTTCTTGAATTAAATTTAGTATGGGCCTTCATCCGGTTTCGATGGTCAGTCCGTTTATTTCTTTTTTTTTACTATAGTCGATGATAGGGAGGTTTGAGGTGATAAATCGGTAAATTATGCAAATTTGAAGACGGTTAACATTTATCACCTAAATCAACAAAAATGTCATGTATAGAATCTTTCGTCTATTTGCCATGCTTTTCGGTCTCTAGCGCGCCCGTTCATTCTCTGTCGCTTTCCCCTTGGCTTTCTCTCCTTGCATCGGCTTCATCATGTGCGGCTGTGATCGGATGTGCGGCATCTTCAAGCCCATTTATATGGAAGCACATAAAAAACACACTGTTTCCTCTCACAATACATTTTATCACACATACTGTGTAAATATTCGTCGTTACTTTGGTTCTCTCTTTTTTTTTTAGCTTTCCGATGAAAAGGAATATCTTGCAGGCATAATTGTGACTCCACAAAACCGAGGCAAGGAGCATTATTCGCGCTGCCTGCCGGGAAAAATGAAACAACCAACAGGCGAACGAGCGAAAGGAGCGGACGAACGCCTGTTTAAGCATCTGGAAAACAACCAGGGTCTCACCCGCAAAACACTCTTTCGGTGCGGAATTTATCGAAAATTGGCGTATTAATTTTGGTATGTGTACGCTGTACGCATTTCCATACCCAACATATTTCCACAGATCCACAAATTTGATCTACATAATAACTTCTTATAAGAGCCGAGTAAAAAGAGTTCAATACACTGTGTGACAGTAAAAATGGGTCCCCATAGAACGAAAACTTCAATGATAAGAATTAAAAAGTTATATACAGTGAAGCAACAAAACGCCGTAAATGAACAAAAAACGGCGCGACAAAGATAGCGTAAAAGAGGAAAAAAAGAAAAAAAAGAGAGAGAAAAAAGAGGAAAAGAGGGCGAAGCGAGAGGTGCAGAGAGAGAGAGAGAGAGAGAGAGAGAGAGAGAGAGTGGAACAAGGAACAGGAAATATGTAAAGCAACATATTTTCGGCTTTGCAATACAAACACCAAGTGGCAAAAGTACTGCGATTTAGACAAGCCTTTAGATGGCTTAATGTAATGTAGACACGTTTTGCATTTCAGCATGTCATTACGCATTTAACAAGAAAGCACCAACTTTTTATAAGTTGCTAAAGTAGAACCGAACACCGAAAGAAAAAATCCGCTTTTTCGCTCTGAATACAAGCGCGAATACAGTATGTGGCAAGTGGAGCCAATAATGTGAAGCGATGGATTTAGTCATTCAATCATTCCAAGTATCACAGTACCAAGCCAAAGAAGAATATTATTTTAAATTGACTGAAGTTGAACTTTAGCTGTTTGCGTTGCTCCTTTAATCGCGTACAGTGCAATAGCAAAAGTGCGCGCCCAACCATTGTATACTCAATGCTTTAGCTACACACGAGAGTCGAAGTGAACTGAAGAATTAAAAAAAATCCGATTCTGCGGTGCGTTGCGCATTTGACTACTATGTGATACACACTGATGATGAGATGGCCAATTTTTTTTCGGTGTTATTCTTCATCTGCCAAATCGTTGAAAAGTTTTCGCCCTTCTGTGGCAGAAAAATGAAATGGTTGAAATGAAATAAGCGGCGCGGCGCGACAATGCAGTGAATTATTCGCGAGTGATATGAAATATTTGCTGAACGAATAAAAGACTTGCTGAACAAACGGTATTATCTGTACAATTCGTCGGCAAATTCAAAAATCCAAAACGAAGCGACAATAAAACCAACGCACAGATTTCGATATATCCAAGGGAAAAGAAAGACTGTTTTGCATTTTTGACTTTTTATCGCTATTTCTATCTCTCTATACCGATCTAGAACAACATAGCCATGTAATTTGTGATTTGTGTATTTGTTGAGTACCGATTTGGTCGGCAGTTGATGTGCGGCCTCATCGCTGGAAACTTGAGAGCTGGATCGCGCGTTTGTATATGTGCGTTGATTAGAAAAAAAAGGAGAAGGAGTGAGAGAGAATGAATTGACGTGATGAAAAAGTCAGGCAGGTTAGTAGTAAATGTGAATTGCTGTTGAAAGTGTCTGTCTGTTCAACGAAGCTTTTGGCACGCACATCATCTGCCAACAAGAGTATTGTTTCATTTTATGGATTTACAGCAACAACAATAACAATAACAACAACAACAACAGTATCAGCAGCAGCGGCGGCAGTACAGAGCTCTCGAAACATGGAAATTGAATGTGGATGTGCGTAAGAGAAATCAACCTAATTGACGTTTCCGTTCTTCTTGCTTCGTCTCATCGTCTCGTTTTCAACGCAAATTCCCATATCTGAGGTGGATGCTTAATGCTCAATGCAATTCTATCATACATTTTGAATGCGTACCAGATACGATACACACAACGTATCTGAACTGAATTAATTATTTATTTAAATAGAATTAATAAAACTACGTCATCTTTGAATACTGAGACCCTGCACAAGTGGGGTGTCTTTCGTTCTCTCCCTCACTCTCTCACTCTCACTCTCTCTCTCTTATCATCTCCATCGAATTCTCACTTTTATCTCTCGCATGCGGTGTTTCAAGGGGTTAAACATGACATACGCATCATCGTACACATACGAAGGAAATTTAAAATGGCGTCGACAACTAATAAATACCAGCCAAGTTGCCGTATCATCGTTTTTTTTGCACATTCTCCACACTCTAAGGCCCGCATTGAGCACAAAAAATAATTATTTAATACAAAATGATGCAAGTCCGGGTTAACAATTCCATTTGGTAACATTTTATCATATGAATGTATTTTGTGATGATCATATTGAATGAATTTCAAGTGCTTTCGTTCCATTTGATTTGTTTGTACGAATGGCTGAGCATATGCACCGTTTGATCTGTTAAATGCTGTTGGAATTTTTATGGAGCTAATTCTTTCAACTGAATGTCATAAACTTAGTCAAGTGGACAACGCACGGCTATCTGGCTGTGGCAGCTATATGGTTTTCAGACCGAAACAGACCCGTTGTATTGCATTTTCTATTGCAGTGCTTTGAATGAGAGACAGTAACTGTCGACGGCATTCGGTCGACAGTTGGGTAGAGGCATCTATATTTTAACGGGTTGGCCATTAGCGAACAAATATTATTGAAATTAGAATGTAAGAGCAAATCGTAAAATGTTCGCCATCTAATTAATGTATTTCTCACTTTAGTATGGAACAATGCTTTAATTCC
The DNA here is from genome assembly GCF_009176505.1 of Sitodiplosis mosellana. Lineage (NCBI taxonomy): Eukaryota > Metazoa > Arthropoda > Insecta > Diptera > Cecidomyiidae > Sitodiplosis > Sitodiplosis mosellana. The sequence continues at coordinate 11,856,083 of NW_022601467.1, read as the reverse complement.
CTCAGCAATCATTGAAAACACCAACAGAGACACTTTCTTTACTACAATAATATAAAATTTCGAATAAAACTCGTTGCACATTTTTTTTCATCTTCCTCTTTGAAACATGTTGAGTTTCCGTTTTCAAGCGATTAATCTCTTGCTTGCTTTATAAACATAGTCGAATGCTTCTGAAAACCAAAAGCACGCGAAAATCGTCTATGATAAGTGGAACAAGCGAAATGCTTTGGCATGTGGTTAAGTATATATGAAATAGGGATGAAATATTGATGCTGATGCTGATGCTGATGCTGGTGCCGATGCCAATAATCTCTGCACTTTTTGCTCGTGCCACTTATGCCAAAGTTCTTGAATTGATATTTCTGCTATTGCTTCCGATAACAATGCAGGTTGATGTATGAAACCAAAGTACATACTGTTTATGACCCCTTTTGCCATGCTTTATTTATCCTGGATCCCATTCACGTGCTATATTACGTTAAAGTCTATCTAATTCTTTATTTTTCCCTGCATTTGTCTTCTTCTGTTACATGATTTTTTTTTATTTGTCATTCCTATTCTCCGCAGCTCTGTGTTATTTCTTCTTCTTTTTCTTATTCTTTGGGTGTGGGTTGTCTGGTGACGTTCGTTGCGTGAATGGGATGTCTGCATCTGTGCATGGATTGTTTGGCATGATGAAGAAAGTGAATACATATGCGGACGAATTCTTTATTCCCTCAAAATTAATTAAAATGAGAAATGGGGAGTATGCTGTTGTGTACCAGACCAACAGCACTTGAATAGCTCGAAAATAAAAAGAAAATACATTACACATTGCATACATAAATCTTTTTCCGTTTTTTCTGCTTTTCTTCTTCTTCTTCTTTTTTTGATTGTGTGTGTGTGTGTGTGTGCTTTCGTTTTCTCATTCTCTCAATGTTGGTTTTGAGAGCAGATTTTTGTCTCGTCCGCATTCAGTCCAATAGGTTTTTCACACTGCTTTAAACAATTTAATGAAATTTATTTTTTCCCTGCAAGCTTTCAACTTTTCTCATCTTTTGCTCCATTTATCCCACTTATGGCGAGAGAGCAAGAGAGAGACAGTGAAACAGAGAGACAAGAGAGAGAGAAAAACAACGCACACACAAAACAAGTTAAAGAAACGAATCTACTGTCGTTTCGTGCATTAAAATTGTTGCGCTTGATCTAGTGCATGGAGAGAAGGACCTTATTCGCATAGAATTAAGTATGTCATTTTTCTACGTCATATTTTTCAGCGGGTTTTTCTTTCATTTCGTGAAGTTTTTGTTTGGTTTTGCCGTGGGTAACATTTTCATCATCATCTCTTCTTCTTTTTCTCTTTTTTTCCACTCCTCTACTTTCAACAAAACTGTGACTGTGTATTCTGTTAGATTGTTAGTTGTATTTTTTTCTTCCTCTTTGTGTGGCATTCATTGTTGATTTTAGTGGGGTTTTTTTATTTTGGAATGCACGCACGCGGGCAGAAACTTAAAAAAATTTGTTCGAACTAAAACATTCCAAACTGAAAAATTGTTCATTGCCGAAACTTGAACATGTACTAACCTGCATACGATGGCCCATTCGGTTGATTTAAACTTCCATAAGATAGTGCATGGCACGAATCTCCGCTACCTGAAACCACCGCTATCTCGTCGAGCTCATGGCCCGGTGATAAACTGGTTGCTGACACTAGACGCGTTGATGACGTTCCGGCTGTCGTTTGAGATTCTTTGCGTCCTCGGAGGGACAGAACCAGCCGTTTGGCGGTTGACATCACAGTGTTAACTGCAGACAGAAATAAAACCAAAGATAAAAACGAATGAAATGAGAATCGCAAACAACAGCAAGAACAACAACAAGAATTAATTCAATTGGAACATTCATTTCATCGCAAATGAGCGGAAAGATTACGCAAGGATTAAATAAATTTTTGCTATTTCCTACAAAATGTTCAATTTACTGATGAAAGTGATACATTATGAATATTCATTCGAAGCAAATATTTCATTAGATACCACGTGGGCTTGGTTGCTTCTCAGAGAGGCCACAGTTCGTTTCCATGGCTTTCGTTGGTTTTTGTCTGTATTATATAATTAATGTGGCGGTAACTGAAATCCTCCCCTAAATATTTCAGGAAAATGGCTGAAACATTTTACACAGGCATTATTTATTTTTTCGAAAAAAATCCTCTTCGCTTGAAATGAAAATTACATTTTCAATTAAATCAAAATTAATTCCTATTAATCCATTGATGTGTGCATTACACAGGCAAATGAGCAGATTTTTGACATATCAATATTTAAATTCAATCAGCCATTGGTGTGATTGCTGGGATTTTTTCTTTTTTTTCATATTGCTGTTTTTTTCTCATCCAATTTGCCACATCTATTTGCAATTGTTTCGATAAATGCCATGCAATCGGTTTTGCTTGCATTCACATTTCGCTGTATACAAAAAACGTATATGTATTAGGGTGGTGCGATTTTGATTTTGCAGAGGATTTCAAAACGTCG
>NW_022601467.1:11725248-11853170 GCF_009176505.1 Sitodiplosis mosellana | reverse complement strand
CGACGTTTTGAAATCCTCTGCAAAATCAAAATCGCACCACCCTAATATGTATTCTATTATATAAAGGGTAAAAAAAGCTTTAATCAAATTTAGTTTGACAGTAGCAAGATAAATTGTGACGCACGATGTGTAAAATATATTTGGTCAATAACCCATGAGAGTGAGGGGGAGAGACTAATAGACGGTGGCAATCGATGTAAAATTTTGTTACGATACAGCATTCGATATGTAAACGGTTCCCATCCCGCTTCCCAATCAGTTATCGAAAATGTGTGACATAAATGCTTTCGCAGCGACACCGAATTTGATGAAGCATTCACATTCACATATAATCAATCATATCATCTTATCCATTAGACTGAGCATCGCTATTCATTTCGATGGTTGAACGACACACATGTTTTTTTTTATTCATTCGTTCGGATCAACTGTATGGATATGTGCGTGTTCGTATGCCTTGCATTCTCTTTCCCCAGATTCTTCCGAAACAGTTAACTCAAAATTTCACACATAAATTTATCACTGAATGCGTCATTTGTTGTTACACTCTGCACTCAAAATTGGCAAAATGTCTAAACAAGCCGTCTATAGTTTACGGCAACCACGGCTCAGGTCTATTTACACGATTCAATTTAATGAAAATTTAGTCGGTGGCGAGAGAGAAAGAGAAATATTATATCGATTTTGAATTGGTTCGGCATCAAATTGCATCGTATAAAGAGATGACGAACATTAAATTGAATTTTATGCAAAAATCGTTGTACAAATTTCAGACACTTAAACGTAGATAGTGATGTATATATGTTTGTATATAGAGCAAATACTTTGGGGTTTAATGCATTGGATTTTTGATGCGCTTACGCACTCCGGCGCACATTATACATCAGAGCAAATGGAGTTAAAGGTGAATTTGGTGGTGCAACGGTATGATATTGTGAATGTGAAACAATTCAACGGGAAGGTAAGAAGCGAGAATACTGAGACCGCTCTGTTTAACAATCTGCAAGACTAGCAATATACTCTTTGGCTCGATCTTAAGGGAAAATACTGAACAGGATGACGGTATGGATTATAATAAATTTAATACGTCCATCTCGGTGTGCATGTAGTGAAGCATAAATTTCCCTTATATATTAACGACACAAAGACAAAGCGAGAGCGAGAGAAGGAGATTTAACTGAATGCGTTTAATTTCGGTGATGTTACTTGCAACATCAAGTCAAGCAATAGGACTCGTGTCGTTCGTATGAGAGACGCTGTACACGTTCGCAATTCAATTCAAAACTTGCATTCGGTATACAGTCGAAACCAAGCAAGTCGAAAGACAAAAGATCAAGCCAAAGAAATGAGAGAATGGAGAAAAAGGAATGGAAAATATCGACAGTAACGACCAAGTGTATTCTGAATAGTTTAACATATTGATCCCATGAGAACAGTACTGTTTATTTCATAGCCACATGCACTTACTCAACAAGAATTTAATGTAACAAATTAATTAGCTTTTAATGGCTAAAATAATTTATAAAATTTCATTCGTTCCTTTTTCTTTTGGTAAAGAGGGTGGGTGCGATTTCGAGCGTCGACTCATTCTCTCTGTTCATAATATTGGAGTCATACTGTAGCGAATTTGTACTGCAAAATGATTACGCGAATATCACTCAATTTTCCAGCGAACATAAATCGAAATTCAATTGATTTCTGGTAGCACAAACAGTGCGCGCTCAATTCACTAGATATCAAATGATAAATGCTATAAAATATCAAGAGAGCGCTCACTAGCTAACCACTAAGAAAAATGGTCGAAATTTGTTGTTGTTGTTGTTGTTATTATTGTTATTTCTGCGTATGTTGGCTTGTTCATCGGAATTGAATGAAAAATGATGCTTGATCTGATGGCAAAAAGAGAGCACGAAGCAAACAAAAAGTCACACTCTTGCTGCCTCTCCGTCTTACCATTTACACAACTCAATAGACTTTGACTTCAAATGACAAGCGAAAAATTTATAGTTGGCTGACTGTAAAGAATAATCTTGGATTTCTTTTGTCAAAAGCAATCGACAAATGCCGAAAAATCGAAAACTGAACTTCAATTTAGTTCAAATGACTAGGCATTCATCGTCGAATTTCCATCGTGTCTGTGCCTTTGCTCACTCTCTCTCTCTCACACACTCCCATTTTCTCTTTCTCTCTCTCGATCTCCGAAAATGCACATTCCAATTCTAATTAATAGAACCTTTTCGTAAAATACTGAAGTTTCGATGTAGTATGCCGATGGGAGAAGGTGCTGATGGAAATTTCCGCTTGCGGTTGAAATTGGCCAACATTTTTTTTCCGTCTCAGCTAATATTTGGTTTTTGCTTGATTCAACACTAAATAAAGTGCTTCGTTGCTCTACAGTCAGAAAAAGAAGAGAAAAAACGCGACTCTTCGAGAAGACTTTATTGAGCTAGATATGCTTGAAATAAAATTTCTATGCAAATGTGAAGGAACCACGACGAATCAAGCCCCTCGATTTGGGTTGGACTTTTGAAGCGTGTAGTTAAAATAAGCATGTATGGATCGAATGGTTTCGGAAATTCCATTTCGTAGGCACTTTTAACCGTTTCTGATTGACATTTTGCTAAAAAAAAAAAGAGAAAGAAATCGGCAGCGGCAGCAGTAATATACCGACCGTTTCTTTGTCCTATGTCGTGCATATACCCAAGATCAAAGTGAAGTAAAAGTTAAACTCTCTGCGTTATTTATTCTCTTCTCTCTCGTTCGGGCAACTTTTTTTTTGTTCCTTTTCCCTTTGCTCCTCCTTGCCGATTACTTTTCCCTTCCGTTCATAACTGATTACTTTGGGTAACATCTGTGCTTAGGCAAAATACCATACATCGAACGCATGAAATGCTTCAAAGCTGGTCACATTTCAATTTCACCCAATACAATTACAATGATGCAATAAGCTATACAACAGCAACACCGAAAAAAAAAAAACGAATCAAAGAGAGAAGAGATTGAATGCATTGCCATGGCTTGAATAAATATTAATTTGGCGTTTTGTATTGATGGCTTAACACGTTCAATCCGGTTCGCTTTTTGTATGATATTTCGTGTGAGCTCAATTATTATTAGCAAGCAAGTTTGTGTGTCTGTGTATGTGCAAGCGCGCGTCCAGCACAATACAACAGCAATCGACAAATATGTACTATGTACACAATGCAATGGCACAAACTGCACAAAATTCTTTTTGTATTGTTGCAAATGCATTCAATTTAAATGTTTATTTTATATACAGATGCAACAAAACACATCTTGCGACTCGGGCACATATTGTTTGTGTTTGGCCAGATGAGTCAAATTATACAGAGTTGGCAACAAAAAATTTTTTACAATTGCATCAACCGATTGAAAGTCAAAATGCGTTCTGAGGCTTCGAAATGATTCGAATATTTTAAAATTTCACAAAACTACTTTCAACTTTTTTTTCGTTATTGGCTGATTGCTAAGAGCTTTTGAATGCAGCAAATGTCCAAATGAATCCATCGCATTGTTCCATTTATTGTTGATCAGTGTGTGTGTTTGTGTACACAAACTGAAAACTCAGGAATTTAAAATCCTGAGATGTACAAGAAAACATTAAATCTCTCGGGAAAAAAACCATTTTCGCAATAATCTGAACCATATTTCATATCAAGTATTTGCTTTGGAATTAAAAACCATCCTATCGACAGGTGATAGCATGTATGACAACATTTATATTGAAATTCATTAATTCGGATTGAATATTGATCAAAGTGGAATGAAGATTTTTTTTTGGAGTTTTAACTAAATAAAAGCATGAATGCCCATCATATGTGTTGAATTCAATTTTTCATGCTAATAATTCAAAATTCAGTTCATCCATTCATATGATGACAGAGACGAAGAACGATGGCAATTTGAAATATACGACATGATACATAGAAAACGAAAAAACAACAACCATGAATTAAATTGGGTGGCGGTCATAACGCCCCGGACGGACAGCATGCTTCTGTGTTTTTGATCTGTTGGTTTGGCCTTTTGTTTGTTGTTGGTAATCAGTGAAAAAAAAAATCATTCGAAAAAAGTACGATTCATTTAATACATGAGTGTATGTTATCGAAAGATGAATCGTGTTTCAATCCTGTGTACTAAATGGATTGGCGCAAATGACAGAGAGTGGATGGCAGACGAAAAAAATATGACTGAAATCGTGCATCAATCCATAAAAACCAGGACAACAACAACGGCAAAATAAATGCTGCTTCAGCAGAGTAAGAGCAATGAGGATAGCATAAGCTTGTATTTAAAAATTGTGCACATAAAACTGATTATTTTTCGATAATAATTTATGGGCGAGATGTCAAATGATGGAGAGAGAGACAGAGAGATAGAGAAAAAAAAAACATATTGGTTCAAGCTGGGTCAATGAGATGATAGTGTAAAATTGAACAATGAGCGAACTAATTATGATTTATGGCCTAAAAGCATTTACAGGTAATTCGATAATAATCTTCATGGCTAAACCATTTTTCCCCCTTCCATTACATGGCGTAAAATGTAAATTGTAAATTGTCAAAGATTAAGACAAGGTAATTAAAATTTAAATATTTCGGAAGGAATACCAAACGGTGTCCGTGTACACAAGAGTTGTGCATTGTCGTGGTGCTGGATTGGTATGTGTGTATGTTTGCGATTGGCCAGCCCACTTTCAACAATATTGGCCGTCAATAAAGCTTAATTAAAATGTATTGTTGTTGCCATCATCATGTCCTCAGCGGGATCTTGATAGCGAACAATCTACACTCCTAATGAACTCCTATTTTTCGGCACAAGTGAAATTAGACGATAAAACAATGAAAGTTGAATGACTGACTCATCCGTTTTTTTTTCTCGACCATACTCAAAACGAAAGATGAACAGAAAAATAATTAAGGGAAAGTGCTCCCGAAGTTTTTAATAAGTTCTCGTGATCATCAAATTTTTTTTTATTGAGGTATGGGTAACTGCAAATATTTACTGACGAGAGAAAAAAAACTGAATTAATCAACAATAAAGGAAGGGAAAATGGGAAAAGCCAACTGAATAAGCACCACTGAAGCGAAAAGGAATCCGTTTTTTTCGCTCTCTTTTTTTGTTTTAACTTTCGTTCATTCGTTCATCTGTTGTGATTTCTAATATATATTTTTTCCACTTCCCTTCAGTCTCGGTCCAGAGCTGGCAAAGAATTATCAACATATCGACGAACACATATAGAGATCCACGAATTTATTAAGATTTCGTTTTTCGCCCGCCGTACTTTTTTTCGTCTCCTTTTTTTATGCGGAGAGGCGCTTTCTCTCTCTCTCTCTCGAAAGAGTGAGTGTTGGCGTGAGTGTGCCTGGTATGATTGTGAATGTAAGCTTCGGCTGTTGAATATGTAATCAGTAGGCGAAACGAGAGAGAGAGAGAGAAATAGAGAGAAAGAGAAAGGATATTATGCTGTGAAACTGAACGAAAGAGAGCAAATGTATAGCTGGAATCCGTATTCAGTTGGGTAATTTTCTTGTGAATTTTATATTGTGCATAATGGCAATGACGATGGGATACACATGTATTATGAATTTCAAAGCATAAAATATGTTTGTGTATATTTTTATATTTTCATGTGAAATTTGGTGTTGTTGCACGGGGTACAACTCATATACTATATAGACAAAAACACATACACGCAAAAACACACCGTATGGGGTGTTGTGTATTTGCGTCCTGGCTCCCGTAGAATGAGGCGAGTGGATTGTGTGAGACGCGTATATTGTCATATATTCACCATGTAATATTGATGGGGAAATATACTTTTTTCTTGCTTATGCATCCGCTGCTAAATACTTCATATTTATCTATACGGCATGATGTGTGTTTGTATGTGTTTGGTGCCAAACTGGATTTTTTTCTCTCTCTCTCTCCTAGTTTGCCGTTTCCACGGAATGAGCAACGGCGCAAGCAAGTACAAAATTACATCCGATAAAATTATGACCATACACGCACAGCGACACACCGAAAGGAGATCCGCCAAAAATCTGGCTACAAAACAAAGGCGCAAAAATATACATTAACAAGCATTAAAAGGCATTTCGAAGCGGAGGAGTGGGAAAAGAAGAAGGCAAAAGAATACTTCGGCAACGTACTTTCGCATTCATTTCACTCATTTTTCTAATTCATTTTTGCCCCCCTTGATGATGCAAATTACAAAGTATCTCACAAAGTGATTTGGCAATGTAAAAGAGAACGCGAGCGTGTAACGAAAATAAAATGCCATGGAATATGAATTAAGTTGAAGCGAAAAATGAAGAATAACCCAGCCGGAATGGAAATTCATTTCCGATATATTTTTTCAGAGGGAATTTTGGATGGTAGCGCGAATGCTGCGTAAAAGAATGGAAACAGTTACTTAAGAGCTTTTCGGTGTGCACACCTATCGTAATTTCACCAAGCGTAAGATGATAATCAATTACCGCGCGTACCTCAAAAAATGTTAATATCGTAAAAGTCAATAGATAATCAGTGTTTTGTTTGCAACATTTATGAGTCAGGCTCTGACATTCCGTCTTAATAGCTCGCGTCCAAGCAACATAGCCATCGTAAAGGCAGCCCTTTTGGTACAACAACATCGATTCAATCCGTCTTGTATGAACAGACACGATGAGTTGAGGAAATTGAGAAATAGGATACGTTTGATATGACCCTTTAAATACCAAAACTGACCGAGTCTCACTCTTAAAAGCGGTTTCCACATTGCATTGGTATGGTTTAGAACTGCGTTTTTATTGACCGATTTGAAATTATACGCATGTTACCGTTTCCACATAATACCAGTGTATTTATATATTTTCAATGAGTGAGCAGAAAATCCAACGTCAACAGCGTCGTCTCATCACAAATCGCTGCCGCCGCCGTCGCCATCGTTGCTGTTTCGTAGGTACATTCTATAATGAAAGCGCCATCCTTTTATAGAGTATCGTTAAACTCTTTATTCGCTGTGTTCTATATTTACTCGATTCTTTCGAACAATCCGGTTTTCAAGTGAATTTGAAGTGCCTTGAGTATTTAATATAAATCAAATACTACTCACCTTTTAATGTTGAGCATCTCCTGGAGGATATTCCATTTCATCGCATTATGGTTGCTATCTGACATTTTTCCCTTGAGTTTCTTTCACACTTGACTGAATTGCTTCTATTGAGTTTGTTGTTTCAAGTAATTAAATCGATTCATTTGTCTATTGTTTTATATCTTTTTCTCGCTGTCGCTCTGTATCTCTCTCGCTCTTCTATTACATCAGAGCTGAATGGAAAATTTAAATGCTGGATTCTATTTTATTTTTATATTTTATGTTGACGTCATTCATTTAATTTGCTTAACTTTTGAATTTATCTTTTTGCAAAATGGAAATGTAATTAAAATACGACAAAAGCAAGGTTAGTTCGTTTGAAAGAGTTTCTATGTATATATGTATATATCTTTTTCTTTCTTTGTTATTTTGTTTCTTCTTTCTCCTCTTCTTCTTCTTCTTGTTTTATTTCTGTGTTGGGCTCAGTTCAGTGTGAGAGTTTGTGATTAGGTTCGTATGTGTTTTTCATTATCGTCTGTCTTTTTTTTTTCATCGTTCATTTTTATTTGTTGATGATTTTTGTTGCTGTATACGTTCTATCTGTGCTTTGTATTGTCGATGATGGCATTCACAATTGGAATTATGTCGCGAAATGAAAAGAAAAAGAAAAATAAGAACATTGAATACAATAAAGAATTAATTGAAATGTTTAAACATCCTTGTTTTGTCGTTTAGCTCTTTGTATAATGATCAAGTGTGGTCATTTATTTCATTTTTCACCTTTTCCACTTTTTCTTCCCGTTGTTTGTTGCTGGTTGTAGCGTTGTTGCCGTTACCGTTGCGCTGAATACTTGTGAGTTCGGCTTATCTCGGCATCGAAATCGCCTAGGCTTTTTTGTCTCAAGATGGGCAACGAGTGTGGGGATTCGTTTTGTTTCGTAGTCGTATCTCAAGTGGCAAATGAAATGATACAAAAGAACATGAAAAAACGGGAGCAAATGTTAGTCATCTATGTAAATTGACTATTGGTCACAAAAGGGCTACGTTGCTACGATGTAATAAACATTTATCTTAGTTGCTTTTGTTTTGTCAGTTTTTTTTTCTATTTTCCACTCTTTCATTTTTGCGGGTGTTTTTTTTTCTCGCCTGCTTCTTTTCTATATCAGCTAAAGCCTTTATAAGCCGACGAGCATCTAGCTGTGTCCACGCGCGCGGGTGAAAGTGAAAAAGAGAGAGATATCTATATATAAAGCTGAGAAAGCATGAACACGGCGACATTTGTAATTTGTCGTGTTCGTTGTGTGACTTGTTCATAAAGCATCCGTTCGCATTTTCAATTTCAAATGCTTTCTGTTCGAATGTGAAATTCATATAATGAAAGAAACAAGTTCAGTTAAGCGTGATTATTTCCTCGCATGTAAATATGAAAGCGAAACGTGACAAGCTTTATCAATAAGCTTAACTGTGCAAAGTTAATCTTTCCGCATAAACGAATATGCAAAAACCGCATGTAGCGACGAGAATATAACGCACCAGCCACCAGCCATCACACACACACACATACATATACATGCAATCATTCTGTTTCCATTCTACTCCCATCTACCCCATTCCGGAGGAGCGCGCGCGCTCGTCCCCACAAAATGCCTACATCTCTCATCGTATACACGATAAGGAAAATGAGTGAGAAGAACGGGCGTCTTGTATATCCATTGCATTGGAGTAAATGGGCAGAAAACAGTAGAAAAAAAACACAAGCAACACACAGAGCTAACACGTTCATGTACGCCATATACGAGGACACTGAAAATGATGGATATAGCGCGGCATCTCACCACGAAATAGATGAAATTTAACATAAGCTTCGTATTCTAATTCAGAACGAAATGGTCATAAAATAAAAATAAAATGAAAAAAAAACAAGAGAGAAGCGGAAAAAACAGCAGCATCACTCCTCAATGGCTATGCGAGTGTGAATAAATGGAAAACGCGCGTTCCTCTCGTCATTCTTTCTTCATTTCTTTCTCTTTCTCTGCACTAAGACACATCGTCTGTATCGCTGACATAAATGATGTCAATATGCGATTCAGATTTCATTCAAATGTCATGGAAATTCGACTGAAATGAAAGAAAATTAGAAATAAACACTGATTTTCTCTCCCCGCGCGGGCGCCTCCATGTGCATACATTCAATTTAGCCGTCACACGGTCTCATTCCTGATAAAATAACACTTTCAATGGAGCTTCAGCTCATATGATTCGTGTCATTTGCTCCGAAAAAAATCACATTCTCAAATGAAAAAAAAAGTAAACAGTCTGATATAAGTAGTGCTAAGACTTCAAGTTTTCAGTTGGCTTTGTTTCGCTTGGCTGGTTGGTCGTTCGCTCATGGGTGAGCTTGACCAATGCAGGCGCACAATCTGACGTGAAATGGGCCTTAATCACATTAAAGCTTAAAAGTTTACAAAGCACTTCTTGCAAGCAATCGATTCGCATTATTGTCCATTTTCCGTTGTCTCTTTTCTCTTCTTTTTCTATCCCTCCTTGATATTGTTGTCGTTGCTGCAATTAATTGTCAAAATGTTTACATTTCCGAGAGGGAGAACTTGATTAAATTGTCATTCCACAGTTACGTGAATTTAGATTTATGGCCATAATATCAATATTAATTGGAATACGGTACTTCAATTAATCGATCGCGTTGGAGCGAAATTGCGAAATAGTGCAATAGATTAAAATGATTTCTGCATGAATTGTGTAGAGTAACGGGGGAAACCACATGGCCACGAAACAAGAGAAAAAACACATGTTCAAAGGGCCATCATCAACACAAATAAAACTAACGAAAATCATCGTTACGACATGGACGCTGTTTTGGTTGCGTCAATTTGTTGTCCTATGATTGAATAAAAGCAATCTGACGGATTTTCATTCGGTTCACTGATTATTCTCTCTTTTTTTTGGGTTAAAAACAAATTAATCAATACATCTCGATCTCTCTCGTACTTTTTCTCTCTGTAGGCCTGTTGTGTTTTTGTGTATTCGTTCAATTTGCCGCTATAATAAATAGCAGCCGACGAAAATGACAACAAGAGAATCGGTCGGAAGACATTCGAACTGAAATGAAATGAAATTGTCTGGTGTTTTGTGTGAGTGTGCATTTTTACTATCAATTTTCGGTTGAAATCGCCTTTTGTCACGATTAGCGTTCATACTTTACCGAAAACCGATTTGAGCTATGCTAGTCCTCTCATGCCGTACATATAAATAAAAAAACGGCCCTAAAGGAGATGAAGAAGTTGAAAAACAGGAGCCGAGTTAGATTTCAAACGATGCCACTTCTCTTTTTTTCGGTTCCTCTCCCTTGTTTGTGTTTTCTTTCGTGTAAAATGTGCCTAAATGTAAATGATTCGATCAGTTCTAATCTTTTGTTCGTAGCCAAATTTTTTCATCTTTTCTTTTTTTTTATGTCGTTCCGTTCTGCATTTCTTTCTCTATCTATTAACTCTATTGAAATGCCATCGTAGTCACTATCGAATTTTCTGGTAAGTTTCAACTTTCGCATATTATTGATTAGCTGTCGAATAGTCGGTCGATTTACTTTAGCATGTCATAGTCGTATTCCGTTATTACTGGAACTGGACTGGTTGTGCGGTCAACGGAATTGGCATATTTATGTTTGCATCCACCCAGTATCCGCTGTGTGTGTGTGTATTTACCTAATTAATATTCATTGAATGTATTTTGTTTTTCTCTTCTTCTTTTTTTTCGTTGGTCTATTTGTGAATATGCGCTGGCCAATGCCTAACTAAAACCTACTCCAATGCTGCCATAAAAACTTCTTCTTCTTCTTAGATATTTGCATGGAGCTTCTTCAATTTCACTCGAATGTATGTGCTACTGTTACTGCTGTTTCCCTTTTTCGGTATTGTTTGGTCGACTTCTTTGTTTATCTTTGATTGGCATTTTTGTGGGATGTTTAGCGCACATGCTTTTACGAAGCCGCATTCTTTTGAACGCTCGCTCACATGAAATTCGAACACGAAATCCAAATCCCACAAAAATTAGAGTCTTGAACGAATGGATATATCAACTGCCTTAACATGGTATTTCTTTACAGTTTGACCAGCACCAAACCATATGGACAATTACTGACCGTCGGTTCAATGGCAGCTCCTTTTCAGCACACCATTTCAAACGACAACAACAACAACAATCCCAATCCGGGAGGAAAAAAAATTGCTGGAGAAAATTCGAAGCAAATGTATCTATCCAATCAAATGTCCAATGTTATAGAATCGAACTTGAAAAAAGAAATCGGTCTGTGTTTCAGATATTCTGGAATATGACTGGCCATTCGGTTTATGATGTTTTGTGCGTGTATATCTAACAAGTGTTTTGAGCCTCATTCCGGAGCATGAATCACCATGCTTTGTAAAATATCAAACAAAACACTTGAAATGGTTTTGGCATTCAACTTACTTTTTTTTTTCTATTTTCGTTGTTGACGAGTAGCTCTTTTATCCACCGTTTTTTATTCAGATGGCGAGAGGGAGAAAAGAACGAACGATGATGTCAAAAGGAAGCAACAGTGACGACAAACCAAAAAAAAACCATTCAATGTATTTCGAAACTTTCATTCACATTTTACCAATCTCACTGTTTCACAACTCATTTTTTTCTTTTTCTTTTTCAACACGATAACATTTCATCTTTTTCTGTTGGATTTCACACTTATCACACTGTGTTCAAGTCGTCGGTGTCGTTCTTAACTCATAACATTTCATCAATTTTTTTTTTAGTGTGTGGAAATGTTCGAATGGAATCGTTTCGCTGATTGAAAGAAAGAGCTCAACGAGACGCTTGAATGTTGCTCAAAAAAATGAACAAATTTCCGAATCGAAACGTCATATTATCGCCCCCGACATGTACAGCTACATGCTTCAGCTAATTTAAGCGAATACATTGCGAACAAATTTACAGGCAGAAAAAAAAAATTGATAGCTAAAAACTTAATCACTGTGATTTTATATTTGCGCGGAGAAACGAGAGTATTTCAATCGCAGCAACGACTTAATCAACAAACACTTTTAATTTTCTCTTTTATTTCATCGTGTTTTTGTGTGTGTGTGTGTGTTTTTATTTCCATCCCGAATTGTTTAAAAGTTGATTTTCGATTAAAATTTATTTCGTTCGAGAGTCACTCACTTCTCTATCTTGGTCAGTGTTTGCTTCTGAGGAAAAATGTGTCGTTGTGCAAATTAATGATGAATTTTTCTCGTCACACACACAAAACGTCAAAACTGAACTGAATATGGGGAACGCTTTTCCGAATTTTCACATTTTCCACTTTACTGGTGCGGACGGATGCTGTGTGTTTGCGGAGAGAATGAGAGAGAGTGTGAAAGAGAGGATGCGAATCAGCGACGAGCGAAATCTTTAAAGTTTCGGAATTATCAACGCAGCAACAGCAACAACAGCAATAGAAGCAGTAGCTTGGCAGCCACATTTGTGTGTATGCTTGGCAAACGCGTCGAACATTTCATCCCGTAGTTTGTTGGAAAATGTGTACGTGCGCTGTCATGCAGCTTTCATTTTGGCAAGAGCTTACACGAACCCTAGCCATAAAGTGTATTCTATTGATTTGACGATGGAGAACGATCTCGCAAAAATCAAATGAATGAAAACTGAAAGCAAGAGCAAGAGCAAGAGCAAGAGCAAGAGCATAATGACAAAAAAGAAATGGAGGTGGGAAATTGTTGTGTGCAACGTACATGTAGAGGAACATGAATCGGGCTTGTGTGTGAGTGTATGTGTGCCGTTTGCAAATGCGGGTTGCGCGCGTGCCTGTGTCGCTGTTTGCATATCTGTGTATCTGTACGTATGTGTGAGTCTTGGGTATTCAAACTATACGATGTGGCTGGTGATGTGTTTTCGCAAAAACGAGATGGAGAAACGGTCTATCTCGAGTCTCGACGCACCGCACCAAGTTGACGGCAATGTAAAATTTCGAAAGCGAATACGAAACCGTTCTCTTTCTCTCTACCTCCGCATAACGATGAAGTGTATGACAGTCCTTTGCACATTTCTAAGCGGGCTGTCAGCTTTGTGAAATGTACATTATTATCTTATGTGGATAAAAGCGCGTTTGATGGTGAGCTGCATGAAAGAGACTGTTACATAAGCGAGTGTGTGTATTTTAAATCGCCTGTGCTCCACATGCATGGAACAAAAAGCGTATTACACGATTGCGCAACTGTCAGTGATGCCGTTTTCACACAGCGCTCGTGGACTTCATTGTAACGCATAGCATCCGAATAGATGAACGCACAAAATCCGAATCCAAGTCCAAATCCGAAATTCGGTGTATACTTTGCACTCAGCGCTGCATCGAATCGAATCGAATCGAACGGTTGTGTCCCAGCACAAAGCAGGCACACGCTTCTATTTGTATATTCATGAAATATGTGCGATATATGGATATGAAGCAACAAAAAATCTGATTGAAACTGCTTGATCCATTCCAGTGATGGTATGATCACTTCATAACAAAAAAAAACGTTCACTTACTTACAATTTAAATGACTGCCCCGAATAATAAATCGATTAAAAGTTTTGCAGTTCCGTGTTGGCATGCGGTGTGTTATTTGCAGAAAATGCTCTGCTCATATAGTCGTTCAGCACAAACAACACTACGGATCCATTCGCTATCTCATCGTCTCCTTTTCCCATTTGCCATCGCATACATCCCATCTACCGCAAAGATACACATCTATGGAAGAACAGAGCAAAAATGCCAAAGCATGCGCAACATTTGCCTTCTTTCATGTGTGAAATTCGAATTTGACGGCAGCCGAAAAAGAAAGAAAAAGCACAGCCAATTCCCATATAGAAGAATGGAATAGTAAAAGTAAATAAAATGCAAAAGCAACAATCACTTTGAGGAAAAAATTTGTGGCACACAAGCCAGTCATATCCATACAGACACAAACACACACATACCCGAAAGTTGGATCGCCTCCCGTACACACTACACAGTAATTCATTCATGCCAATCGCATCCAATTGTTTCGCCATGAATATACCGTCATCATAATTTGGTTGGCATTTGCCGATGATATTATAATAACTATGGCAAAAGCCACATTCCTGCATAAATGTGTTCCATATGTGCGGGCACATTTGATTCAGCAAATGGGAATATATTCACATTTGCAATGTCTATTACGTGGGATTTGTAACGGTAATAACGGCATCACATTCGAAGAAGCCGAATGCATTTGCACGGGTAAAACGTACACGTCGTCAACAAAAATCAACGTGTACGAAATCGTTCAATGCGTTCCGCAATGCCACATAATATTTTATTATTCCAAATCATCGAAATAGATCTGAGCTCCGGTCTGAAATGCAGATCCAGGTAATATGACCACCTTAAAAGCGCACAAAAACTCGTCCGAGAAACGATTTGGTCGATGGGGCAGAAACTTTGCAGAAATGATTTTGGTCGATTTTTTTTTATGTCCAGCTGCCAAAGTGTACGCCAAAAAAGAACCATAAAATGCCAATATTCGTTTTTTTCCCGTTGTTTTTTCTTGCAAAAAAACGTACGTGTTGCGGAATAATCTCAAAAATGTGTGGTTTCTCTTCGTCTCCTTCTTCTTCTTCAATACAAACATTGAAATGCTCTGCTTGCATGGTGGAAAAAAGAAGACAAAATAGTTTGAAGCAATTTACGAAAAAAAAGTTCATCGCATAAAGTTTAATATTATTTTTTTAATTTTAGTTTTTCATATTTGCAGTAAAATTTCAACTTTTCACGAGAGAAAGAGAGGAAAAACCACAACAAAACTTTTTTTTTCTATAATAAGGTATAGTTGTTGATGCAATGAAATCACCGTAGTGTTTGCATTTCTGCATCGAATCAACAAATTTAACTGCAATATAATATTTGCGGTCTTACATTGAAATGCACATTGAATTTGTGGTCGTTGACCATGGAAAAAGAACTATGAATTTTAATGTGTCGACACAAAAAAAAACTGTGCATTTCTCTCGATCGATGAAGTTTAATTTTATGGATGAGCATTAAAAGTAGATAACATTTGATGGCTGCCGTCCAAAAAGTAAAATGAAAACAGAAGACGATTGGATTACTTATTCAAAAGTGATAAATCAAATTGGTTTGGCGATGAGCGTAAGCAATTTATTTCAATAGAAATACAACTTTGTTTCTTCTTTGCTTTCGAATTATCGCGCTTTGCATATCATGTACTTCGTTGACGACTTTTTGCTACTTAAATGTGTTTTAACACAGTGACTGCATTGCAGTTCAACTTGCTCACGTATACACTTGAAAACCGATTTACTTTGAATGGCACACAGCTTAAGTACGACTCAAAGTCAAATCTACTTAAGGTTCTGTTTACACTTTGACAAGAACCAACAGCGTGTTCAACTGGATTTGTGTAATTCACACAATTTGCGGCTGATTTTATTTCGAGAATCGTTGGTTCTTCCTCAAATTTTGAAATGAAATAATATTTTCGGAATAATTTGATATGAAATAATAGTACGTGATTGGTAACATCAGGATAAGACAGGATTTAATTTGTAGTATCGGGTTATGATTGAATGAAAATGGGTAAGAAAATAAACGGGCTCATACTCAAATTGTGTGTAATGATTTCTTTTTTGTGTATTTCTCTTCATATTTGCCATTCTTGTCATCAGCTGAAAGTGTTCGCGTGATTATCCAAGCACTCGACAATCATCCAGTGTGTGAACATGGTCCAGCCTTATTGTTTGAACGCCGATCGGGCTCTACATTCCAGCAATTCTATGCATGCTCGGCATATCGTGATCAAACAGAGTGTCCATTGTTTGTGCCCGTTGACCAGAATGAGCCAAAAGTTCACAATCGAAATCTTGTAGCAACAAATATCAGAAAATCATCCGAAATAGCAATAGAGAAATCGGTTTTATTGCAAAAGGTAAAAATGAACCATAGACTAGTAAACATAAAGAAATATTGAATAACAAATGCTAAATTTCAATGCTAATAACGGAATCGTTTTAGGTTTTACAATTGGATCCAAGTGAGCGGTGCTATTGCCATACGTGTCATAGATTTCTGATTGATTTTTCGAATCACCAAAGCCATGCAATTCAAAAAGGTCTTTCAAATGAACAAATCGAACGACCAACTACATTTCTACGCTCCCTTTCAAACGACAAGAGAGAGGCACAGTACTTTTTCTCCGATGCATCGCTCAAGTGTTTCGTGCAAATGTTCCAGCGGCTTCAATTCAAGTAACAGTCTCACTTTTTCGCAAAAAAATTGAATCACAAAAAATCTTAACCACAAATATTCAAATTCTTTTTTCAGTAAAGTCATTTGCATTGGTGCGCCACGATTGCACGAACACCTTCAATTTCATAAGCCAAAGTTGCGCATTGAATCCATTTTGTTGGACTTGGACACGAGATTTTATTCATTTTACAATCGAGATGGCAAATGTGATTTTTATCATTACAACATGTTTAACAATTATTTCTTCGCTGGCGATGAAACTGAAACGAAATTTAAGCAGTTTCTGCGAAACAGAAGTAATGAAAAATGTTGCATTTTCACTGATCCACCATTCGGGTGTCGAACCGAGCCACTTGTGTTCACACTGCAAACACTGAGACAGACATACAACCAATTGAATCGAATGCATGACACTTTGCCGACATTTTGGATATTTCCGTATTTCATGGAGACATACATAACATCGTTGATGCCCGAAATGGAAATGCTGGACTATAAGGTTGATTATACAAATCACGATACGTACCATTCGGGTCATGATGGACGGAAGCAAGGCTCACCGGTGCGTGTATTCACCAATGTACCAAGCCATCTAATCCATTTGCCGCCAACAGAATCGTATCGCATGTGCAAGAAGTGCAAAAAGTGGGTGGCATACGAGAATCAACACTGTGATCAATGTAAAAAATGCCCATCGAAAAACGGCGACACTTACAAACATTGCAATTTATGTGGAATTTGCGTAAAACCATCATACGTACATTGTAAAAATTGTTGGCGTTGTACACAAACTGAAAATCACGATTGTTTCAAATATCAATCGCAATTGAGATGCATGATATGCCTGCAAAAGGGTCATAATGAATTCAATTGCGATCGATGGTTTGCATTATGTAAGAAAAATCCAAAAGAAATTGTCCGACTGAAAGCAAAGTCCATTAAAACTGGTCGTCGCATCTGTTTGCTTTGTTTTAAATCCAGTCACAATGAACAGTCTTGCTTAAAGCGTAAGCAATTACTCAAAGAAAGTGCATTTTTGAACCGATATTACAATCTGTTAACATTAGACTCATTGTAAATAAAATATTCAAAAAAATTTACACTCTTTTGTATTTAAAATATTCGATTTACTAAATGTTAGCGAAAGAAAAGATTAGCTCAAGTTTACTATTTGTTGTATGCCACGAGACAACGATAAGAAAATTAGATTGTTTCACTGAAGGCTCGACTTTATCTAAGGAGATGACGAAATCTTATCTGTAAATTTTTTTCTTCGCCGAGCATCCAAACGTTGCTTGATATGACGATTTGCATGTTTAACTACAGTTCAATCCTAGAATTCTAGTCGAAAATGTTTGCCTCAGCCATTGTATTTTTTAAAAATTTCTTAAGTTTTAGTGTCATCTTGATCTGTTTGGTGTCAAAGTTACCGCAAGTTCGTCGAGTGGTGAACACTAAATCAGCAAATGGTTTGTTTTTATACAGAAAATAATCGTATTTCTCGAAAAAAAAATACGCTTTTCAATAGAAAATCACATTATTGTATTTTTTGCATTTCTCACAACATCTGAATTATGAACCATTCACAATTGTGTTGCTTTCTGTGTGTTTTAAATGAAATTATCCCATAGATTAACCAAAATCATCAATATTTTTTTTTTAAATCTACTTGTGCAGGAATCAGTTTGTTCTCATTGAGTTTGGAAGTGTTTCGACTGTCAATACTATGGACATACAATTACTGCTATGACTATCCAATTCTAATGTACCTTGAATATCCATTGATTTTGGTACAGCAATCGATTTTATTTTATTTCGTGCTGAAATACAAAAATCTACTCGAGACCGAAATTGTTCTGTTATCGCTGTTGACTTACTTGACAATTGTTCTGTTCATGGTTGGAATTCTACCGAAAGTAATTCTAGAATACATTATCGTAAGTATTTATCGCCGAATTGAATTCAATTTCTTTTACTCAATTATTAAATATGTTTTATGAAAAAATAATTAATTTTAAATTAATAAGCGTGTTTTTCATTTCGAAATCGTAGATTTTGTGTCCCCCACTCAATATAATAAGTCGATTTACGCAAGTATTCAAAATCATTCAGCACAAAAAAGCAGACGATATTAGTTTAACGACATGGATTTTAACGGCGTACGTTGGATTTGGTAAGTAAATAAAGTTACAAGTAAAAAAAATTGCAATGAGTTTATTGTAAATCAAAGCAACCAATGAATAATTTTATTCAAACCATTTCAGCTCGAATCTGCACAACGTTGATGGGGTCGCGAGATAAAATTTTATTGTTCAATTCAATCGTAGGATTTTCAGGGAGCACATCAATTTTTCTGAGCGCATTTTATTATCAACGAGCGGCAAAAAAATCGTCATAAAAACAGAGACCAGAATTGTATTTTTGTTTAATTCTAATATCCGACAGCAGTACAAATAAAAAATATCATTAAGAAAATGAAAAAGAAGAAACGATCTATGACTTTGGAGAAATCATTGGTGGCATCCTCTTCGAAGTCCTTATATTCATAGGTCTGTGGTAAAAGAGAAATTTATGCCAAAAAATTTTGTATCACAAATGAAAATTCGCTGATGCAATCGTACTTACATCGTCAAAACTCAGGCCAAATACCAACTGTACCCATGTGGATGAAGCGATTTGTGTAAACAGCTCAATATTTGGTTTTCGTTCTTTAAACCAACAATGAATGGTAAAAGTGAGTAACGAAGCCCACACCACATACAATGAACACGTGTAGTAAACGACTGTAATGTAATAAATTAAAACACTATCTCATGTTAAACGAAGCAACTTAAATCATTTCATAAATAAATCGATATATATATATATTGTACGTATAGTACTTGCCTACAGTTGGTGTATAATAATTTGGCGCATGATCGGCAAGTATCAAGAGCATTGCTATCAAAATGAATAAACTTAGAGCATTCAACATGATTCGAAGAAATCGTTCCACCCAAAATGATAGTAAAACTAATGAAAAGGCCCCTACAACAAACAATACAAATTTCCAGATTTTACACCGTGAACAAGTTCAAATATTTACGCTGGATAAATATATATGTATACCAATAAGAGGCACTGATATGAGTTGATTATAGAACAAACTATTTCGTTGGAGAATAACATTTATTTCTAGCGTAGATATGGAGCTACTTAATCCATCGGCTGTCACAACCGTATATGGTATATTGGGATTTGATTGCACTGAAGATATGGATTTCGTTTCAATTACACGCCATTCGCCCCCATCAAAATCATATCTTGAACTCTAAACGCAAGAAGTTTATTAAGAAGTTTAATTCGATTTGTTTTAGTAAAATATTTCGCGAGTTTGAAATAAAGTTTTAGACATACCCTCGGTATGATGTAAAATGTCTTATTCAATGGAATTAACGTCGCACTTGTGAAATGATCCAACTGTATTTGTATGTTACAACTAACCGCTTCGTATGGCCAATTTCGATTCAAATTCAGACACCACGTAGAAAAAGTAGTTGACATTGATTCTGCCCAAATACTTCCATTTGAAAAGATCGTCACCGTGTACAGTAATGGTATCGATCCAAAGTGGTCGTCTTTGCCGCTGGAAAATTAAATTGCAATTAAATTGAATTACCTCAGTTTGATAGTGTGAAATTTACTTTAACAATCGAATCTGTGGCGTCCATATCAGATCAGCGGGTCCAACTTTGTCCAAATGAATCCGTGACTTACCACCGTATTCTCCTTTTTTCCACCTCATTTTTGGGTCGATCCAATTCTACGAATATTTCGAAATTAGATTTCATTTATTTGAATTATTTTAGTTTCATTTTAATGATTTTCCATCACGGAAATCAATTTTACCGCTCGAAATCGTCCATGTGAGGTCAAAAAGGATTTTTTCGAATTGAAATCGGCATTCACCAAATCAAAGTCCAAAAAAACAGTGCCCAAATCGATGGGAACAATATTTGGATCATATCCATTTAGT
Organism: Sitodiplosis mosellana; assembly: GCF_009176505.1. Lineage (NCBI taxonomy): Eukaryota > Metazoa > Arthropoda > Insecta > Diptera > Cecidomyiidae > Sitodiplosis > Sitodiplosis mosellana. The sequence goes on along the minus strand of NW_022601467.1, from coordinate 11,832,746 downwards.
AAATCATTTAGCAAACGCTGAACGTCTGTCAAATTCTGGTTAATGGGCGATAATATATCTCCAGTCGAATCATTTTCACAATCATAGAACCATTTCGCTTCGGCTGTACCCCAAGTACTACGAAAAATATTCAATTTCAGTTCGAACATAGATCAAAATGAAGAAAATCGAAAGAAAGCGAAAATGTGTTGAGTTAAAATAATTTCCAAACCTGAAGCTAATGTATTTGATGTCCAGCACATTTGGATCAAAGGCTGTAATGAATGGTGGCTGTCCAGTGATAGCAATGCTAATATTTCCCGATTTCAATATGCGAACCGTTAAGGGCATCACATCTGTTGAACTTAGAAAATTGCTTTGTCGTTTCGTTGAAAGCGGTTGACTTTGGCGTTGCCGCCGTATTTCATTGAACGTATTCCCTCCAGCTCCAAGTACTAAAAACCAAAAATATCTTTCAACAAACATATAACCAATGTGACATCACCCTTCCGAATCCAAAGTGAAAAAATAATGTGTATGATAATAGAAAATACAGACCAATTTCATAGATGGGTGATGATTTGATTTGATCCGTTGGCGATAGCAGAATGTGTGCATCTTTCGTAGCTAACACAAATAGCCGTAAATTCAAAATTGTGTCATCCTTATCAGCAAGATTTCGATTCGGCTTAAGCGAATCGATATGAAAGAAACTCGAATATTTGTATCCAGCTTTCACATCGTATTCCTTGCAAAATTGAAGCTCTGCAAAATGGATAACATTTAACAATCAAATTGTGATGCAGCAAAATCAAAATATCTATGTCATACGAGCGAACCTGTGTACGTAACATTGAATTTATTTGCTTCACTTCCGCTAAAAAATACACTAGCCAATAAAATGAAGTAGAAATTCATATTTCTACTGTGTTGTGCTCATTGCTACGATAAAACTGAATAAATGAACAATTGTTCGCCAAACGATTCGGACATTGCTGCAGACAAGCTGTTCAGTTTTTTTTTTCGTTATCGAAGGATGTTCTGTGCCTACACTGGAAAATAATGAAGCTGTATGTAACATTGAATAAACATAAGTGTGATAAGTTTATCTTGACACGAGCATATACAATATGGAAGTCTAGAAATGTTTTTTAATAGATAACACATTCAACTTTGCATTTATAAATGGATAAATAACATTATTTGAAGCAACTCAATAGCATTGTTCAAACCAATAAATCCAACATTGTTTCATTTAGGAATAATGCGTTAGGAAGAAGAATATGTATGAAAATTATTCGTCCATCAAACAAACGCAAAGAAAAAAACATAAAACCTCCGACTCAATGAAGAATATTACTTCTGTTTAACTCTATGGTTGACGTGTTTTTTTTTCAATCCTTAAAAAACAATCAAAACTGTGAACCATAGTCTGTGAATCACAGTCGGTGATTCATTTTGCTACCAAAACCAAGAACTACACGTACACGTTGTTGCTAATGACAGGAAATAGCATAATAAAATGATCAGATTTCTGAATCATACACATTTTGCAATGTGGTTCCAATGAAACCATTTCATTTCAAATAATTTCGAAAGATATCAATATCTCCCTAAATTTTTAGATGTTTGTTCTTAATCCACTCAACATACGACAACAATTCAGCGGTTGTTTCTCTTTCGTAAACATAATCGAAAAAGCGCATTTCAACAATTTGCTGTCAGAAGCAAGCAAGCAAGAATTGAGATTTTTCCAAGTGTTTGCACTTTTGAAATATGCGATGTGTGTTACGTAAAAAAAACTCTTCAAAGTTTGATTATCATGATTCATACCATCATTTCAAATGAAATAGTTTTGGGTCAAACGCAATAATTGATTACAAACATATGATTACTTGTTTTAATCAATTTTATATAATGTACCTAAAAGAGCTGACGTTTATTAAAATAATACAATACAATCTGTTGTTTACTATATTGTCGATTCGATGCGACGAAATTTAATAGTGTGTCCACTTGAAGAAGTCTAGAAAGGGTCACATTACCTGTAAACCTTAGATCATGCTCGGGAAACGGGTTGTAAATTTTATGTGATGGAAGAATAGCTATTCAACGGTTTATGACATTAATGATTAGTTATAATGCAAGTCACGTGCATATCATCAAATTGAAATACATACATTGTTTTACGCGCAATTTTCTTTATCGACCGTTATAAAAGTTCATTTCCTTGAATTTGCCCTGAAATGATTTATGGTTTTTCAAATATGGAATATTTTCAAGTTCTAATGCATTTCTGACGAATCTGTTGAGCGAACATCTTAGAATTGTTGATGCAAAAAATTACACAAAATGTGTGTGTATTTGTGTGTTCTGTAATAACGTGCTCAAATCTTTGATAGAATCAACCACATGTAAAAATGCATAATTAAATCACATTCAAAAGATAATTTTACATTTTATGGGGGGCATTAAGCATGATGAAATTTTCTTTCCTTTGTAAACATGTTGTAAACCCAATTGAAATGTGATTTTGAGTCCCTATCCCCTGAAAACCGCTTTATGATTTTTTATCTCATTTCTTTCAAAACATGTTCGTTTCTTTACTTTTGACGACCTAAATTCTGGAAACTAAAAGTAATTGTTGATATGAACTTATATCTCAATTCATAGAATGCGAATTCTTTTGGAATATATCACATTCACATACATTTTTATCTTCATTTGCCATCAGTGCATATTTGCTCCTTCTCGTTATACAATTGAATTTTAGACCCACAGTTTTTTTTTTACTTTGCTCGTAATTAAAATTAAGTTCACGTATAAACCGTGTAGGGCAATGGTCGGGTGGAGTTGGTGTGAAAAAGCCTAAATCACATATTCATTTTGTCAATGTATGATTGAGTGATAAAAACTCAATTATACTGCAAAGCACCATTAAATCCATTTTTCCACAACTATTTTTGTAATGGGGAATTTGGTTCATAAATAATAATCCGTTGACGCAAAAACAATTGAAACAGTGCCTTATTTTTCGTATCATTGTTGAGCCAGACATATAATATATTTTCTTATTATTGTACGTTTGATACAATAAAAATATCTCATGACAAAGTGTTAACATTTTGTGATAATGATTGTTATCTATGGAGAGCCTTCCATCTCGTAACTTTAACTTTCTTGGCGCTTGCCGCATCCATTCCATACAGTCGGCATTTGAAAGTGTAACGGACTAGTTCAATAATACTATCTGATTCCGTTAATCGTTCAAATTCAAAACGAACACAATCTGTGATGATCAAACTTGGCTTTCAATACTATTGAAAGCAATTATAATTTTAAAATCAAATTCGCTGTTCATTTTGTGTTTCCAAATTAATTGTGAAGAATTTCAAAAGAGAAAAATAGAGATAAGTCCAATTACGAATAAACTGGGTGTTTTTGTAGACTTCTATATCTTAAAAAGAGATTTATCAATTGTGCTTTGTCTATGCAAAGTGGATTGTGATTTTTGATTGTATACCAAAAAAAATGAAACTAGTGCTGTTGTGGTTTTGTGTGATTGGGTCGCTAGTCGACATCGCGTTGGGTGCACCAGCGGAGCAAAATGCCGAAAATATCGAAAATGCTGAAAATGTAGACTATCGTCTGAATACAGACGTTGAACCGATTGAATATACCATTGATCTTACGCCACATTTTGATAATGAAGGGGGCAATGAACCTTTCACCTTCGATGGAAGTGTGATTATTCAACTACAAGCAACCAAACCTAATGTCAAAACCATCACCCTTCATAAAGAGGAATTGGATATTTCCGAAGTCAGTTTGGCAACAAAATCCAAATATTTTCCATCATTTCCATGGAATGTAGAGAAAATGGCGATAAATAATACTACATATGATGAACGCACAAACAAATATAGCCTCACACTTGAAGAGCCACTCGCCGAAAATAAATTATATGAACTGACTTTTAAATTCAAAGGTAAACTGAGAACCGACATGAAAGGATTCTATCGTAGTTCGTACAAAGAAGGCAATGAAACAAAGTAAGTCCACTTTTTTGTTTAGTGTTCTCATAATTTCTTAAAATCATTTGAATATTTTATGAATGATTGCAAGGAAAAACTAATGAAATACGATTCAAACCAGATATTTGGCTTCCACCCAAATGCAACCAATGCACGCTCGCAAAGTGTTTCCATGCTTTGATGAACCACGATTCAAAGCAACATTCAGCATTAGTATGAATCGACCGACTCATTTCCAACCAACACTCAGCAATACGAAGATTCTGAGCTCATATCAATGGCGGTAAAAAAAAAATTATTTGATATTTCTTATTATCAGATCGTTGGTTCAAACATCAATTCTGATTTTGTCGTGTGAATTTTTTTTTAACTTCATAGTTCGGATTTGGTTCGTGAACATTTCGAAAAGACTCCAAAAATGTCTTCATATTTGGTAGCCTTTATTGTGTCCGAATTCCAATGCCGTGAAAATGATGCGAAAACATTCGCCGTTTGCTCTCGACCAAATGCAATCAGTCAAACTGAGTACAGTTTCGACATGGGCCAAAAACAACTAAACAAATTCGATGAACTCTTTGACTACAAGTATAACACTCATATTTCAAAAATGGCAATGGCTGCAATCCCCGATTTTTCGGCAGGAGCCATGGAAAATTGGGGCTTATTGACTTATCGTGAAACGGCCCTTCTCTACGAACCAGAAGTGTCGACGGCAATGGCTCAACAGAGAGTGGCTGCAGTGGTTGCGCATGAACAGACTCATATGTGGTACAGTTGTTCGCTTTGCGATATCATATAATAATATCTTATTATCATCATTTTTAAACTTTTGAAATAAAGAAATATTATGTTATTACTAATGATACTTTATCACCGGATTTGTAGGTTTGGTGATCTTGTGACCTGCGAGTAAGTTTCGTGCTCAGAAATGCAATCTACTACACAGCACTTCACATGAATTACAACTCGATTATCATTTCTCCTCTTTTCAGGTGGTGGTCGAATACATGGCTCAATGAAGGCTTTGCAAGATTCTTCCAAACGTTTGGTACAGCAATGGTAAGAATATGTCCAATTTTGTGTTTGTTCCTTTTTTGGAAAACAAAAATGGATAAACATATTTAATTTTGAAAAAAAAAAAAATCATCAACAAAAAAATTGTGTTAAAAGGTTGAAACGACTTGGGGCTTGGATCAACAATTTGTTGTTGAGCAATTGCAATCCGTATTCGGCCCTGACTCATTGGAAGATTCGCAAGCACTTACTCACGAAGTAAACACACCCGACGAGATAGACGACAGATTCGGTTCTATTTCATACAACAAAGGCGCTTCGGTAATTAGAATGGTTGAGCACACAATTGGGCACGACACATTTATTTCTGCGCTCCGAAATTATCTCAAAGCAAAGTAAGTAATAATTACTTTTTTTTATCGTTGAAAATGATGTGTCATTTTATTTTTGGGATAAACAAAATCGTTAAAATCACGTGAGCAAATTCGAAACCAGAAATAATAAACAAATTATTCATTGCAGTGAATTGAGTACTTCGTTGCCAGAAAAATTGTATAAAGCTTTCCAAGATGAAGTCCATACTGGTCTAGATGTTACTGACTTTATGAGCGGTTGGGTCACTCAACCCGGCTATCCCGTTGTAAATGTGAATGTTTTCGCCGATCGAAGAACGATTGCGCTGACACAGCGAAAATTCTTGCGAAACAATCCAAAACACGAAGATAACACCGTCTGGAATATTCCAATTAGCTATGCTACAGATAAATGGAACACAAACTTCACCAAGACAAACGCAATTGTTCATTTAAATAGTAAGAGTGAGCAGCAGCATAAGCTGAACGATGTTGCTGAATGGCTTGTGGTCAACGTACAACAAACGGGTAAGTGTATCCGTCATGGACTTCATAATCAAGCACCCTATCAATTTGTCACTGAATTGAACGGAGAACTTTGATTGAAATTCATTTAGAACTCAAGATGATGATGTTCACTTGTTCACATTGATTGTGACACACAATGTGTCCTTGACAATGTCCGAGACATTCAATATTGACGCCGTCATATCCAAACGAATAATCTACATGATAAATCTTTTGGATTCGTTATTTCACGCAAATTGCGATCGTTTTATGGTGCTCATTATTTCATTCGTCTTTTGTCTTTTTTTTTACATTGCCCGATGTATGATCATTATCGTTTGAGATAAAAAAATAATACCTTTTTTCTTCTTCAAAGGTTATTATCGAGTGAATTACGATGACGCCAGTTGGAAGGCAATCGATAAGGTCTTACATGATTCGCACGAAACCATTCATGTACTCAATCGTGCTCAGGTAATGAGAATATTTCCATTCATTTGAAGATTTTTATTCTTAAATGTGATTATAATTCATTTTAACGTGTTACACTAATAGCTCGTTGACGATGCACTGAATTTGGCTCGTGCCTCTCAGCTCAATTATACACAAGCCTTACATACTATCCATTATCTGAAAAATGAAACGGACTATGTTCCATGGTTATCTGCATTCAATAATTTCGATTTCATTTTGGCACGATTCAAGAGCGATGATGCGAAGATATTCAAAGTGAGTATCGATTTGATTCTATCGATGATATATTAACCGCAAACTGTTACAAAATTTTATTTCAAAAGCAATTTCATTCATTTAATACAAAGTTTATTGAATTTAAATTCAACTGTAATATTAACACGTATTTATATATTTCAGAAATTCATCTTGGGCCTTTTGAATAAGGTGTACTCTCACCTTGGGTTCTATCCAAAACCAGACAATGACACTCGCTTAGATATCTACAATCGAAACAATGTACTGAAGTATGCATGCAAATTTGGCCATGAACAATGTATCACTGATGCACGTGCCGAATTCGATAAATTGCTACAGACAAGTCACAAGTATAGCATTTTTTCGACGATTTTACAAAGAAAAAATCAAATTTTTGAAACTAAATGAAATGTGATTCTTTTCTAGAATTCCAGTGAATCTGGTGCCCGTAGTCTATTGTTCGGTGATTAGCGAGGGATCAGACAAAGAATGGACATACTTGTGGGAGAAATTCCAAAATGAAAATGTGGCCGCTGAACAAGTTACAATTCTGAGTGCCTTGGGTTGCACGAAGCAAGCAAACTTGATAACGGTAAATATTTGTTCGAATTAAATGATTCTGAAAAGGTTGATCTATCAACATATTTTAGAAACTTCGACATATGTTTTCGTTTAAAAATAAATAGAACAATTTGAAAAAAAGTCAATTCTAAACTAATCTACTTTTCAGAAATATCTTGATCTCATCTTGACCGATAATATTCGATTGCAAGGTAATCCGTAATTTTGTTACATAGAAAATATAAAGACGGTGCTTGAACTTCTATCTCATTCTCTCTTTTCAAGATAAATATTCAGCGCTCGTATCCACACTGATGCAAAAAGAAAACTTTGAATTAGTTCTCGATTACGTTCTAACAAACCACCAAAATATTACTAAAGTGTAAGCATATTTTGTATTTCGAAAAAAAAAGCGAGAAACTATTAATAATCTTTTTTTTTTCAAAATGTATAGATTCGAGACAGATAATGAATTACCAAAGATCTTGACACAACTTATCGGACGATCAACCACAAGTGAACAAATTGAAAAGTTGCGAAAGTTTGTCAAAGAGAATGATTTGGAGTCGAATAAAAACTTGAAGACCGCCTTGACAAATGCTGATTTCAATCTCAAATGGGCTGAACAAAATGTCCCAATAATCAAGGACTTTGTGAAAGAAAAGGAAGATGAGGTGCCGGGCAGCGCAATGACACACACCATTTCTGGTGCCATCCTTGTAGGCTTGATTTTCGTTTCATTTTTCAACTATTAATACATTCGATTGATAATAATAAACCATCCATTTTTGGCCCCAAACAAGAATTCTACATGTTAGATTTAAAAATGTTGTAATAAAGTATTTTCGTTAAAAAGAATTTAATTTGGATTTCATTTGGACGAATCAGGTTCAATAGATAGATATGCAATTGGGCAAACATCAATGATATGAGTTGTTGATACCTCACCCGTTATTAGTTATTACTTTGCACCTATTTGAAATATTATTACATAAAAATAGTGTGGCAAGAGGTATTTGATTGCTTTCAACATATTGTCTCTGGTATTTGTCACGCAAAATTTTTTATCAATCGACTCAAGTGATAATGATTCCAAATAGACTGATAGAATGTAAGAATGCACTTCAATACTAAATGCAGCAACAGCGACTATCATGCTATGGCTATATCAAACAATGCGTAAGGAAATCCGGGCGCATTACTGTAGCCGAGAGTAGCACACATTTATGCAGCACATAAGCGAAATTCTCTTGCAAACTATGACTGATAACGCATGAATCAATCACTGGTTGAGTTTCGCGAACGATGAAAACTGTATTCCATGTCAATTCATGTTCATCTATTGAACTTAAAACGAGACCACTTGTTTTCCCATAAAGTTCCATTTATGGATGGAAAACCACTTGAATCAACGAACTCTGGATGAATTAACAGCGAGTCAACACTGCAATGTTGATCATGATAATTGAAATTTGCCGCATGTCCGATGCACAAACATCAATAAAAGGTTTTTGCAACTGAATAATCGAATGTGTTTATGTTGTGCATATAGTTTTTACAATATTTTGATATATATTTTGAAAACAAGCATTTACTTTGACCGGTGTTCCAGTAAACTGAAATCGATTTTATATTAAAAAAAATACAAAATATTCGAGATTGAAGTATCGTTCGATAAAATTGATTAACCTTACAGCTTTCCGTTAAGGTTGGAATTGCATAACACTCTAAATATGTGTGCATGTAATTTCAAACGTTTCCCATTTGGGTATCCGTTAGCTTTTCATCTGATTGCCATGCTACATGAGTTGCATCATCAAATATATTACCATGTCATGACATGCAAAAAAGTTGCTCTTGTAAAACTTTGCCGACCATGATTTGGTATTAATTTTTTTTTCGTTCATATTTGAATGAGCCGGTTAGGTCAAGCAAAAATGACGAGAGGAAAGAAAAATTTTCGGGTTAGTTCTTCGCTCATATACACATATATTCTTATAACATTTTAATTTTATGCCTATTTTATCGATCGTTTGATGGGGTTTCATTATTTTTCTGCTTGAATGGAAGCGTTCGGTGTCCTCCATTAATAATTTCTCTTTTTTATTTTAAAATGAGGTATGGGAATTTAAATTAGTTTTTTTTCGTCAAATGTAAAAAAACCTTGGTGTTTGCGCCACGACAGTTCTCGTATGTATATAGCTTAGCATGGATAAGGGTGTTGCATTTTATTTAATAAAAAAATATTCTCCCTGGGATATATTTCTAACAAATTAAATTAAACACACAACCCAGCTGCAATGTCAGCATTCTACATGAGAAATTATTTCAAACGAACGATTGAAAGACTATCTATTTTTATATTCCATCGGAATGAAAATAATCGGAAAATTATTTTATTTTGAATATTGTTGTCGAGTGTTGTTCAGTTTGCATTCCACGATGTAAGTGAATGTCATTGATTGGTCTTATATTACATCTGTCTCTGCGCTGTATAGGCATTGTCAGTATTGGCTGTTTGAAATTCAAACATTCGATTTCAACGGATGAAAATCAAATAATAGTGTGAGAAAAAAGAACAATATTAATGAATTCCCAATTAAACTGATCAAAATCGAAATTGTGCGTAAATGAATATATAAAAAAATGATATATAACACGTCAAACAAAGTATAATAACTCACAAATGACAAACGGTAAACATTTTAATAGTGATTGTTATCAACTACGGGTCGCAGTCAATAGCAGTCAACGATCGAAAGTGTAGCGAGCTAGTTCGGTTCGGCTCGGCTCTAGCACTGCATAGTTATAAAGCTAATTTTCAATTCAGCTCAGCCTATGATGTAAAGACAGTTTCACTTTGAACACCATTGAAAGCAGCCATAGTTCGTAATCACGAATTCAAATTATAAAAACGTATGAATAAATCTAGCTATTTTTTGTATACCAAAGAGTTAAATGTGAATTCCATCTCTCGCGAAGAATTGTTTTTGTTTTCGCTGAATTTATAATTTGTGTTTGTGCAAAGTGTTACATTCGTTAAGTCCAGGGTTTTATAGTTGCATTCCAGTTTTTGAAACAAAATGAGGTTTTCGTTAGTGATTTTTTGTGTGATCGGACCGTTGATTGACACCAGTTTGAGTGCACCAAGTGTTCAAGACATTGACAGTGCATCGAATTCTACATTAGAAAAAGTTGAAAAATTAAATCATCGTCTAAATTCCGATGTTGTGCCTGTAGATTACGTCATTGAACTGACACCATATTTCAATAATGAAACGGGCAAAGAAGCATTCACCTTTGATGGAAACGTAAAGATTACTCTACAGGCTACCAGAGCTGATGTCAAAATAATCACTCTTCATCAAGAAGATTTGAATATTTCGCAGCAATCGCTGACACTAAAATCGAATTTATTTCCATCCTTTTCATGGGATTTGCAAAGTATAAATATCGATCATTATGAATATGATGAACGCACCAAAAAACACAGTATCATACTCTCTGAGCCGCTAGTCGAAAATCTATTGTATGATCTAGTCATTACGTATACGGGTAAATTGAGAACCGATATGCTTGGATTCTATCGCAGCTCATACAAAGATGGCAATGTAACAAAGTGAGTAAATCAATTGGAATTGGATTCTGTATTTTCAAATGGGACTGGGCAGTAAAATTCATAATTTTTTTTACACCAGTTTCGAATATAATCTCGAAATTTATGAATGAGAAAAAGTCAAAGAGAAAAGTTCGATGTGATTTGTCGAAACTTGAATGAAATTTTGTGAAATTTCTCTTTGCAATATTCAGGTGGCTTGCTTCGTCAAAAATGGAGCCGGGTCATGCAAGAAAGGCGTTCCCTTGCTTTGACGAGCCAAAATTCAAAGCAACATTCTCCATCATTCTCAATCGACCAAGTCATTTCGCACCATCGCTGAGCAATACTCCCCTTGTAACTTCTTCCTCCCTACTGGCGTAAGACAAATTTAGAAAATTCCAAACCATTGATTCTTCGTTACAGATCTTGATTTTAAATTTTGTTTCTGTGCAGATCTGATTTGGTTCGTGAAAGTTTCGAAAAAACTCCAAAAATGTCTACATACTTGGTAGCCTTTATTGTGTCCGAGTTTCAATGTCGTGAAACTGAAGATAAAACATTCGGCGTTTGCTCTCGACCGAATGCATACAATCAAACTGAGTACAGCTTCGAAGTGGGTCGAAAAACATTAGCCAAATTCGATGAAATTTTCGATTATAAGTATAGTACCCACATGTCTAAGCTGCAGATGATCGCGATTCCCGACTTTGTTTCAGGTGCCATGGAAAATTGGGGTAAATTATGGCTTAATTTGTCTGTTTCATGGTGTCTCCATTCACTTTTCTTTGTTCTCACTTCACTCTATTTCTACAAACCTAATTCCATCTTTAGGTTTGGTAACGTATCGCGAAACGGCTCTTCTGTATGATCCAAATGTGTCAACGGCTAGAGCGCAGCAAAGAGTTGGTACCGTTGTTGCGCACGAACAAACGCACATGTGGTGGGGCAACCTCGTAACCTGTGAATGGTGGTCGAATTTGTGGCTCAACGAAGGATTTGCAACATACTTCGAATACTTTACAACAGCGTTGGTAGGACCATTTTTTTATTTTCTTCAATTCCATTTTAAATTTCCACTTCAAATCGAAACTAATCGAAGTGAAACACGTTTAAGGTGGAAAAAACATGGGATTTGGAGCAGCAATTCGTAGTTGATGAGCTACAAAGCATTTTCGAAGCCGACTCATTGGAAGACTCCCATGCGCTCACTCACGATGTGGAATCGCCCAGCGAAGTAGCAGACAGGTTTGATTCGGTGTCGTACAACAAAGGTGGATCTGTGATTCGTATGTTTGAACATACATTTGGATATGATATTTTTATTGCCGCACTCAAATATTATCTTAAAACAAAGTGAGTATTAATTAAGTCCATCAATTCGAATCTTATCGTTTGAATAATTTCGTCTGTACGTCGAATTGTTGCCTAATCTGATGCTATGACATTCTCAAAAATAGTGCATTGAGTACAGCCACTCCCGAAACTCTGTACGCAGCTTTCCAAGAACAACTTTCGAATGGACTAAATGTAACTGAATTCATGAGCGGTTGGATTTCTCAGCCCGGATATCCCGTTTTAAATGTGAATGTTTCAAGCGATCGTAAATCGATTCAAATTTCACAACGAAAATTCCTGCGAAACAATGCCGAACATCAAGATAAAACACTGTGGCATATCCCGATAACATATGCATCCAATAAAGAAAACGTAGACTTTAAACAAACGAAAACGGACACATTTTTCGCAGAGGAATCACGGACAATTGATTTGCCCGAAGCCATTGAATGGATCGTGTTCAACGTACAACAAACAGGTTAGTGCTTCAATGTGGAGTTCAAACACTTTGATGTAATCAGTTTGTTGACATGATATTACTGGAACGATGTTATGCGCTTATCTAACAACGTTGAACGGTATTAACACTATGATTGTTCTTGGGGCACCCAGGGCCCCCAGCGAACTTTAAAGTTGAATAAAAGTACTAAACAGTGTATAAACCAACCGAAGTTAAGTCTCATTGTATAGATTGAACATTTCTCTACACGAATGAAAAAAAAACATATGCATATGTGTGAGTATGTGTAAAATACAGCCTGCCGCAAAACTTGTTACGCTGTTGTTCTTGGGGGACCACAGGGCCCCATGGCTATTTTATATTATAACTGGACTATGATAAGAGATAACGACTTGATGTCTGTGGTGAAGTTGTAGTACTCAAGCTGTTCTACAACTTTCTCGAAGACACTAAGTCGTTATCTCTTATCAGTTTCGCGGAATACGCGGAAAACCGCAGAAAACCGCGAAAAAACGCGTTTTTTTCCTTATCATTTTTCACGGAACTGATAAGAGATAACGAGATGGTGTCTAAGGCAAAGTTGTAGTTCTGGTCGAGGACTACAATTATTCTGATTCATTATTCCGTTATCTCTTATCAATTACGCGAGAAACCGCAAAAAAACCGCGAAAAAACGCGTTTTTTTCCTTATCGTTTTTTCACGGAACTGATAAGAGTTAACGAAATAATGAATCGGAACAATTGTAGTACTCAACCAGAAATACAACTTTGCCTTAGACGCCATCTCGTTATCTTTTATCAGTTCCGTGAAAAATGATAAGGAAAAAAACGCGTTTTTTCGCGGTTTTCTGCGGTTTCTCGCGTATTCCATGAAACTGATAAAAGATAACGATTTCATGTCTATGGTGAACTTGTAGTACTCAAGCTGCTCTACATTTCTGTCGAAGAGGCAAGTCTCTTACTTCTTATCATCTTCACTAAAACGATGTGGGAAAATTTTGCGATTTTCGCGTTTTTCGCGGAACTGATAAGAGATAAGCAATATTTGTTACACCAAAATTATAGCAAACTTTGAGTATTACAACTTTGCTTCAGACACTAATTTGTTATCTCTTATCACAGTCCAGATTTCATATGAAGTATCTTGGGGGCCCTGGAGTCCCCCAAGAACAGTAATATGTTGCAAATATGAAGAACAGTCATAGTGTTAATCAGGTGCCATTCAATGATGGGTGCAATTAAAATCTATATCAAAATTAAACATTAATTTTAATCATTCAAATGATTTCTTGTGCATGCGTTTTTTTTTCTCTCTCTCGTTGAATGGAAGTTCTTTACGCAATAGCAAATACAGTCTGGAGTTTGGTTTGCAGTGATTTAATAATGCAATCGCGATAAATGAACTGTGATTGATTAAGATTGTATTCAATGTTTCATAGAGCCATATAATTACTAAACAATTTGTGCAATTTTGCGATCGTTCGTACGTGTTTACATTTGTCATTATGAATCTCTTCATAGGTTATTATCGTGTGAATTACGATGGCGCCACTTGGGCTGCTATTGACAAGGTCTTGTACACTTCGCCAACCACTATACATGTACACAATCGTGCTCAGGTAATGAATGTTTTTTGCTCATTTTAGACTTAAGTCAATTGTACAGTGTCCACTGATTTGCATTGCAATAATTGCTGTTTTCTTCTTCGATTATTAGATTGTTGACGATGCACTGAGTTTGGCACGTGGTCATCAACATAATTATCCACAGGCCTTAAACACCATAAAATATTTGCGCAATGAAACTGACTATATTCCATGGTTATCCGCATTCAACAATTTTGATTTCATTTTGGCACGGTTTAAAAACGAAGAGGCTGCTTTATTCAAAGTTAGTTTTGAGCTCGTAGATTTTTTTTCTGAGTATCACATTTTATGATCTTAATTTGTTCGTATATCTAAATTGTAGGATTTTGTTCTCGACTTATTGACCAACGTTTACGCACATCTTGGATTTTATCCAAAAGAGACAGACAAGCGCTTGGATATTTACAACCGGAATAATGTGTTGAAATACGCGTGTAAACTTGGCCATAAACAGTGTATTGACGATGCACGTGCCGAATTCGATAAGCTCTTACAAAAGAATTACAAGTAAGTCATTTTACCGTGGCAAACATTCGAACTTAAATGAAATGATTTAATTTGGATTTTTTTTTTCGAAAGAATTCCAGTGAATCTGGTGCCCGTAGTCTATTGTTCGGTGATTAGCGAGGGATCAGATAAAGAATGGACATACTTATGGGAGAAATTCCAGAAAGAAAATGTGGCCGCTGAACAAGTGACCATTCTGAATGCTTTGGGTTGCACGAAGCAAGCACACTTGATAACGGTAAATCCACATTCCATTCTTTAGCACAAAGTGCATTCCATTCATTCATAGATAAAGAAAAGATTAGATATTTATAAAATGCAATTGATGTTTTCCAGAAATACTTTGATCTCATTTTGTCCGATGATATTCGATTACAAGGTATGTTTGAATTTGCTGAGTTATTTTCCACTAGGTGTAGGAAATGATAGTAATGAGTGTTTTTGTTGTTATAGATAAACATTCGGCCCTTGCATCGACGTTGACACAACAAGTAAACATTGATTTAGCACTCGATTTCATTGTGACAAATCATAAAAACATTACTAAAGCGTAAGTCTGTGTGCCCAGATATTTTAAAGTGCATTGTCCTCAATTGATAGCATATTTGTCTCTTTGGCGTGTATAGATTTGAGTCGGAAAAAGAGGTGCCAAAGATTTTATCAAGCTGTGTGGCCCGGTTAACAACCAGCAAGCAAATCGAAAAAGTTCAAGCCTTTATCACCGAAAACAAATTGGAATCAAATGAAATCCTGAAAAAGGCCGTGAAAAGTGCACAATCCAATTTGATATGGGCCGAACACAATGTACCGATCATCAAAGATTACCTACAGAAAAATCCAAATAGCGCATCAACGCACACCATTTCATGCTTTATCCTATTGAGTGTAATTTTTATTTCTATTTTTAATTGCTAGCACTTTTTGTGTGACTTTTATGACCCACATCAGGTTTAGAAAATATAAACATTCATAAGAGACGTCAATATATTGCGCTCATTTATGAAAAACTTCATATCTGTCTGGAATTATTTTGTTTGACTTTTTAATTATGACAACAAACAATGGTTTTATGACACCCGATTAGATTGGTTACTTCAGTCAACGATTTATTAGCAATAAAGAAATATTGTAGTCAAAGCATGGCGTATTCAATGAAATATCTTGTTTTTGTATATTGTTTGAAGAGGAAAAACAATAGTTCGACACAAAATCTCAAAAATATCATGCTTCACTTTGATCATTTGCCGTTTCAACTAGAATTTATTGAATAAAGTTGTCATCAAAACAATTCTTACTTGAGGTGCTTGCTTGTTTAATAGCACGAAATAAATTACAAGTGGATAAATTGAAATGTACACATGGACATTGGACATGATATTCACAATTAAAGTTATGAAACTGTTGAAACGGACTTTAACTCAAACCGATTCGAATCACACATTTCAATTTAAAAAAAAAACGAAGAATAAAATGCAAAAACAGGATCGCAACACAATGCATGATTTCTTATTCGCTTTCGAAATGATTTTTCGTCTCTGTGGTGACGACCATTGGTGACGATATACTCAACATCGATTTGAATACAAATTAGTTCCGACAGTTGTAGAATTACAAACAAACCTTTACACTAAATCAATTGTCTGGAAGCTGAAAAAAGCGATTATCAACTTTTCAAGTCCGGGGAATGTAGCAACGCGTTCGTCCAAAGGTTCAGCATAATCGCAGACGTGCAATCGTTTGTAAAAGCCCTGATCATAAAGCGAATGTCTCATCTTGCTCTTCTGTTTTCTCAATGCCATCAGTCAAAATGATCAAAATATCCAGTTGAATTTTGCTCTTCAATAGAGCCTCTTTGTGGTATCAAAGGTTGCCTGTGTTGAAATATACACGATTTGATGAATATTTATCCGTTTCGTATATTCTGATCATTTTTTATGGACCAAATTTAAGGGAAATTTAAAGCATTATCAATAGCGAGCTATCATTCAAAAATCGAATCACATTAAAAAATGAGAAAAAAAAATCGTTGGACAAGTGTGTGTTATCGAAGCAATTAATGTGTTTCGCGCCAAATAGGTGGTTCATTTGCATTGAAGTGGCAACGCTGCAGGAAGATTATAAATTGATCTGTTTCCTTCGTTCTAATTGGTTTTTTACTGAAGAAAAGGCGAAATTTTAAAATGAAAAATGAATGTTTCCACAATGATTTAACGTTGATATCGATAAGTTACCTTTTTTTCAATTTCAAAGTTATGTATACATCAATTTATTGATTAGCGCCTGATTTTGAGTAAAGTTACACAGTTTATTAGGCAAACACTACCATTTTTAACTTCACTATGCCTGATCGCAATCTGAATAAAAGTATCAAAACTGGTGGTTTCATTTAGAATTTATTGAATAAAATTCTAATCAAAATAATTCTTACTTGAGTTGCTTGCATGAAATAAATTACAATTGGAAAAATTAAAATTTACACTGTGATTAGGAAATATTAAGTGAACTATGACCTATGTGCTTCTATACAAAACCAACGACTTTTCAAAAAATTGATCGAATTAGACATTTGCTCGAGATTTCGATTGAACCTTTGGGACAATTGACTGTTTGTTCTAACTTAGAAATTCGAATGACATTTAAAAAGATGCGATTTTATGCACACAGAACATAAAAGCACATGGACATTGGACATGATATTTACAATTAAAGTTATGAAACTGTTAAAACGGACTTTAAGTCAAACCGATTCGAATCGCATATTTCAATTTAAAAAAAAACAAACAAGCAAACGAAATGAATGAAATGCAAAAACAGGATCGCAATGCAAGCTAATTTAAGTTTCATTTAAGTACAATTATTAATATATCGAATCGGCTAAATTATCTTTCTAAAGAAAACAGAGAGAAAAAAAATGCTTGCAGCTCCTGCTAAAATGCATAATTGACAAAACCAAATATAGTACCAGTCTTTTTGGTTGGTTACACCAACCTCGCTTACAACATAAAAACTAAACAAATATATTAGGACTTGGTCACATTTCTTAGCCAATCAACGATTGTGACATAGTTTTGATCCATCCAATTGATATTGGTCTTGATACCTTCAACAGCTTGAGTCAAAATGCGACTCTTTTCCGAAATATTCTCCTTGATAAATTCTTGAAACTGCAAATAGACAAGTGGATGCGGATTAAAAAGATGCAATTAGGGGGTCAAAACTGGGTGAAAACCCATCATTACT
The DNA here is from genome assembly GCF_009176505.1 of Sitodiplosis mosellana. Classification (NCBI taxonomy): domain Eukaryota; kingdom Metazoa; phylum Arthropoda; class Insecta; order Diptera; family Cecidomyiidae; genus Sitodiplosis; species Sitodiplosis mosellana. The sequence goes on along the minus strand of NW_022601467.1, from coordinate 11,814,801 downwards.
CACCATATTTAATTCATATTGTGAGTTGGCGTTTTTGAAAACATATGTAAGGATCACATACATGTTCATTGGTGGTGGGCCCATGCTGAAATGATGAAAAAAATGCATTAAAGTCGATTCATTCCTTATAAAATCATCAAACTTACTAAGTTTTCAAGCGATCCCAATGCGTTCGGATAAAGTTGCACGTAACCGGAATCCCATTAGCATGATTCGAAACCGTAACAAACACTCGAATCAGATCTTGCTTGCGAATGCCGGAATTCTCTGTTGCCGATCGCTCAAGATAACGGGCCAAAATCCAAGGTTCACGACTACATGCCATCGCATCCAACAGTAATTCCTTTTCGCTCGACACTTTGGCGTTGATGTATCGATTCCAGGCAAATTCCCATACTTTATCTGTGCCATACTTGATTGCTGTGCAATACACCACGGAACGCTCATTCGGTGGAATGCTTTGGAAGAGGGAAAAGATGCAATTTAGGAACAAGAACATGTTTATCAATTTTTCAGTTGATTCAATTACTTGTTCATTAGGTCTGGATTGGTAGCATTCATCCATGCCTGGAACATGCTTATGCTTCGATCCACACAATCCTGATAGCCCAATCGACAGGCAAACTGAGTGATATCGATGCGCTTGTATGCATGCAATGGATCGTCACCGTCTGGGCTTTTGGTGACATTTGCATAAATATTTTTGATCAAACTAAACATGTAATCCTTTTCCAGAAAATTGCAAAAAAAAAAATCAGTTAAATTAACGTTTTTTTTTAGCTATTCCATCATAAAATTCGGTTTGAATATTTCGATGAGCTTACCTTGAACAAATAATACTCCGATCCTGACGACATCATGCTGTCAATGAAGCTCAATGCACCCAACGCTGATCGCCAAGGAACATATTCACTTTCATTCATTAAGTACTGTGTCAAATTCAATGCAATTCGATAGTCCAATTTGCTAGCACGTGCCAATGTGAGAGCGTCATCAATGATTTGTGCTCGGTTGGTTGACGCAATTTTCGAATAATTTTCAGGGTTTCGTAGGTAATTGGCCAAAAGTTCCCAATTGGCAACATCATAATTTACACGATAGTAGCCTGTGTGAAATCAAAGAGAAATTGATAAGTATTACCATTGTAGAAAGAAAAAGTGAACATTTTTTTCTAAAATCACCTGTTCCTTGTAAATTCACAATGATCCAATCATCATTGGTGATGTTTTCGAACTCTTTGCTAAATCTCTGCGTACCACGAATCCATTCTTTCGGTTTGGTATTTTCAAAATCCGCCTCCTTCGACGTAGTATAACTCAAGGGAATCCACCATAAAGCTTCATCATATTTGATTTCGAGTGATTTCCACTGATTTGGAGCGATGAATGTGAAGCGACTTTGAGCAAATTCAATTTCTTTCGTGGTATAATTGCGCGTTACATTTACGACGGGAAAGCCCATTTTGGTCGTCCATGCATCCATGACCTCCTTTACATTTGTTAGATTGTCGAATGTGTGACTTTCCTGCGCACTTTTTGTTAAATGCTCCCACAAATCGTTTTGGGTAGCCACTTGATAAGCTCTTTTTAAGAAAGAAAAAAAAAATGCAGAGAAAAAAATTAGTAAGAGTATTCTGCATTCTATGGCATTCTTGTCAAAACATAATATCAGTTTCATAAATTATTATTTGATTTACTTACTTAGAAGTGAGATACGAGTGCAAACCGTCACGAAAAACTCTGGTGGTAAGAAAATGTTCCATCATACGAATTATTGCCGCTCCTTTGCCGTATGAAATTCGATCGAAAATTTCATTGATACTGTCTGGATCGTGAACATGCACCGATATCTCATGTGATGACGCCAATGAGTCCAAGATGAATACCGGTTGAACTTCATTAGATAAAAATTGATCCATTGCTTTCCACGATGGGTTTATCATATTCGCACCGACATACTCCATATATGAGGCAAATCCTTCATTCAACCACAAGTCCGACCACCAGCTGGGTGTCACAAGGTTACCAAACCATTGATGTACCAATTCATGGGCGATAATTGTCGCAACGCGTTGTTTATTCAAGGGTGCAGATACTTTTTCATCATGCAACATTGTCACTTCTCTGAATGTTACCAAACCCCAATTTTCCATAGCTGAAATAAATCGGAAATATAGTTGTTTGTTCCAGGATTCAAGAAATAAAAACTTTTTCGTACCTCCAGCACCGAAATCTGGCAATGCAATCATATCAATCTTTGGTAGTGGATACTTTATGACAAAATACTCTTCAAAGAATGACAGAATTTTTGGGCCAACTTCCAGTGCATAACGGGCTGATTCAATGGCTTCTTCACGTGCCCACACACTAAACTTGCCATCGGTTATATTCTTGAAATCCGAAATGACAAATGCCAATAAATATGTCGACATTGGAACCGATTCCTCGAATTCATCCCACACATAACTGTCCATTTCAACGCTGTAATCGAAATGTGTAAATTTAAATGAAATGCAAAAAAAAATATTTAAGCATTTCTCCAATCAATCTACTGTTTATTCAATGTTTCCTCTTTGTGGTTGTCAAATGTACGAAATACATTTAAGGAGTATAGTTACCATTCGGTAGGAGTGCCAACTTTTGGCATATTTGACAATGCGGTCATATTATGTTGTCTGGCAATCCATATCTTAAACTTAGCCTTGTACGCAGGTTCATCAAAGCAAGGTAGAGCGCGTCTGGCATCAGTCGGTTGGAATTGCGTCGTAGCTAACCATCTGTTGTGCGTATGGATACGAACAAAAGAAAACCCAAATTATGATTATTATGCGTAAGTAATTCGTTGGCAAACAAACAAACCAACAATGGTTCTATGTAATTGACTTTGTGTTAGGTTAGGCTGTGTTCATAGTGGGGTGTCACTTACCGTGTCACATTATTGACAACATAGGAGCTGCGATAGAATCCTTGTAGCATGTCATTCAAGACGCCCATGTATTTGATATTAATTTCGTAGATGGTATTCGGTTCGAGTTCATTTGGAAATACGATGACAAAAAATTGATCCGGTTCGATGGCATACTTGTCCGACACTTCTACCACTGTTCGACTATTATCGTCCGTTTGCGTTGTATTCCCAATTTTCCACACGTTAACTTCGATCATTTTCAGGGCTATCGCATGTAGTGTAATGTTCCGGCAACTCTTGGTCACATTCACTTTGATTCGTACATTGCCGCTGAATGTGAAATTACCCTCAAACAGAAATGGTATCAATTTCAGCTCATAGGCAAGTGGATGCATTGTATTGGGCAGTCGTACATTGGTTCGATTGCTTCGATGTAAATCCTCTTCGAATCGTACCGCTTTCTTTATGTCATCAGTCGATTGACTATTATTTATCGCTATGGTGATGGGAATGACATTCTTTTTATCGCAAACTTCAGATTGGACGTTTATATTCGAACATATACCAAAATTATAGGTGATCAACACGGCGGCACACAACAGAAACAGGAATATCGTCACAGTTATAAATAAGCTTAACTTTGTCACAACAAATCCATCCGATTGCTCACGATTTCGATTGTCATTTTTGTGCGCATCTTGCAAATCAAACCTCTCTTGCGCTCTCATTGCGGCGTATACTTTCTCCTGTTTTTTTTTTGGAACAAAAATGTTAAAAACGCGAAAAATGGTATGAATGTGTTTAGCAATGGTCAAAGAAAATTTCTTGAAAATGTAATGATTATGAAAAACTCGAAAAATTGCACATGGTTTGAGGGTGAAAATGTTAAGTCGCTACTTCAAAACAATCCTTTGTATGCAGTTGCATTGGAATAGTGCAACCATACACACATAGTTTGGTTTCTTGTTAACAGAAAACAAACAAAATTATCAATCGTATTCAGTTACTGCAGTCGAAATTCAATACTGAAAGCGGGTCTCATATTTTCTATATTATTACTTCGGGCAATAGGGAACCTTAGCTTAGCCACTTCTGTTGACATTTTCCGCGCGATGTTAATAACTGTACGCAATTAATAAAGGAAATCCCTTGTCAATTACGAGAAAAAGACAATCGGAATTATAATAAAATCTACCAGTTCATGGAGTCGAAATACGTCGGACGTATTTTGCTTCAGTGGTCAAGTTGTGTGTTCGTTGTAATAAAATTACTCGTTGAAAGAAGAAAAAAAAAACTGAAGAACGCTCGAGACTAATATTGCAAAGATCGAATCAATTATGCGACGGCAGTTTACATTGAGCGACAATATTTTGATTAGCTCGAGTCGACTTTTAATGAAATGAAGCATAATTTATTGCCATTTACGAACGGCGCTTCGAATAATTGAGCCTGCAATTAAATTTCATTGTAAGAATGTTTCCTTATTGGCTAAATTGCTTCTCAAACAGTTGATTTTATGAAACTATTTCGCTTGCGCGCAAACTATAAGATGTCAATTTGATTGGAATATTGAATTTCAATTGAAATTATTGGAATTTGAGACAAAAAAAATCCGTTGGCCACAATGTTTCGATATGAATTGAGAAATGGGAAAATTGTGACAGGATGGATGAAGTGGATTAGGTAAACGCTTCGAATTGAAGATATTCTTTTTTGAGTGTGGATTTACACTGAGCAGCGGTAGACAAAGACCATGATAATGATACACAAGTGGCTCTGAATAGAACCGATATTTATGCGAATACGCATTCGTATTGAGATAATAAAAGATTATCATATTTGATAGCGCTGTTCTCGAGGTCAACATTTAATGGGGGAAAAATGAATGAAATGAATAAATTGCTTTGTATTAATTCAATAAAAAAAATTTCCCGAAAATCCGCCAAATTTGTTATAAACAATCGATTGCATTCTTCATTTTATTCAACACATTATTTTATTAGCATTAACCAAGATGAGCTGGCCATAGTTAAATATCAACAACGGCAAATAGAATGATGACAAAACTGTGTCTGGCTTGGATAAAGAATGTTTGGAGAACTTAAAGCAAAATAACAATAACTATGAAATAAAAAGTACTGAATCGTACGCTAATTAACGCATTTTTTATGCGTACGTCCAGCGAATGTGACCGGAACGAAAAATTGGCGTCGAAAAGCAAGAGTTGTTTTCATTGCGCTAGAATTCAATTCTTACATAACTCTTCAATTCAATGGAGATGAGAACAATTTGTCGCCTTACAACTGCCTATTTTTATTATGATATTTGATCTTCATATTGTGTGCACAAGCAACGTTTATGACAATTATTCTGTTGTACCGAGGAAGGAAGAAAGAAAGAGAGAGAGAGAGAGAGAGAGAGAGAGAGAGAGAGAGAGCGTGAAACAGCCTGACAGTGTTGGGGTGTGTATCAAAAAGATTTGAACCGAAACGAGTTCAATTCAAAGTGAATTCGGATTATTCCCGTGTGAATTATGCCATTCAATTTAAGATGCTTCACTATTTTCTCGAGTGTTTTGAAACGGTTTCGATTCATGGACTTAGAAGTGTGTTCAAAGTTTGAGATTTCAATTTCGTCGACCAAACTCTTTGATTTGAATCTTCTAATTTCAAATCGTGTCTCCCGTCGACACATTTAAAGAGAGAGAATTTCGATATAAGCGGGAAAGAAAGGGTAAGAGCGGGAAAACTTTGATTCAAATAAGTGAATCAAATCCACATTGAACCCATCCATAAAAGTCCTGGCCAAATTATGCTTTTCAAAGCATCACTACTGCGTCGGCCGATTGGTAACTATTCACATCACCTGACAGCAAACCATGGGTTTTCTGTGGTGAAATCCACAACGGGCCAAAGAAAATTAACTGAATAATTCGATTTGAATATGTAATCAGTGTACTCAAAATACAAAATGTATATTTTAATAATTGATGACAACATACACACGATGCTTTAAACTTTCGGCATAAAAAATTCCTTAATTTGATTTACAATAGAAGCATCTCGCCGAATGAGCACTGTGCACACGCTTTGAAATAACGGTATGTTCATTTTTTGTCTGTTCATCGCTTCACATTGTTCAAAATCACATGGTATCAAAAGAAAAGTGCTCTTCACATTACTGTCAGATGTGTTACATGTTCAACTTACTTGTTTTTTTTTTCTCGAACGATTTTAATTGAGTCCCAAACGATATAAACAAAATCTTATCGAGCGTTTTGCATAGAAAATAACCGACACAAATTGTTTAAAATTGACTTTTGCACACAGAACTTCAATATGTATTTTATTTTTTCCTAATCTAACACGAAAATCAAATTCGCTTTATCAAATAAAAAAAACAACAACGAGCAAAAAATACGATATTTAAAAAAACGGATAATAATTGGTTTTTGGTTTCGATTGAAATATGCCGAACAAATACACACGATGGACTAATCGAAAATGGCGTGTTTGCTAAGCAAAACGCAACACCTAACTGAAATTCATAATTGAACGAATGATGACGAAGGAGCAATAAGTATTTCTACACTGACTGTGACGAATCGAAAAGAAAGAGAGCCCGAGATGTGCAAAACTGTTATGAAGATAAAAACAGCAGCAACAACAGCAACGGCAACAACAATAATGACGGCAAATATCGGTTCATTCTTCTTGTGTTTTATTCAATTTTCTTGTTGTTGTCATTGCTGCTGTTGCTGCTGCTGCTGATATTTCGCTCTCGTATAATAATTCTTCTTGTTCGGTGAATTCGTTGATTCAATAGACGAGTGAGTAGAACGTTATTGTTGTCGTCGTCGTCGACTATATTGTTTAGCTCAAAATAATGTATACGCACAACGACGGTCGCCTCATACAGCCCGTAGTGCCTCCCTTTTGTTTGCTGCCATATGAACTGTATGAACAGTTTTGGATGATGGCACAATCCGGGCACATTGGATCATGTTGACCGTGTGCCTATACACACATATATATATGTATAAATACATGAAAACGCTTCAGTAATGCATTCAAATAGGAGTATTTGCTCATGGCTTTCAAATATGCAAATTGCTTACTCCTGAAATGTTAAATTTCTTATCTATGCTTCAATAATTTACAATAATTTGACTATCCTTTCATCGTACGACGCGATGTTTGATGATTCTTTATTTAATTTTTGAATTAAAGTACACACACGGTTCGGTCATTGAGTTGTTGCTTTTTTATTGTTTGTGATACTCGTTTGCGCGCCAATATTCAAACACAACAGGCCAATACTGAACAGATACAATGCTCGTTGTCAAACAAGATCGGCACACACAAACCGCCGCCTTAAAGTATTTTTTTTTTAAATAACAATGTCATTTTCAAATTTCTGACGACAATTCATTTATTGCATTGTCTTGAAATTGCAATGGAATGAGAAGAGAAAAAATCTTGAAAAAAAAAAATTCTCTGTTGCGCCGGCACTCGCACAATAAATTGCTGTCCTTTCAACTGACATTGATATGGTGAATAAATATTGTACAGGTTGATTTATAAAAGAAAAACAATTTACCATTTGTTATATCACAACGGACAAATTCCCGATAAACTTGCAAAATCACCGATCAGTTCAACATTTTCCAATGTACTGAAATTGATTCTCGCAGCCGCTCAATAGACGTTGTGCAATTATTGGTTTTGAATGTAGAAAAAAAAATATTCTGAAGCCATTTAGCGTAACGCTCTTTGAAAGCGAGAAAAAAAAATTCAAAAAAATCATCATTTTTGATATATTATTTTCGAGTCGTTCCGACTCAAATGGCTACAAACAAAAATACAGAATCCCTCGATAGTAATTAAACAACAAAATTCGTCTAATTTTAGAGGTGTTCAACAACAATATCAAGCATTCATTCAGCGAACACTAATTATTCTAAACGAAATGATGCATTAAAAAAGTAATATATGAAATACATCAACACCGGCTGGCGTGCAACGAACATCAAACAAAACACTTTGTCGCCGGGCATTCATAAAAATGTAATAAATGAATCATATGTACTTTTCTTTTGAGTTTTTAATAGCACTAGCTGTAAGTTGAACCGTGCACATACAACAGCTGAACAATCTAGTACAGCAATCGGTAGCTCGATGTGTGTTACGTCAAAATTGACAAAAGTATACACACAGCACAAATCGGTAAAACATTACGGAGTAACATAAAAAATCGCGGCTGAAATAGGACCAAGAAAAAAAGCCATCGTTTGAAAATGTCGTCATTTCGCAGTGTTTTTGTTACCGTTGGAACGACCCAATTTGAAGATCTTGTTGATGTGATTTTAAGCGATGAAATTTTGACGCTCTTACAGAGTTGTCAGTGTAAATTCTTACGGATACAGCATGGAGCTGGAAAGAAAATCAATGCAATGAAAATGGAACGTGTTGAAAATCGCTTTGGAATAAAATTGGATTGTTATGATTTTAAAGCGAACATTTTGTCGGATATAACATGGAGCGATTTAGTGATAAGCCATGCCGGTGCAGGCAGTTGTATTGAGGTGCTCACACACAGGAAACCACTGATTGTCGTTGTAAATGACAAACTTATGCACAATCATCAGACAGAACTCGCGCAACAGCTCTTTATCGACGGCCATCTATTGTATTGTTCACCGCATACACTGACCGAAACGCTTGCCGATCTCAACAAAAAAGTCACATCGTTAAAGCCATATGAACCCGGCCACAATAATATGATGAAATTTGTTAACCATTTGAATACGATGATGGGTTTCGAATGAAAATATGAAGAGATATACAAACAAACTGCTGGAGACCAAAACATAAAAATAAATAAAAGACTTTCTTTTTTTTTGTGGATCGGTTTTTTTTAGCTCGATCTTTATTATTTAACTGTTGTTGTTTTTGTTGCTGAATTTTTTTTTTCATGGGAATTCAATTCAATTTATTCATTGTTTTCTTGATAATTACATATGGTTCTTTTTTTATATCTCCAATTTAACAATAATTATGTGATTTGATATAAGTAATTATGTACTGAGTAGTTAATTAAATAAATTCAAGAATACATAGACCTATAAAATGATACATTTCCATTTGTCCTACACTTTTATTGAATGAAACAGACGAATTTAACTTGATTTTTCTTCTCTACTGGGCTATAGACAAACAATTGAGAAACAATGCCAACGTTACATTACTAGATGAGCTATTCGGTTGTGGCTTTTTTTTAAACTTCTTCTTTTTCTAGGTAGAGTAAGACAGTTGTACAAGCTTGAGAGGAGATGCAATTTATTTTACGTTTGAAATTTTTGTAATTCATGATTTTAGCAAGTTTTACTTTCTGCTTGAGAATATATTTATTCGCCTTCAACTGCGTTGGCGCTTTGTTCTAGAATGATATCGAATGCGAACGGTTGGAACGCATAACCTTGTCCACCGTAGAATTTGCTCTGGAATTCAACCCTGCCCAAGAAACAATTGTTAACGCAAATACATCCATTACCAAGCGTATGTAAACGGTCGAATTAAGGCCCGCATTTGTGTGTAGTTTCAGTCATTTTTAACGTCACGATGGAAGTAGGAAAAAACGGTAAAAACAAATCAATTAGAAGGATATAAAAACGATTATGAATCAATTGATAACAAAATAACAAATCACGTGTGAAACAAGGTCATAAATGGACCCACCTCGAGTATCATCCAACTGTACGCTTCACTTGAACTAGGTCCATTTATGACTTTGGTAAATATTGGTGTGGATATTGAAATTGACCAACTGACTGAGAAAATCTTACATACAACAACTTACCTACGGGTTTAACCCGTATTACATCGTGTATTTGCACACACATTTTAATATGTACAAAGCCACAAAAATCAAGCTTTGATAATAACTAATCGTTAATGTTTTATTTTATTCTCTTAATCTACGCTCTACTTTTCATCGACAGCATTTGATTGGCCATCTCGATTGGCCATCTCAACATTTTGGCCATATCCTTTCTGGTGGTAACACAAATGATTCGTGCACATTCAAGTCGAAAACCATACAACGGCCTAGAATGAACGAATTGAACTCGAAATTGAAATACAATAAAACATGAATGTGATTGTATTGTGTAGATCACATACCTCTGTACAAGATGCACTTCGCCGCACAGATGTCACGATGCCAAGTAGCAGTAAAAGCGTTCTGATCATTCATTGGGCTTGAGTGCCAGTTTTTCTGGAAGGCTATTTTCTTTGACCCCAATAACCCAATTCCTTTATCAGTTGCATTGTAATGTATTCGCTGCCATAATTGTGGTTTGGCCTTACGATTTTTCACACGAATCTTGCAAATACTTGTGTCACCAATTTTCACAAAACCTGGCAAATCGGATTCCGCTTCCGGCTGTTTGGTTACTTTACGGCTGCGATGGCCTGCAACTCGACGTCGTTGATGTAGTTCACGCCGTCGTATGCGTCGATTGTACCGTCTCACTGCCTCTTCGGTATCCAATTGCTCTGGATTGTGGCTTTCACGCTCACTTCGGCGGTTTTCCCGGTGCTTCTCAGCTCTTTCGGCTCTAGTTACATTTGCTGTTGGCTTTTGGCTGGCATTTCGTTTTCGATCACGTTGCTTGCGCCGTCTGCTTCGATCAGTCACGATAACCGGTGGGAGTCCCACATCCTTGTGTGGGCGACAATCTTTGCACACTTTGAATCGGTCACTTTTTGTGCTTCTCGGAAATCGCCGCAAGCAATTGGCACAGGTTTGTAATGTATACGGCTCTGGTGTAAGCACAACATCCGTTTTGCCGTTCTTTTTTAGGCTAACTATGAATTTTCGCTGATCCGGTGATCGTTTTGTTCTTTTCACACCGATTTTCGAATTTGATGGGAACGCCGCATCACCAAGGAATACAACTCCTGTCTCATTGTTTGTTATGTGTTTAGCCATCAAATCCATTTCGCGATTAGACTCGATGTACTTGTGCAACGATAGCTGTGCGTATTTTCTTATGGCGTATGTAGCCAATGAATCTGTCAGCATTTTGATTTTATGCTTAATGAATGATTTCCATTGTGATCCTCGCGGCGATACGGATGTGATCGGATAGCTTTTCAAGTCGCGCTGTTCTTTGTGCACGTACTTTCTGGTCATTTTCGTGGCCTGTTTGTCGCGCATTCCTTGTCGCGCACCCCAGTGATATTGAATACTCGATAATTTGATGTTGGTCTGTGAAATGAACAACAACAATGCAAATCTATGTTAATTTTCATATGATATTTCAACTTACTTCAATTCCAGTAGCGAGAGTCCAACGCACGCAGGCCATTTTTGTTTTCTGGCCGGGATCAATTCCTGACTCATACTTGTAACCGCCTTTGCTGACTGGCTTTTCGTACTTTGCTTTGATTTCAGACAGAGTCATGCCGGCTCCTTTGCGTTTGGGTCTGCTAAACAACACCGACACGGCACTACTGTTGGTTTGAATTTTGTGGTAAAACTCTTTCGAACCGGTTCTGAGCTGTCTGATTTTGTCCATATCGAACACAATTCCCCATGCCTCGTCTTTGTTCTCGCCTTGCTTGTAGTATGTACGATAATCAGCACGGATATCCCATCCCCGTTCATTTCTCAACTGGCCAATGAAATCAATCAAATCTTTATGGTCGAATGGTATGTGCTTCAGTTTTGTATCACAGAGTGGAATAGCGGCGAAATTCTTCACTTTTGGTATCTTCGGTACCGACGGCTCTCGATTGTTCACTGGATCACGATCGTATGCTTTCCACTGTTGACGAAGGTGAGCCGTATCGATCAAAAATTTCTCGATAGTGCGTTGAATGCCTATCCACATCCACAAAGACTCGAACCAGTCCTTTTGAATGTATTCGTACATTGTGAAGCATTTTACGAATGATGGGCCACAAAGCTGAGACACTTCCTCAAACAGTATTTCCATCTTCGACTTTCGACTTTCATCATCATCATAAGTCCAATCTTCATTGTACATCAAATTTTTCATCGTATTTCGAATGTCAATGTCATCGAAAGGCAAGTATGATGCATCATAAATAACGCCAAGTGGGCTTCCTTTGTGATTGAATTCATGGCACTTTACACGTAGAAAGTGGGTCAATCTCACCCAACAGTGCGTCTCCAAATTTGTCTTCACATTGGCCACATACTGGTCCTTGAGAGCATAAACTTGGCGAGTCATTTGATGGCGGCGTGGCCATTCAAAGTTGGGGCTACCTTGGGTCACCATCGCGAGAAATGCGTCTGGCATTTGGGCTGTGAGTGGATCGTTGATGTTGTTCGATGTGACACAGTTGAAACAGTCTGTAATCAAATTTGCTCCGTTTTGATTCACGAAGAAGTCCAAATTGCCATCATCAAATGCTTCGTTAATTGTGTAGAGCATTAACATCGATGCAAGATGCATGACTTTCGTAGCATTCAAACACTTCTCGAAGAACTTATGGATCAGAAATCCTCTTTCTGTTTCTGTTAACTTCGGATTAATTATCGAATTAAATGCCAATTTGATCGCGCCGATTTCGATTGTGCCATTTTCTGTCGACTGTTTTTCTGGATCTTCTTTCCGATTGACACGTTTTTTCTTCACAATTGAGTGCTTTTTCATCTGGACTTTGTTCTCCCTTGGCTTACCAAACGTCTTATTGTGCCGCTTACGCCTCGCCATCGCGATGGATCTAAACGAGAGAAAATAAATTGTAGAACGAATGAAATGTTTGTTGCAAGCGATTGTGAAATTGGCTAACGCTACGGAAATCGAAAACAATGCACTGATTGATCGCTTTAAACGAATACGATAACAATGTGATGATATTCATCAGTCCGTCGCCATAAATCATGTCGAAACATGTACACCACACGCAAAAACATGATTTTACGCTAATTTGTTGCAATTTTCTACGTTCACTAAACTCACCTCGGTCACAATAAGTCCACTTCGTATGAATCCTAACGATTTGAATGGATCAGGCTTCGTTTGCTCTCTGTCTCCCTGTCTCAATGCAGATCTCGCCTCAAAATTGTGAAATAATCTTTGGAAAAAAAAACCACAATCCATTAATTGTAATTGGTAACAAAAAAAATGGGAAAACTTGTTGTGATCGAATTAATTTATATTGATTTATTCGCGTCAATCAATGCAATAGGTCTAGAATATTGCGATTTTTCCCGCTTTGAACATGTCATTAGATGAAAATGTGAACCAGTATGACGAAACAACAATTTCACAACAATTTCCAAAATAATCCACAATTTAATTTGTGCAAAAACTCTATTCTTAGCCGTACATACCTGTAAAAGGGTTTTGGTCTCGCAATTAAAGCAACTATTCTAATTGCCTTTTTTCGTTGAATGTTCACTCAAAAAAATGTGCGCCAATTTCTTGTCAATGTTCCTACACCAATGAGCCGCTGTGCTGAGTGACATTTGCAAAACGAATCGTTCGGCGACAATGTTTCATCCTTTGAACACCACATTTGGATGGCGTGACGGTTGCTGCGTCAAAACTGCTGTTTTACGAATTGGAGACAGAAAGGGAAATCCCCAAAGAGAAGCAAAATGTGTTTGCTTCGACAGTTTTTTATGCTGAAAATGATTATTATATTGTGCATATTTCTAGAGCTAATGAATAGTTTGAAGATTTCAAGTGACATTTACAATTGAAAATGTTGCACAACGGTTCTGATTTCTCAATTGATTCAAAGATGAAAACGATGAAATCTGTTGTACATATATAATTCTCAGTCAGTCAGTCAGTTTTCACACACATTATTACCGTCACAAATGGATGTGATTCGAGTGTAGCGTACAGTTGGATGATACCCGAATTTCATCCGATTCGGACGGGATTGTATGTGAATTAATGGTCAAATGCACCACTGAAGTGGGCAAAAGCATTACTTAATTTAACGGTAGAAAGCATTACATAAATGTTACTTGGGTGTATCACATGAAAGAGATGAAACAATATTTCTTTAGCATTTTTATTCGGAATGGAAAAAAAAAATATAATGGGATGAAATGAGAAGGTCACACATACCAATGCAAACGGAGCGTGTGCAAGAAGGCTGAAAGACCTTCCATCAACACCAAAATGCCGATGGTAAGTACACCCCAGAATCCGAAAATGATCCAGAGAATCACACCACCATACCAGCTATCTATTACCAAACCTTGACGCAGAACCATGTCCCACAGCACTTCGGCCAATTCTGTTGAAGCAACGAAAACCAATTTAATCATTTTCTCAAAATCAATTGTTATTCGGTGTGAGCGATAATGGCGATTGAATATAGCAACGGTAATTGCGTAGAGAAAGAAAAAGAATAGAGCTGAAAATCAACTTACGTGCGTGAGCCAATGACAATGCCCACAAACGCAAATAGGAAGCGGTGTGAGATACCGAGCCCAACACGTATTCAACGGTGTGAATTCCTGAGTGAATGAAAATTTCAGTGATGTCTTCTTCGTCATGGCCGTGTCCCTGTGGCTGTTGAACAGCACCATCGGCGTTCAAACCGCCTTCAGCATCTCCATTGCCAACTGGTTGACGATCGATTGGATGATGCTGTAATCGAACGAATCGATCAATTTCATGTTCTGCTTCATTGAACAAGTAATATTTGATTTCGAAAATTGGATATTTACCGCAGCCTCTTTTCGGCTTCTCATGATGTGAATGGGCTTTGATAGCAACATCCATGGTATGCACGCAAGTGCAACCAAGACAAGCAATTGCTGCAGACCACGTTGGCCCCAGAACATATATGGACTGCAATCTTCTTCTTTTTCCGGATATGGTGGATTTTTGAATAGAACCATATTAATAAAGGTAATGAGAATCGATGGGGCACAATCACTGCTCCATGGATGTGCATTAGCCGCTGCAAATTTGAACCATTTGATGAACATCAAAAATGCCAAATAGAAAAACAACGTAACCAAAAAGATGATTTGTGGCGCAAATGCGGTGATGACCGACAAATGATCGTTGAAGTAACGATAGTTACGTAGACTCATGATCACACCAAACATCATGTGTAGCACACCGAAAATGATGGATATCTTCATTTTGTAACCATTGTGGAAAATGATTTTATTGCTGCGTGCCACTTGCCAAATCGGATCCATTCCGAACGGATACGACGAATTCGTGAAACTCGTCTTTGGATCCAATTGTAGACCTTCGTTTGACATTATCGTGGACGTATTGTAGTTTACTTCCCAATTCGAACCGAATATATTCAGCGATTTTGAGAAGATGTCATTGTAAATCAGACCCGTGTACATCGAAAACACACCCATCAAAAAGATAATGTATCGACCGCCAAAGAAAATGTTCCAGATCTAAATGAAACAAGTTGTTGGTTAGTTTTCGTAGCGTCCGTTTTCTTTGTTTCTATTTTCAAATGCCACTGTTTCATGACACTCACCTCGTTATCACTCTTTTGTGCGGCCAAAGGTTTTTCCTTCAAAATCATCCACAGTCCGAATAGAGCCATTATAGTTCCATGTCCCAAATCACCAAACATCACGGCAAACAAGAAGGGGAAAGTGATAATGGTATACGGTGCCGGATTCATTTCACGGTAACTAGCCACACCATAGGAATCGATCAGAACTTGAAATGCTTTTGTGAATTTGTTCGTGCGGTTATAAGTCGGTGGATTTTCGAATGTTTGCATTCGATTTAAGATCGGTGGTACTGATGAACCGGACCGCTCCTACAAATATTGGCATACACACAAAAGGAAACACAAATTTCAAAAAAATTGCAGAAGAAAAATGAATAAAGTTAGAGATCGCTTACCGTTCCACGACGCAATGCCAATTGAATGGTTTCCGTATCGAGTAATGGAACCCAGCATTCGGCAATCAAACACTTTTGTGTGACATCCAAATTGAAGAGGTTCAATGTATGGTAGATGGCCTTTATTTTGCGAACTTTAACAAACCAATCTTTTAGCTTTTTGGCGGCCGCAACCAAAACACGACGACGATGGTCTTGCGTTTGGCCCAAAACCGTGTTCAAATCTTCGATACGTGTCATAACACCCATGGCCATTTCACGGCGATCGGCCGGCGCTTCTGGACATGGATACAATGTTGCGCGGAAACCTTCGCAAATTTTCTTCACGCGAGTTTTCAATTGATCTCCTTGGAAAAAGATGATGAACACCGATTTGTAGACATTGTCACCCTGAATTTCGAGAAAAAAAATGGCAAAAAAGAGACGCCAGCGTTCAAGTTATTTCACATGTAGACAAAAAAAAATTGAATCTTCGTCATGCGCATGGGTTTGGTACGTACATTTGATGGATCTTCCAATGGTTGTTCAATCATAGCCTGACGCAAAAACACGTTACCACGGCAGGCACGCCACAACATCCGTTCAAAGGCTGGCAAACGTTCACGTAAAATAACTCCAGCAACGAAGCTATATGTTTAATTTATTGCGGGTAGAATATTGAAAAGGGAATGATTAAAAAATACGTTCCGTAAACGGGAAACGAAGTTAAGGCAAAAAAAAACGAAATCGATATGGTTATTGTTTTATCAAGCAATAAAAATAAATCGATAATTCAATTACATAAAACAAAGTTAAGTCAAAAATTAATTGTTCGATTTGATATGATTTTCTTTTCTTTGGTTGATTGCTTTTTTTTGATGTTCTATTTAAGAAGAGCTTCAAAGGTGAATGAATTAAATAAAGTGCAAGCTTATAATTTGAGGCTCTGATTTCAAGTGCTTAAATTGGCTATTACAAATAGTAGACAGTGTGAACCATATTATTGTGGCTGATGAACGATCGCTTTTACGTAAAATATATTCTAAACAATAAAATATGTCTATAAATCTATATTTAGAATCGTCCTTAAAAATGCACATTTTTAACCCGTTCGTTTGTATTTTTTGCTGTTGTTCTTGTTGTTGTGGTAGTTTCATCTCAATTTTTGTTTGTTTCATTTCGTTTTTTATTTCATTGTTTTTTTTTTGTTGTTGTTTTCGTATCTAGTATGTCTTACGCTTAAGTAATGTTTTTTTTTGTTTTTTTTTTGTTAGAATAAAGAAAATTCCAAGATAATAAATATCACATTCCAATAGAATATAATGCAAGACAAACGAAAAACTCACAAAATTAACGGGATATTATTTTTTTTTTTGTTTTAGTTTTGATAAGCAATTAATATTAAATTCAAGCCATTCAGTAGCAATATACGATTTCAAGTTCATGTTGCACACAAGAAAAATGATACGGAAAATGAACAGATGTTCAGCATACATATGTTTGAAAGAAAATGTCTCAAAAAAAAATTGACAAACACATTACATGAGAAAGAAAAAAAATAACACAACAATATGGATATGGCAACAATACAATTAATGTGATCAAAGAAGAAAAGCTTAAGAGGTCGCAACACCGTTAAATGGTGCAGAGAGCAGAAAAAAACAACAAAATGTGTACATTCGTAATAGTAATGAAAAATACATGTTTGATCAGAAGCAAGCATTTCCATAGATGTTGGTTTCATGATGATTATTTTTTTTTTAGTTTTGCAATTGAAAAAATTTGCAATAACATCTGTTCATTGAAGCGAACATAGTTTTGTTTTGGTAAACTAGCATACACTCAATGGAATCACTAATAACAAATTATTAATGTTTCACTAATCAATATATGTATAATATATCGAAATAGAAAATGAACAAAACAAATAGGATGCGGATTCACGAAACAACGGTAACAAAAATTGTACAATATTCGTTACTGACCATGGCAGATACTCTTCAGCATCCTGTGGCTTATCCAGGAAACTGTGTTGAACGAAAACGTTTTAGTTGTTGGTTTTTGTTGTTGTGTGAGGGAGTTTGGTTTGATTTATATTAATTAATGTTTTAGTTTTTTTTTTAAATGGTCCGAATTGTTGGTTGATGGGTGGAAGATTGTTTTCTTTTCCATTACGTATGTAAACGAAAGAATGACGATGTTATTGTTCATGGTAGTAATGTAATTGTGTATTGGTTAGAATATCGTCAAATTTCGCATCATTGCAATGATCCGTATTTAGAAAAAAAAAACAAAAATATTTCTATTTGGAATATATGAACTTGATTCGAAAAATTTGGGAATTATTTGCAAAATCGGTGGTGGTTTTTCTTTTGTTCGTAAAATATTTGTGTGGAGCATAGAAGGCCACGGCTCCGGAAAAGTTGGTGTGATTTTGTGGTATTTGATTTTTTTTTCTCTTGTTTTGAACATAAAAAATTCTCGCTTAAAAATTAGGGATAAAAATTTGGTCGGATTTTTGGCGTGTTGATTATTTTGTGTGTGCAGCATGAATACCTACCCAAGCTGAACGGGTCCCATTGAATGTGCAGCTCTGGATTCGTCGGTAATTAATGCTCTCGTCATTGATTCAGTGGCACCAAAACCACCTTCTTGCTATAAGTTGGTAATACGTTAAAAATATATAAAGAAAAAAACGTAAAAACAAAACGGTCGGATTCGCCCAATTTAGCAAAATTTAGCAAAATTGTTCTCTGTTTTTTTTTCTCTCTTTGGTTTGTTTGGTTTTAGATCGAATAGAAAAATTTATAACAAGTTATTTTGCGCTATTTTCAGTATTATTCAGTCGGAATACGGCATAATTCAAATATTTTTAATTTCAAGCAAACACACACTCTTCAAAAATTTCTGTTTTAATTAAAAGCGATAGATCAAAATGTTTAACTGGAAAAAAGAGTACACAAATGTTTACTTCGTGTGGAATTTTCACAAATGGTTTCTAATTTAAGTTTGGAGATGAAAACAGAAAAAAAAAATCTTTAACTGGCCCTTGAGTTATAGAAAAATATCGAGCAATTTTAGATAATAACATGGAAGAATTGTCCTAAAATACAAGCCCGGAAATAGAGATTTAATCCATTGAAATGATGGAATTTCGCTTCATATAGCATGACATTATGAATAAATGAGAAAAAGAAAATGAAATAAAAAATCAAAATTAAGATACGCCAACTAAAAATTAATATATACATTAAAATGGAACATTTAGATTTGAATTTAAAAAAAAAATAGAATAAAAATATATTACGTATTTACATCGATTCGGGGAGGAAAAGGAAACAAGTACAAGTTCGGTTAGATTTGATAAAATATGTGCGACTTGAACTGTGTTCTATGAATTTGTAACGTATCGCTTCACCATTACATTGTTGTACATACATATAATAGCTAAAATGGTTCCATAATTTCCAAAAATTGAAAGAAAAAAAAATCCCAACAAAATTATTACCATTACCAAAGGCCGTAAACCATTTTAGTAATTGATTCAATACAGACAAAAAAATAATTTTTTTTAAAAATAAAACTACGTTTATACCGACAAACACATCAGTTTTGCTGATTGTTTTCCATAAATTGCATGAAATACACAATTGCGACACAGATAAATAATTAATTAAAAAAAATAGATTTATACGTGCAAATGTTAATTTGGTATTAATGCTTTCATCCATCCATTGTATATTTTATTTTTGTGGGTGACACGAGCTCAGGCCTTTTTCCACACAAAAATTTTAGCTTCTGTGATTCGAAACAAAAGAAATGCTTCTTCTTTTATTTTCATTTGAAATAACCAACTTTTCTTGACAAATCAAAATGAAATCATTATAAATGTAAACCCGTTTCGAAATTTCCTTGTGTTTGTTGGAGACTATATGGTTGTCAAATAGATGAGAATAAAGTTTTCACAACCATACGTTTAGAGTATATGAATTTTGTTTGTTTTGCAAATCTGTGTTCGGTGTGTTACAGTTTGTATGTTCTTTTTTTTCGGTTTTGTTTTCATTCTTACACCACATGAACAAGAGTAACTTATAATAAATAAATATATGTAATATTTGATTTTTCATGTAGTTTCAAGTGGGTGCATAAAATATGTGCATTTTTAAATTCAATTCCGTAACGAATACCAAATTCGTTAAATTCATTGCTTTTATCTCTTTTTCTTATTTTTTTTTTGTTTGCTTTCAGCTTAAAAATAGCCTAAATATTTAAGGGAAAAAAATATCACGACGAACATATACGGTTCACACTAGCCTTCAGTTAGTTTAACATTGTCTTTTGTGCGTGTTTATCTTATCCACTACGGAAACATCATTAAATTTTGAGTTAATAATTTTGTCTTTTTGTTTTAATCTATACTATGTCTTCTTTTTTTAAAATTTAAATCGCATTTATAGAGAATTATGTCAATCTTTTAAAATTAAAATCGATCGAAATAGACGGAATGCCCAATTTGAGGGCATTACTTTGTTATGGGCACGCAAAATGGGATTAGTTTGCAAACAACAACGAGAACAATGAAGACAAAATGCAATACAATATTCCATTCCACAAACAATCTCGCTTGCCTTAGACGATTTCGAATTTGCCCGGTGGATACGACGGTTGGATTGTCTGTGTCATCGGTGGTCAGAGCTGATCTCTGCAATTTCAGATTGATCGATTTGTCTCAGTTTGTAGAAAATGTTGTAAGAAAGAAATGTTTTTTTAAGAAGAAAATAAAATGCTTGATCCGCAATGGATCAAACTGTTAATGTTCAGCATTGTTGCATGTTAGGAAAATGTCAAAGGGGGAAAAACAGATGCAAACTAGAAACTATTTCAATCGTTAGAAAAAATCATTTGCAGTGAGACTCCATACAATTGGGCCTGTGTGAATGGAATGGTACAATGCTGAAAATAACACTGAATTAAGCACACAACATTGATTTAGAGGGGCATAAAACGAGGTGTGCTCTACCAAAATTTCTTAACTCATTTTGACTGAGCGGTTTCCCTGCTTCGACCTTCATCTTAGAAATTCACTTTGAATTTTGATTTCGCTTGAAATCATTTCGTTAACTTTGAATTCGTATAAAATGCTTCAATTTCTCTTCTTGTTCATTTTTGTTTGGTTTCTTTCTTGTCGTCATAACTATAACTTTGCTTCGAATTGTTTCAATGAAATTGTAATTGTATTAAATATTTAACAGTTTGTGCATGAATATTTACCCAAGTTTAAGGTTTTGAGCTTGTGCGCCTTGTCGAATATCCTCACCGAGCAGTTGGACCTGTTCCTCTTCTTTGTGCGCATCCGCCATCTGATTATAGCGGACTCGTGTTATTGATTTTGTTGGTGCTGCCTGGCAACACAACCGAAAACAATGGATTTTTTGTGGTTCTTTTTTTTTATTTGTTCGACCCCCTAACACCTGACTCTAGCTAGTTTTTTTTTATACTTATAGATTTTGATTTGGAAATTTCAATTTCTTTTCCTTTTTGTTCGTTTGATTGTTCGTGAAACATACTCAAACCCGGTTACGATCACTGAAGATTTGCCGAGTGTCATCGTTTGTAAAATTTGACTTCGATTACTTGCTTCTTTCTATTCTTCAAAGATTTAGACAATTTTGACAGAAGACAAAAGGGAAAATCAACACGAAAACGAAACTAAAAACAGCCTAACGATCGATAGAAGCTTTAGAAATACGAAAATCACAAATAAAAAGGAAAAAAAACACAAAAAATTGTCATAGGACAACCGAAAAATCTCTTACTGAATTTTATACGTATTTTTATTTTTGGATTGATTTCTGAAGAGAATCATCGAATTTTGGGCATAGAAAAAACGGTAAGCACGAAAAATTGCATGGAATATTATTAAAACTCAAGGATGCAAGCATTAAAACTAATTGCAACTTCACCTACTACTACGAACTCGTCACAAATTAATTTGGAAACAATAAAAAAACAGAGAAAAAAAAAGAGTCTGTGGAAAATTAAAACACATAGGGAAATCTACAGTGTCGAAAAAAAAACATGCTGTCAATTACTAGGGGAACAATAAACACTCTGCTCAGTGATATGATGTTTAGTTGAGAAAAAAAAATCGATAGGCTAAGATGAGAAAAAGGGGTCTGCTTGATTCTCATCTTTGATTAATTCAAACTTACATCTAATTGTTGCTAAATTACTTAAAAATTGATCAATAAAATCATTGGCGTGAATGAAAACTGAAACTATTCGTTGTGCTTGCACTTTTGTTCTTTGATTAGGTTCGGTTTTCATTCGCACGTTATCGATAAAATATTAAAAGGGGAAAAGTTAATGCTGTGATTAACAATATTTAGGTGTCAAAGCATTCAAACTACCGAATGAATTGGAAGCATCTTCTGTTCTGTGTGGCTTACATAAATATTAAGCGAATGGCTGAGAGGTATTCAAAAATGGTACTATATTTGCATTTTTTTTTAGGCTGAGCCATGGATTTGAATCTAAAATTTGCAATGGAAATTTCACATGTAATTTGCTTCATGTGTTGACACACGTGAAAAGAAAAACCACACACACATTGTGAAAGCATATATAGGTGCAGACACTCGAAAACAAATTGAATTTGTTCCATAATTAGGTAAAAAGTGATTAGGTCGCTCATAAAATGAGCCGGGAATTTACAATAGAATCGGATGGGGATCCATAGGAGAGAAAAAACAAGGTTTTTAAATAAAATTATCACACAGGAAATTAATTTGTTCTCAATGACTTTTCGTTGGTTTCTTTGTCGTTTTTTGTTTAAACTTTTGTTTTTGTTTTTTTTTTTTGGTTAGGTGAACAAAATTATTTACACGCATACACACGAAGGAAAAAAAGGTAATAACTGTAAAACTTATTAAGCCAAACCATTAAATAGCTCAATGAATTACTCAATTTTATTTTATCTCGTAGTTGCAATCATATAATACAGCCAATATCAAATACAAACTCATTCTAATTAACTATTTCATTGTTATGAGTAATTGCATGAATTGGTTTAACAGTTTGGCTGAATCGAAAGGGAAAAAAACAACAAAAATAATTGACTTAAGACATTATTTGGGACAAAATACTCAAATATTATGAAATAATGCTTCAACTGCACGTATCAATAGCAATCTAATCAAAAACCATTTGTCTTAACAGGAAATCACTCCTTTGGTACGTTTTTTTTTTTGATTGGTTGGTTGTTTTAACTACAAAAGCAAACTATGTGTGTTGTATATAAAAAACATGATAAAAATGCACATCAATTTATAGCACCTTAAAATTGACTAGTGAATTTGATTTGATTTCGTCGAATATTTCTCATTCGATTTTCGTTTACGTTTCGAATAAATGTTTGGGTAAATAACTTAAATTTGAATGTCTTTTCGTTTCAGTTGTGTCGAAGGATCGAAAATTCATCTCTTTTTTTTTGTTTAGTTTGTTAATAACAAAGAATCGCAAAGCATAGACGTATTACTTTAAAATAGGTATGAATGTATTCCAATGTTAGTTGAAGACATTCCTCTATCATTTCATCTTCAATTTAGTTTCAAAAATCAAAATTATGTGACACAATCACATAACATTACGAATTTATCTGCATTCAATTCATTTTGCAGTTCTCAAATTCAAAATAAATAAAAAAAAAGAAGAAAAAAAACGAAATACGGAAAAGAAACTACTTCAAAATTTGAAAATGAAACGCAAGGAAAATAAAATGAAAAATAATTTAATTGAAATATGATGTGTTAACCGAAACCCCGATGAATGATCGAATGAACGAGTGAAATATAAAAAGAATATTACATAATTGATGTGTTAATGAATGAATGATTGAATGACATTGCTCACATCGTTCGATAAATGTGTTTATTTGTTTTTGATGTGATTTAATTATTGTGATGACGAATGATGAGATTGGAAGCTGGGACTATGTTAAACGCACACGGAAGGTTGTGTTTCGTTTAAAATTCTCTTCAATATGAAATGGGTTCGTTACTGTTTTCATATTGTTGTTGGTTTTTAACATGGAGACAATTTAATTTTTATTGAGATTAAAGACACACAAATTGGGAGGGAAATTACAAGAAACGAAAAGATTATCACACATTCTAGATAAGAGACACAAGGCATTGTTTTTTGTATACAAATCTACAAGTTTCGTGGTATAAACATACAGCACACGCACACACACAATGCTATTGTCTACTATTACACTTAGAGGAAAGAAACGGAAACAAAGAATAGATTTTTTTTACATTAAGAATGGACGAACTAAATTAAGAGAGTTTCGTACAAAAATTGACAATTCAACAAACAAACACAAATTAAAGAAAGAAAATGGAAGAAAAATAGAACGTAATAGTGGGATAATCGAGAAAAAAAAAACTAAAAAAAATATATCAAACATTACTAAAGAGAATGAATAGTTTGATGATCGAATCGTTAGTAATCGAATAAGTGTAAAGTGAGTATTTTCAGGCTATCTTATATATTTTCGGTCGTTTTTTTTATTTGGTTGGCCATTTCAGATTTATTTTCAGTTGTGTTGTCCAAGACGATATCTTATAGAATAATCTTTTTTTGTGTGTGTAAAAAATTTATTTAATCAATTAAAAAAAATAAATTTCAAATAAATAAAAATAAATCATCATACACAAATGAGATAGCATTTTAAACGATTGTCTCCATTCAAAAACTTATGGAGGGAGGGAAGTGTGATACAAAAAAAAACTCTCTTTTTTTTCGATTCTTTTCAGTGCAATGCACATCACGTCGTTTGAAGTGTTATCTCATACTTTCATTTTCGCATCCAGTTCCACGTTTCAACTCAACACATTTTTCATGCATATTATTTATTTTATCGTGTTCTCTGACATTGAGTGAATTGTTTTTGTTTTATATAGTGCTTGCTTGTAAATTAATTTGACGAATGAAAGAAAGACAGAAAGAAGACGAAATGAAATGGGGGAAACAAATCACAAAAAATATAATATATATATGACTTTGACATTTTCTGCACGTATGACATATATGTTGTAAAATGGGCATA
This sequence comes from Sitodiplosis mosellana, assembly GCF_009176505.1. Classification (NCBI taxonomy): domain Eukaryota; kingdom Metazoa; phylum Arthropoda; class Insecta; order Diptera; family Cecidomyiidae; genus Sitodiplosis; species Sitodiplosis mosellana. The sequence goes on along the minus strand of NW_022601467.1, from coordinate 11,789,917 downwards.
ATGACTGAAATTGGATTTGCGTCAATCCAAAATGAAAATTGGTTGGTAGCCATTGTTTTTTTTTCGTTTTGTTTAACTTTAAAAAAAAAGAAGGTGTATTCCGAAAGCTGGCTAATATGAATTGAGTAAAGTAAATGGACTTGAAACAACATCACGTACACTTGCAAATCCACATATCAACTGATTAAAATCGACTAGACAAAAATATACTAACAAATATCAACAAAATGGAAAATTAATTTAAAAATAAAAATAGAATAAGAACAAGAACACACAAAAAAAAAAATTATGTGTAAAATATGGGGGAAAAAATCATGCGGAAATTGTTTTGATTAACGAAGATTAATATTTGTGATAAAAAGTTACAGAATCACTAATCAAATAAATAGAAGAGAGAGAGAGAGAGAGAGAGAGTGAGAGACACACCAAAATGAAACAACGGAATATTGTACACAATCAACGGAATAGAAGGAAAATAAAAACGATCGAAACAAAAAGGGAATATATATATATATAAATATATATAACAAAAGTACAGAGATATAATATAAAAAGTATGAATAATAACAACTTAATTAAAAACCGATCTTAGAAAATCGAAGGAATTTGAGAAAAAAAAAACAAAAACAAAAACAACATTAAACAATTAGAAAAAAAATATATCGAAACTTGAATAAAACAAATTTGAAATTAAAAAAAAAACCAGTTGATTTGATAATTTTCATATCATTTCTCTTGCTTAAAGAGTCGGAATGTGTCTTTGTGTTCGCGAATTTAGATTTGCATTTGGGGATTAGCCGACGCATTACTTGTTCAAGGGAGACAGAGAGAATTTCAGTAGCGAAAAAAATTAATGGGATCGACGATTAAATTTCTTTTTATGCACACTAAACAGCAATTTTTTTTCGGCTGTTACATATATTCCAATTACAAGCGCGCACACACACACTGCATACACACGCTCGCACAAAACAAACGGTTTATTGTGCCGCCATCATTACCGTTAGTAAATCAAGCACACATGTTTTGGCGCAATGATATTTAAGTTCAGCCAAAGATCATTGGGCTTTTGCGCATAAGAAAACAAACTCGAAAGTAAAAAATAACGCAAAAATTGTCTTCAACAAATGGAAGTGTAACGGAATCTTACCTCATCGAAGAATACTTGAGTTTTACGGAGTATATGTTTTAACTCAGTCAATTCCAGGTAGTTACGCTTCAGTGCTTCGGCATTCTGGTTGACCTCACGCAATTCATTCTCCAGTTTCTCGAATGTTGCCTGCACGCAAAGAGAATGTGTTTTTGTTGGTAAATCAATTGCCGGGCCTATCGATCACGATCATCGTGCTATCGAATTTATTTTTAAACAAACCTCTAAATCAATCATTTCACGTGGTTGCGGTGCTTCGGGACTTTCATCCGAATTTGCCATTGGTATGCCATCCTTTTTGATTTCCTTTTCCAAATATCGCAATTTTCGTTCCATCTCATCGCAACGGCGCACTTCATTCACGAATTTACGTTGAAACGCATTCACATCCGGATTTAACTAATGGAGAAAAGCAATCAGAACAAAAATTTGCACATATTAAATAGGTGTGAACGGATAGCGAATGTAGGCCAAAGGGATATTGCAACTTTTTTGACCAGAAAAAAACGCCATCTTACGTCGTGCCCGTAAATTATTTTACTGTACATTTAGATGGTAGAGCTTGAACAAAAGTTCGATACTATGCATAAACTTGGAAAGAGCTTGATAAACTTGATGAAATTCATATATTTTATGGTCGCTGCAATACCCCTATGATGTGGGCATTTTAGCTTGATTCTGGAACCGCTGTTCCAACACATCACACGTCAACATACGAAGCTACTTATTAAAAGTAAGTGGCTCTTCCAATAAATGCTTCGAAATTATTTAACCATTACACTATTACACAATAATGAACGAAATAGATGAAAAAAAAAATCGATCGCTCGAAGTAGAAAAGTGGAATGAACAAACCGGTTTTTATACAAATGTCATATGCCTTAGCGTTTGACTGATTAATTTTTCTTTTTCGGTGTGTGTGTGTGTGTGTGTGTGTGTGTGTGTATTTCGTGTGTTGTTCCTTTCATGATTATAAATGCGTTTAGATCACATGTTTGATATTTATTTCTCAGCATCTAGCAAAATGCTGATTGAATAAGTACACGTGAGTTGAATTACGTATACAAACAAATCCAAATGATATCTTAATTTTGTTTGAAATGATCATACTCCATTAATTCAGCATGTTATCGTTTAGATATTTGGTTAAAATGTGCTGCCTAATTTCCATGTCAAATAAATATAATTGCCGTTTTGGTTGTTTTTTTTTGTTTGTTTGTTTCAAATTATACTTACATCACGAAATTGAACCAGACCCAGTTCTCCCAGCTCTGAGACGCATGCATAAGCCGCTTCACTTTGCAAAAAGAGCTGACACAATGTCATTTCTTCACTGCGAAATAGTGACCCCATAGTTGATGTTTTTACTGTTCTTCACCGCAAACCAAGTGCGAATCGGTGTTTTTTTTTCTCCTTTCTTCTCGTTACGTTGTGTTGTCAAACCTAAAGACAAAATGGGGCGAAAAATTCAAATGCCATAAATTAGAATGACATCTTTTTCTCATTCAAAGCTATTTATCACATATATCTAAACGCCGAGGGCAGATGTTAACAATTAAGTGATCTTTGCTTAGCTGGTGTAAATGCAATAATGTTTGACGACAATTGTCATTAGATAAATATGTATACGGAAGCCTACAACGTCATGTTGAGATTCTGCAAAGACTAAATTGTTATGTTAATTGGTTGCATTGTTACTATTTGGATGGCGAATGACAAAATTATTCACACAATCCTTATCTGTAACACCTCGAAAAACTAAGTCGGTTGCTCCGATTCCGAAGGGAGCGAGAGAGAATGCGCAAACCGAAAAAAGGAGTAGCAGTTGGGAATAGAGTAGCAAAAAAGCGCACGTATTTTCTTGTTTGAATTCAATTTTCAGAGAAACAGTCGATTTGCAAGTTTTTCAAATTGAATTAACATGTATTTCTTTCGGTTGTTTTGCCCCTTGACGAAAGTGTATCAATTTTCTTTCGGCTTTGACATAAGCGTCATTTAAACAATGCATAAATACGTGCGCGCCTGGCACATGCGTGATATTCAACGAACGTCTGAAATTGGATACAATTCGCATTGTTTTACGAAGAACAAAAAAAAAATGAGAAAAAAAGCGAAAATTTATTGAAAGGTCATATTTGCTTGGCGTTAATTGGAAAATAATCGCCGAAATTCCCCAACCAAGATCGATCGATCGATCAATCGACTGAATTTTGTGCTAATACATCCAGCCAATGTGTGGCTGGTACAAAATTGAGCACACATTTGAATTTGTTTACCGTACAAATTATCGCCTACCAATTCTTTGGTATCGGTCTTTAGTTTTCTAATCTGCACGAAAGATTTTTTAAACAAAACGAAACCAATCACAGAAATACACTCAGCGAATGTCATCGGTCGGTGGTCGGTTTGTCATCGCTTCAAATTTAATTATCATGAAACGTTTTTTTTCTCATTGCGTGAATCCCCCCATCATAGATCAAAACAGTGTTCAACACATCACTGACGTTTTAATCTGCGTACGATACTAAATTGATTGCGGTTGAGTATTCAGTGAGTGAATAAAATCAAGCAGCTATTAATATCGTGTTGTGATGGGAGTTTTTGAGGCACAAAACCGATATGAGATAGTTAAATGCACATAGCACGTACATATGAAGCGTCATCACATCTCACCGAAGATAGATCTAATCGCGTTGGCTATTCAAAATAAGTTCAAGTGTGACATTCGCATGAAATTGCATGCAATTTGAATTGACGCTATCAAGAATGCAACAAAAATCAACACAGCATGTCTGTCGGTGTTTGATGTCGGCAATTCGGTTACAGTGAATTATGTTCGAATTGTGAATTTTGAATGTTAGTCACAGAATCGACGACGACAACGACATAGACGGTGGTGGTGGTGGTGGCGGCGGCGGCGGCGGCGGCTGGTTGTGCTCGCATTCATGCCATGCCGTGCCGTTGCTATGCCTCGTGCCAATTCGCCGTTTTTGCCAATTGTTTTGGGTGTTTGCTTTTCCATTCGTGTGTTTTCTCAGCCAACTGTCGATCAACACTGAGTGGCCTGCAATTGCGAACGGTGATTTGTTTCTGTAATAAAATAGGTAACGAATCTGTTGACGGATCGTTAATGTCTCCATAAACGAATGAAGGTTACACCGTATGGTTTTTTTTCTCTATCTCTCTCTCCCTCTGTGTACTTTTTCGAATAATCGTTATTCGAACGATAAACTAAAATCAATATGAGCATGGAACAATAACACAGAAGATTAGAACGAACGATATACGGTAGAGAATTATTTTTTATGGTACAGTAATTTTGAGCATTTTGCAGGGTTTTCATCAACTTAAATGATATGTTGCATGAAATTGTGATGCAACAGTTTGGAATTTTCATTTCGTACATGTTTTACACCCAAAAATGATATCATGTTTGTCGAAAAGTTTGAAAAACTTGTGAATTATCAACAAAACGGTCGTTTTTTTTCGGCGATACGCAGCAACTATTCATTATGCACTGTGTATATTTTTTGGGCAAGGCATTGTTTTCCATTCATTTACATATGATGCTAATTGTACGCCTTTTTCTTTCGCATTTATTCATGCTGCTTAATTCATTGTTTCTGTTCATTGCTGTTGATCGCCGAGCGGTTTCCTACTCGGGCAAATGTTTACATAGTTGGAATGAGTAAGATACAGTTTATTTTTAGGCGTTTCATTCGCTTTTGCACATTTTCTCATGCAATTGCTCGATGTGTGTTTAGTTGTTTTTTTTTACTTCATTCTTCACTCTTTTTCTCTTCTCGGCTCTTTGATTGAGTTGTATATTTTGTGGCCCAAATCTAATGATATTGAACAATGTCCGACACCGCGTGCGGTGTTTCGATATTAATTTTTATCTCTCTCTGGAAATTATCAATGACAATGTAAATCTGCCGTTTAGATAGACACATAGCATATCGACCGTTTATTGAAAACCGCAATTTTTTCATCGAGCATATGCTACGAATAATTCACGGTGTCTACTTAGAATTAAATTTTATTCTTATCACATTTTCAATCTTCCACATTTAATTAGTGAATTGATGTAACACGACTGATTTATTTTTTCTGTTGCTTTTCTGTGTTCTTGTTGTTTGTTGTTGTGTAAAATCATGTTGACTGGTTTTGATTTTTACTTAAAATTCAACAAAAACATTTTTATGCTGAACACGAACAAATTCCTTTGCTAACCTATTTCACGGTTATTCAATGACTTTTTGCACAATTTGCTGTTCTTTTCGATTGCGGTATGTAAAAGTTATGGTGAGAATTTCTAATTCCACACAAAAAATCAATGAACCACCATAGAAAAACAAATTTTTTTGATTGAAAAGTCTTATCGATTCGATTTGCTTACTTTCTTCGAATTTTCTCCGTGAATCACACCACTTTTTCGGAAGAGATATAGATGAACCAAAAAAAAAATCAATAATTTAAACGATATAGCTGTACGGGTCAGGTAGTGTAAGCGTCAGTACACGACGAAACAACCGAAAGAAAATAAAAAAAATGTGTATGCTATTGTAAAAGCACCAGACCTTCAGTACTGGCAACTAATGACTGACTCAAAAGACAGTTTTGTTAGACACTATCCAGTTCTGCGCATACCAACACCAATGCATCTAGCTCGTTTTGATATCTCTCGTGTTCACATGTACAAGGCGCACTCGCGATCCGACTGGCGAAAATCACAAACAAAATTCAATGGGGCCTTTATACATTATTATATTCTTTTTCTCTCTTGTTTCTGTATTAAGTGTTGGCGGCACGACATCATCACGACACAGGGCCTATATGCCAATACAATATGAAATGAAGCGGCCGTATGTGTTTTTCCAATGATCAAAACAATGGGCAGATGTAAAATGAATGAAAAGCAAACAATTTATAGAAAAATTTACATGTGTGAATCGAACGATTAAAGCGCGTTATCAAATTGTCGAATTACAAAAAACACATGAGTGATACTCTTTTTCATATTGTTTTTTTTTCTCTTCTTTTTCTGTATTGACGAAATGGAACGGAATAAACCATTGCGATCAACAGGGATTTCAGTTTTGGTTGCAAGAGTAACAACCTGACAATCAATGCTCATTATCGAATAGACGACATCAAAACCACACATTCAGCATAAATGAATTGTGTATATGAAATGAATCACTGAATTTCTGATTGGGTATTTTCATTCTCTTTCTCTCTATCTTCGCAACCAATATCAAAATACGAAATGCAAGCCAATGAAATTGCACAAACTGCAAAATGACATCGATTTATTTTTATCACTTTATTCATTTGGCACCGAAACACTTACTCAAAAAATTATATAAAATTGTCACTTTTTCTTTTAAAAAAACGCTTCTTATGAATGAGAGCAAGAAAATTCTAACAAAACAGATGGGAGGAAAACGGGATATTTTATGTAAAGGTTATAAGTTTTATACACTTTTGTATCGCTTAGTTCTTTTTTCGCGTCAGAGATTGCATTATCACGGTTGAATGCCATTCACTCACACACTCCCACCATAAAATATTAATTGATCAATGAAATTTTACCCAAAAGATTTATTTCTTTTCTGTGCTGCTCCAACAATCCGTAAGTCTGGTATGCAGGGAAAAATGCCTTTATTCGAAAGCCAACGACACACAGAAAATATGGCGACTTGTCAAACGTGTGAATCAGCTGTTGGTTACTATGTCTTTTGACAGGCGACGACACGGAAATCGAAACCCAGCGGAATATGAAGAGAAATGCATGAGAGTGAAACAGTGACTATATGCAGCTCTGTCGCTTGTCTTGACTGTGGTCAATGCAATTGAATAGAATTCAACGGAATGCGACTAGAAGAAATAGTAAACAATTACACAGAAAGGTTTCATGCGATAAAAGGAGTTTATTTTGTCATCGGACACTTTTGGAAGGTAAAGAGTCAAAACCAACTTTTTGGATGAAAATCAACGTCGAAGAGACTTACGAATCTCACATAAATATTAATTCTAAAGCTAAGTACACAGTTTCTCGTGAAATGAAAAAATTTCTCCGGTGAAATTTTCACAGGTGATATTTGTATGGTGTTTCTTATTTTTGAATTGCAAGCATAATGATTTTTGATGTATAAAACAGCTAACTCATTCCAATATCAACACGACACATGAACAAAGTTGGTTTTTGAGTTCATTCTTCTATGTGTTTTGTCTGAACAAATTTTTTTCACAGTCGTGAAAAATATTTCGCGTGCAAAATGTACTCGAAATTTTTTTCACGGCCTTGAAAAAATAAGAAGGATCAAAATACATTAAAGAATGAACTCAAAAATCAACTTTGTTCATGTATCGTGTTGATATTGGAATGAGTTAGCTGTTTTATACATCAAAAATCATTATGCTTGCAATTCGAAAATAAAAAACAGCAATACAAATAACACCTGTGAAAAATTCACCGGAGAATTTTTTTTCATTTCACGAGGAACTGTGTACTTAGCTTAAAACTGAAGACTGTGGTGGAATTAGTTCATCGAATTTTCACCATCGGAATAAACTGATGAAAGACCATCGAAAGGTATAGTAAACATTTACTATGTTTTTCGGTTCAACAATTGCTTCATTCGAATAGGTCAGGGAAATAAAACGAGAGGTTCCCCTATCGTCAGCACACCTGATAAAACGTACAACAGCGGTTACCTTTGATGTCACCGATTACTCGAATGATGGTGCACAATTTTTTAAATAATGAGTGATACGTAGTCAGTGGCGAAGAGATTATTAACGGTTCCCATTTCCGTGTGTTTCATTTCATGTATCAAAATGGGTGTCACCATGAATGTATTCAAGTAAGTCTAGAAGAAAACCTACTCCAGTAGAAATTTGCAAAATCACGATGATCGATTATTGTTTTATTTCCAAACTTTTCACTGTTACAAGTTAAATCCACCGAAAACTGCATTTCGCTCCCAATTCCGTCGATTCGCAGGTATGAATGCGCTTGTAGTGAACCCTGTGTAAACAAGCATACAGTATTTGCGCGCGTCGTCTGTCGGTCTTTAATAAAAACATTGACACCGAGTTGGTTGTAAACAGAGTTGAGTCTGTTCAATCAACGAATTGTAAATTCGTTTAATGTTCTCAATTGTTTCCATATAAAATTGTTAAAGACTGAACTGTATTAATCGATTGCCAGAATTGTAAATGTGGCTAAAATCATTTTTAAGTTTTAAACGCCAATAGAATTGTATTAAAATGGATGTTTTAAGTGAAGATAGTCGTTCGGATTTCGAGACAAAAAGCAATCAGACTGCCGACGATAATGGACGCATAGACGAAAGACCAATGGGGAATTGCTACTGGTAATAAAAAATGGGATTTAGAAAACAAATTTTTATCGAAACCGCCGCCGTTTATTCACTTGAAAAGAATGTTGCTTTCAAAGTTTCTACATGTGAATAATTCATTGTTTGTTTAAAAGTCTGACATAACCTCAAATGCACTAATGGCTCTTTATACAAATGATAAACAATTGGATCGATTTGCCTACTTTAAAATGGGCTCTAAGTTTTTATGCGTGTTTTTTGTTGTTGTTGTTTTCATTTCAGCGGTAAAGACCGAAATTTAAATATCCTTGAATTGCTGTGCGCAACATGCTATCGCTGGTTCCACGAATCATGTATCGGATTTCAAATGGGCAAATTAATTCCGTTTGCAACGAATTATATCTTCTTTTGCAAGAATTGCTCACCCACCGGGTTGGAGAGCTTCCGTAAATGTCAAGCAAGTAAGGATATTCTCTTGGATTTATACACATTGCAAAATACGAAACAAAAAATGACATTTTTTTCCAAAATTGAATTTGTTTTCTTCTTTGTTTTTGTAGCCATATCACAAATGTGTGTGACAGCGATTGCAAATTTGCAACAACAGCATCAAAAGAAAGGCAAACTCAAGTATCTCTTTGATAAGGATGCCGATATAATTCCGTATATGGAACAGTATTGGGAGTCAATGACAACGATGCCCCGGCGTGTAACACAATCATGGCAAGTATTTTTTTTTTAATTTATAGTCGTCATAGCATGTTGACACCATCGAATGCACACTTTTAAGCTCGGTCACTGAACAAGCTGTTTAATATCTTCTATTGATATGGTATAGGTATAGCACGGTGCAAAAGACATTACTAAAGGATAATGCTGTGTTCACTTTCGAAGATGGTCAGCAAATGTTTGGATTAGTCACAAATGATCTCACAGTAATCAAACCAAATTACGAAGCAATGGTTAAAGGCGGAACACTTCGAGTCACCGATGACGGTTATGCACAAGGTATTGTATCTATTGAAAATACACTCTTCATTTACCTGGTTCAACAGTTATGGTGTTCGGTTTAAATGTTAAAAAGATAGAAAAAAAATGTTCAGTTAATAAATTGCTTCGTCGAAATTCACTTCGACCAGTGTGTAAACTATCACTCATATGGAATTCATGACGCTGAATTCACACTCTTACATATTTCGATACTACTAAACATTGTATTGTGCTTGTGTTACGAAACGAGAAAAAAAATTCAAAGCCTACTTGATGAGTTTGGCGACTGTGCAGTGTTCGTCGACACCGTTTTCAAAATCAATTTTCAAAACAAATATGTCCACCATTAAACTCCTAGCGACAGCGAATATTGAAAATCGATAATTTTTCAAAACATTAAAAAAGAGAGAAAGAGAAATGAAACAACAACGACAATAAAAAAAAATAACACTCATACAATAGATCGCCTAAATCTTTGGCAAACAATTACTTTGCAATGATTTTAATGATGAAAACAAATGAGTAAATGCCGTATAGTGTGTAGAATCGTCCGATTCATATACCATCACTTGTGGACGCGTTCTATTTATTTGTGATTGTACATGTTCTAGGACTGTGTGTGTACATGTGTCTATAAATATACATAAGCGTGTTTCGCTAGTGGATCGCATAGCGGTCGTTTTATGTTCAGTGTGCCTTTGTGGCTGTCATTGCTAGTGCTTCGCACTTTCGTTTCGATTACAATATTTTTCTTCTATTTCTTCTGACTTCGTTGTTTGCGTTGGTTTTTTTTTCTTCTGTTTCTTTCACTCGTTCTCTGTCTCGCTCGTTTTTCAATAATTCGGTCCGTTTTTTCGATAAGAAATGTAACAAACTAAAGAAAATTCATAGAGTAAAACTATCGGTCGGTTTGTGTGTCACTCTTTCTCTCCTTGTTCGTCATAAAACCAATTCGTTGCTTTGTGTTGCCATAAATTATGCATGTGTGCGACTGAATTTGACGAGCATATACACAAATATACGGAACGTAGTTATTATTACGTACGCGTTCGGTTTGCTTTTACCGTGTGCTGTATATTCAATCTGTGTGTATTTACGCGAGGCAAACGAAAAACTCAATTCATATTTTTTTTTTTTTTGTTCTTCCTATTTATGTACACAACTATTTTTTTTTTCTGTTCGGTTCCGTTTGACAAGTGTTTAGTTCCTCTTTTGCCCTAACACACACACCGATTATTCTTATTGTTTTTCAAATCAAAATTTGTAATTATTTTGCATTCTCAACGCTTGGATTAGATGTAGTTGTCAGAAGGTGCGGGTGTGAGATAAGTTGGGCACATCATGAAAGTGAAGCTAAAATATGCGACAAAATTCGAACAATTGACAACATTTCGATTGACAATAGCGGAATAAAACCGATCGAACTTGAAAATTTACACTTTCCATCGTAACATTTCGACCAATATAGATGCGTGGTATTGGGACCATTACAGTTGTTCCGTGCTATTTATACATTTTGTTACATTCGCTTCGTTAATCGATCAATATTTGACGACAGTTATCGCGTTGACACAAAACATTTATTCTTTTTTTTGTTTTTCAACTGTTGTTGCTGCTGTTGTGAGCTAATTTGTTTAGTGTTGTTTCGAAATTGACTTGTCATTCGGGGTTTGAACTCATTTCACTTCCGCTGCGATACCAAACGATGGAGGAAAGTACACGTACGTATCATTTAGCCGCTGAGTTCATATTAATCACTTCTCAAACCAATTTATTTGTTCTAATTCATCCATAAAATACCAACCAATAAACAATCTCTCTTGCTAGCAATGCTACGGCACCTTTCACCGACCCTCAAACACTCGAATACACATACACAAGCATGTATATGTGTGATTCACAATATTGAACATTCATCCTTACCAAAAGTCATATGGCGAACAAAGTCATTTATTCTTGAACCCAAAAAAAGTGAATTGTGCTCTCGACACAAGTTCGCAACACCCATGAGCAAAATAAATTGCGCAACAAATGTCAGATGATAATCATTGTTTATTATGTTTGTGTTACAGCAAGTTTAACAAAAGGTAGACCGAACAAACGAAAATTGCCTGGAGGTGATCAAGGGCCAACGGGTAAAAAAGGACGACCCAGTTCCGATATCACAGCAAATGTCAAGTTGCCAGCACATGGTTATCCATTGGAGCATCCGTTCAACAAAGATGGATATCGATATATTCTCGCTGAACCGGATCCGCATGCACCATTCCGACAAGAATTTGATGAAAGTGCCGACTGGGCGGGTAAGCCGATTCCCGGCTGGCTCTATCGATCACTTACACCCAACTCGGTTCTGTTGGCACTTCATGATCGTGCACCTCAGCTAAAAGTGGCCGAAGATCGACTGGCTGTGACCGGCGAAAAAGGATATTGCATGATTCGTGCTTCTCATTGTAAGTATTTTGTTTCATTCGAACGTTTTCATCCGTTTTTTTTTGTTTCAAAGAAATAATTGTGTCAATAATTTGCTATGTGTTTTCTTTTGTGTAGTTGTCACAAGAGGAAATTGGTACTTCGAGGTAACCATTGAAGAAATGCCAGAAGGTGCAGCAACACGAATCGGATGGGGTCAAGAGTATGCCAATTTACAAGCACCATTGGGCTATGACAAGTTTGGATACTCATGGCGATCGCGTAAGGGTACTAAATTCCATGAATCATGCGGAAAGACATGCAGCCCTGATGGTTACAGTGAAGGCGATACGCTTGGCTTTTTGATATGCCTACCAGAGACTGGGCCGAATAGAGATTACATGCCGAACACATTCAAAGATCGGGTATGCATTCAATGTCATCATTTTCTAATTTCGGTCTCTTGCGTCAAATCGCTTGGACTTGACCCGAGAATTGGTTTAATTGGCCGTTGAATTCCTTACGTTCAACAAATTAACCGTGCTTTTGTTTCTCTAAATTTCCATCAAATTTAGCCGCTGGTGAAATTCAAGAGCCATCTGTACTATGAGGACAAGGATAAAATAACCGAAGCGTTGAAAAATCTGAAAACAGTGCCCGGCAGCAAGATACTTTTCTTTAAGAATGGGAAATCTCAGGGAGTAGCATTTGAAAATATTAACGGTGGTGCCTATTATCCAGCCATTTCAATTTACAAAAACGCAACCGTAAGCGTTAACTTTGGACCAAGTTTCAAATATCCAGAAATTGAACAACGATTCAAGTGCAAAGGGGTGAGTTAATTGACTCTATCGATGGATTTCTTTGAAAGCGAACTCTTTTCAAACTTAATTAATGTTTCTTTTATTCTCTTTTCGTTTGTTATTTCGTCAGATGTGCGATCGAGTGGAAGAGCTGATTTGCGAGCAGTCACTGGCCGACATGGTCTATTTCTCGGATAACGATGGCAAATTGCGGCTGGATACATTTAATTTATAAGGAACAATTTTGAATTTCAATGAGATATATGTATAGACAAATGTTCAGTGTATAAGATCAAAATAAAAACAAAATTGAACAAACATGTTTAGCAAATAGTTTGAGCTAATGATGAAAATATGAATTAAACAATTAGTATTATTAATTTGCATCTTTTATATTTTTCATCACAAATTTATTCGGTTTGTTTTGTTCCAGTTATTTTCAAAGCTATTATTAGTCATTTTTAAGTATACTGTTGCTTGTTTTCATTTTCTTCTAAAAATAATGTACAATATTTGGGTCAAGAATTGACGATATGAACAATTCAATATGAATCTCAATTTATATGATTTTGCACGATATGCTCAAGTTTGCTGAGTTAGTTTCGTTCTCAATTGTCAGATGGCAATCGATCTTTAAGGTTCAAACAACTTCCTTCGCAGGTCTTATGGAATCCAGCCTCATACAAAAAGTCTGTTTTACACCATCGCACTTACGCATCACTTCGATGACATCCCGTCCCTGTTCAGATACATGCAATAAAACCTTTGCAGTTGGCAGATCTTCAAAATTCTGATCACCCGATTGCTCTTTTTTTAATTTTGAAAAAAAAAACAAACAAACAAAGAATGTGGTTTTACCATTGAAATTCATATTCATATTTTATCATTCCATACCTATCAGTACCAGCTAGATCAACTAAAACGAGTTCGAGGCACTTTTTCAGTCGACGCAATCTCTCGACTTTATTATTGTCATTTGTCTCGAAATATTTGCTGCGGAAGAAATTTATATCATTCGGAGTATTGAATAAAGTCCATCGTTTCTGTATAACTTACTTAACCTCAGACCGGCATGTTGCGACAAATGTAGCAAAACCCAAATTTAGATCACCAATTGTGTTTGTAAGTGGAGATGAAGTTGTTTTTGCATATTTTCGGGATGGTGGTGTTAATTTTGTCGAATCGCTTGGAGCTGCGGATTGCGAACTTGCCGGTTGTGAACAAATCGGTCCGATATTTTTGATTGTAGCATCGAGTAAATGACTGAAACAAAATATTTGAAAAACAACAGATAAACTCGCATAATCACCAATTTTATTACATTTTATTTCTTACTCAGTCTGTTTCAACGAATCCATCGTCAAATCTAGCGCCATCGTAATACGTTGGAGTTCTTTTGTTCGTTTTTCATTAGAAGCTTGCAACATACGGGTTCTTGCTTCGTTATTGAAATCTGCAGTCTTCTTAAACAAATATTTTATGGACTTTGAAACGGGAGTCTTTTCGTCTTTAGGTTTCGTTGGCGTTTTTCTGCACCATTCCCACTGTCCGAATTTGAATCCGTCGAAGTATGTCCACGTCCAGTCATCATGTAAATTGCTTCAGTAATTTGTAATAAATAGTTTGTGAATAATGAACGGTCTTTAATGCGTGAAAATTTCCAAATGAATTATGATGCGATGGAAGAGACGCTATGATTTGACAACTAATGAAATGAAATGTCACTCAATGTGTCAAAAGAAATCCCATGGGAAGAATATCAGTCCCTATTGGAAAAAAATGACAAACTCTTTCAATGGATTCAATATCGATAATTATTTTTATTGTTTCTTTTCTTTACTCCACTTTTGAACTAAAGACTTGTTGCGTAAAATTAAACATTTTAAACGACCAAAAACTACTAATCTAATTCGATTACAGCAGGGAATTATGTCTAAAAAATATTCTATCGAAAAAGGCAAAACAATTGTCGCGTTCATTGATCAAAATGTGTGTCTTTCTGATTGTTTCAATGGATGATTTGCGTTCCAGGGTTATTTTCCGAAGCCACCCTTACATTTCGGACTGGGCTCCAATTTATAGTTTTCGTTCCACTGTGCTGGGCTTTTGGTTTCAATTGACAATGCATGCACAAAATCGCCTTCCAGTTTTTCCTTAACAATTTCATTAACCAGCCGATGCCTCTGTACAATTCAATGGAAAAAAATGGAAAACATAATATCAGTGAGATCTAGATGATGCACAAAATACGAGTTGAGACAGAGGGAAAATGTGGAGGGCCGGTTTACCTTGATCAATGGCAAGGATTCAAATTTTGCGGACACAACGAGCACTTCGAAGTGTGTTTAGCAAATAGTTTGAACTAATGATGAAAATATGAATTAAACAATTATTATTAATTTGCATATTTTATATTTTTCATCACAAATTTATTCGGTTTGTTTTGTTCCAGTTATTTTCAAAGCTATTATTAGTCATTTTTAAGTATACTGTTGCTTGTTTTCATTTTCTTCTAAAAAATAATGTACATTATTTGGGTCAAAAATTGACGATATTACTTTTTCGCACGCCCATGTCGTGAGTAAAAGTATTGTAATCACTCCAAAATCTAGGTACCCCACCAAAAACCATTTTTCTATCCATCTTCGACACCAAAGAGCACGATACAGTGGTTATTTTGCTATGTTAATGTGGGTGCGTCCTATCCTGTACGCTGTACGCTGTATGCTGTACACAAAAATTTGTTAGCACGATTGCTCAAACACGAGAATAGGAAATGAAATTCTGCAAGTACCAAACGTTTGTGCTTCGTTAGACTTGGAAACCATTAAATTTTCAGCCACCCCAGACCAAAATCGAATTCAAATAAATGGGGGCGCAGGAACATCCTAGCACCCGCTAACCTACTTTTTTGCTATTAAATGTTAGTTCGAAATTCCTTGAAAAATCGAACTTTTGTTCGGGAGGTACCCAAAATAGGCTCCCAGGTGGATTTTATCACTCCCACTCGAATTATTTCATCAAATTAATAGGAGCCCAGAAACAACCGACAGCACTCGATAACCTACCTTTTTCGTATCAAATCGGTATTGAATAGTGATTCTGACAGCGAATGTGATAGCGCCTCTGAAGTCTCATATATTCTCAACAATGTGGATTTTCCTGAGTTGGAAGAGGATGGATTTTACTACGAAATTGAAGACTTGTGTGAAACTACAAAGAATACAGATCTAGAATCAATCACAAATCAAATTGTTGGAACAGAATTCTTAAATGATTTGTCAATCGACATGTTCATTATAAATTTGGTGAACGCAAACAGAACCATGCCATTCGACATGAATCCAGTCTGCTATGGACAAAAACAAGAGCGATACAAACGACTTCTAGCCCAACGAGACGATCTGCAAAAATTATACAGCGGCCAGGCCCCAGCTTTCTTGGCCATTACACCACAGTTCCATATATCTATGCTCAAAATCGTGTGAAGATTTATGACAGTCTACACGGGGAGGGCAATCATGGCAAAAGATTGGACGTATATCAACGAAACATCCTCATTCGCCTGTACCCCGGAGCACAGTATCAATTCATCGAACCGGCAACGTTGCAACCATATGGATGTTCCTGTGGTATTTTCTCGATTGCATACGGCACAACCATCATTTTGGGACACAACCCCGCAACATACCATCTAAAAACCAATCAGCACGACACAGACAATTTAAAAAAGACCTGTGCTGGTATTCCTAACACATTCCGAACACTTTGTTCGATTGAAGTTCAGTTTTTTCAACACTTGATTATTTTGCATTTTTGAAAGAGAGGTAAATCTTAAGCCAAAAACTGCGTAGAAAATAAGAAGTTGAATAAAGTTTCACTATTCAGAGGACAATAAAGACAATCAGACGTTTTATTTCATTTGAATACCCAACATCAAGATTTTCGGGATCATAATACAATTTTTCATAAAATACATGAACGTACTGTTGTTTTTTTCAGAAAATTGTTATAAATTTCCTAGGCAAATTCTGAATAAAAGCTGAACGCTATGAAAACGGTGCGGAAAAGATCGTCTTACGCAGTCAATGACAGATAGCTGAGGATATATCCTCAGCTATCTGTCATTAACTGGTCTTACGGAGGTAAGACTATTTATGAACAATTCAATATGAATCTCAATTTATATGATTTTGGACGATATGCTCAAGTTTGCTGAGTTACTTTCGTTCTCAATTATCAGATGACGATCTACTTGGGGAGAGGTAAGCAACTCCGAACGCAGGCTTTATCCAGATTAGCCGCATACAAAATGCCTTTTTTTTACACCATCGCATTTACGCATCACTTTGATGACATTCCGTTCCTCTTCAGATACATGTAATAAAACTTTTGCAGTTGGTAGATTTGCAAAACTCTGATTACTCAATTCGTTTCTTTCTTTCTCCCCATACTCGCTGAAGAAAAGAAACAAAAAATGGTTTTACCATTGAAATTCATATTCATATTCATATTTTATCATTCCATACCTATCAGTATCACTTAGCTCATATAAGACGTTTTGTAGGCTCCTTTTTAGACGACGCAATCTCTCGATTTTAGAATTGTCATTCGTCTCGAAATTTTTGCTGCGGAAGAAATTTATATCATTCGGAGTATTGAATAAAGACCATCGTTTCTGTATAACTTACATAACCTCAGACTGGCATGTTGCGACAAATGTACCTACACCCAAATTAAAATTACAAATTTTTTTTGTAAGTGGAGTTGAAGTTGTTTTTGAAAATATATGCTTTGCACGTTTAAGTTTTGGCGAATCGCTTGGAGCTGGAGATTGTTCGCCACTTCGATTGGCGCCACTTCGATTCGTCGGACTTGTTGGCTGTAAAAAAACCGGTTCGATATTTTTGATTGTAGCATCGAGTAAATGACTGAAACAGAAAATTTGAAAAACAACAGATAAACTCGCATAATCAAAAATTTTATTACTTTTTATTTCTTACTCAGTCTGTTTCAACAAATCCATAGACAAATCTAGCGCCATCGTAATACGTTTTTCTGCTTTTGTTTTTCACCGGGAGCTTGGTCCATCTCTTTCAAGACTTGGGCTTTGAAACCGAAAGTCGTGTCAATCAAATATGCAATAGACTGTGAAACGGGAGATTTACTTTTACCTTCCACGTTTCCATATAGCGTTGGCGATTCTGCGCTAATATTGCCACTGTCCGAATTTGAATCCGTCAAAGTATGTCCACGTCCAGTCATCATGTAAATTGCTTCAGTAATTTGTAATAAATAGTTTGTGAATAATGAACGGTCTTCAATGCGTGAAATTTTTCAAATGAATTATGATGCGATGGAAGAGACGCTATGATTTGACAACTAATGAAATGAAATGAAATGTCACTCAATGTGTCAAAAGAAATCCCATGAGAAGAATATCAGTCCCTATTGGAAAAAAAATGACAAACTCTTTCAATGGATTCAATATCCATAATTATTTTTATTGTTTCTTTTCTTTACTCCACTTTTGAACGTAAAGACTTGTTGCGTAAAATTAAACATTTTAAACGACCACAAACTACTAATCTAATTCGATTACAGCAAGGAATTATGTCTAAAAAATATTCTATCGAAAAAGGCAAAACAATTGTCGCGTTCATTGATCAAAACGTGTGTCTTTCTGATTGTTTCAATGGATGATTTGCGTTCCAGGGTTATTTTCCAAAGCCACCCTTACAGTTTGGACTGGGCTCCAATTTAAAGTTTTCGTTCCACTGTGCTGGGCTTTTGGTTTCAATTGACAATGCATGCACAAAATCGCCTTCCAGTTTTTCCTTAACAATTTCATTAACCAGCCGATGCCTCTGTACAATTCAATGAAAAAAAAGGAAAACATAATATCAGTGAGATCTAAATGATGCACAAAATACGAGTTGAGACAGAGGGAAAATGTGGAGGGCCGGTTTACCTTGATCAATGGCAAGGATTCAAATTTTGCGGACACAACGAGCACTTTGAAGTGTGTTTCGGCGTGTTTTGGAACATTATGCATGTAGGATTCATTGACTACTTCGAGATGAATGGGCTCCAGTTTGGCCATTATTGCTTCTGTGATTGCCTTTTCGATGGGACCTCTTGTATTCGACGACATGTTCCGATTCAGTTGTATTGAAGGGATGTTGCTTTGTATTGGTTTGATTTTGAATACATTCACTGCAAATAACAATAACATAACCTTGAGCAATTTGCCGTCACAAATTCGAGCTGACCGAACACACGCGAATTTTTATGCGTGAAAATACACTTACTGCAAATACGTTTGTACATTTATATCAGGTGTAGAGATTGTATTCGATTTCTTTCACTTGCAAACAGTGTCAGTAAGCAGAAAAAAAACTCAAAGTAATTTCACAAGAAAATCCAATTTGACAGAATGCAAACGCTTGCGCTAGATGCAATTTGTACGTGTTGCTTTCTTACATCGATCTAGTACGTTGTTTCTGACTCTTTGAACGCTTTCTTGTGGAATCAACGAACAATTTCATTTCATCTTTTGAAATAAATGGATTTAATTGAATAGAAATCAATTTCTTTTCATTTTTTAATATTTTCCGTCCTGAAAAAATGAAAAAATCGATTCGAAACGTACAGTTTGAAACCCCTTAACTACAGCTACTACCGCAAATCATCATTTGTTTGTTGGTTGGTTGGTTGGTTGGTTGGTTGGTTGGTTGGTTGGTTGGTTGGTTGGTTGGTTGGTTAGCTCATTTGTTTGTTTTTTTTCTCTTAGCTGATGGCCTTTTTTGAATGAACGTTGCTTTGACATAACGATTCCTTTGTGAAAGGGCAAAAAAAAAAACGCAAACAAAAACCACATATCCTAATTACATTTGCCAGCCGAAATTTCTAGTCTAATCATAAATAGTTCAATAATGTCAATTGAAATTTTGCGTAAAGTGATGTAGAACGTTTGCCAATCGCTTTAAACTGTCATTTATTTGATTTCTTTTATTTTGATTTCATTTTATTTTTGGAATTGAAATAGTTGCGTTCGATGTAGATAAAAGCGAGACACAAATTGAAAATGTGCTGCAGCGAATCATGGAAAAAGTGAAAATACCAGAGATTAATCTGACATCAGATTCCGATGATTTGCTCGATGATTATTGGTTCACATCGCCGAATGCCAGTTTTGATGGGAGTAGTGTGAATTCAATACCATGGGCCGATGATGTGGTTAAACAAAACCAAGAGCTATGGGAACGTGTCGAGCGAATGTTCTACGGTGAAGAAAGTCTACCAACAAACGATATCAAATTACGCAACGAAATTACCGAATGGACCAATCATTTCCCGTATCTACGCGTTACTGGCGAACAAATGCCAATCTACTTCAGTAACAATGTGATACCGAGCGACCCAAATTATGAGGAAGTATTTGCAAAACATCCGTCGTCATCGACGATGGCGACAACGGCGTACTTAGACCGAAAATCAGCTGTTTCGCATGTGAATCGCGCACAAGATGACAAATACCATCGATATACAGATGAGCCTAACGACAACACATTAGCAGATGACATAGAAAAGTGTTTGAGAATCACATCGGGACCATTACTATCACGACGAGCACAAAATAGTCGAACAGCTTATGGCGTACGCAGTACGATTGCATCGAATCAACTGGAAACCAATTTCACGCAATCAATGCAGAAACGAAATAAGCAAGGCCTCAAATCAGCACTGGTATCGGTTCGAAGCAATTATGATTTGGGTACACAATTTGCCCGCAAATTATACGGGTCATTTGATGTGGAGCGTTTGCATGCGGTGCCATACTCAGCGCGCTTCATAAAAATACCCACAATGAAAAGCGAAACTAGCGATCTGAACACGATCACCACAAACAAACCGAATATGATTCGTATCAAAACAGCAACACTGGTACCAATTAGTCGGCCATTGAGGAACTCAATCACGTTGCCGGCCATCAATATCGAACCGAAATACTTTGACCGCAATACAAGCGATGCAATATCGGCTTTAATCTATCAGAACAACACAAGCACAAAATCAACAACACGCTCACCACTGAAGTCTCTGAAAAAACGGTCTGAATCCGAATGAACCAAACTCTGACAAAACAAATGGAAGACTTTCAATTGATGATCGACTAATAATTCTGTTGAATTCAATTTGATATTCTTTTTGATTTGATCTCTGGTGTTTTTTTTCCCACACTCAATTTATCGCTTAGCCTTATTGAAAAATGGATAATCCATCAAAGAAAACACAATAAAGGAAATATTTTTGTCTAAAACCCAATGGTCATTTTATTTATAAATTTCTTCGAAAAAATTTCGGAGGCTAAAAGATGAAATGGTCATTGGCTGGTCGACGCACTTGGTTTGGGACTATTGCTGATAGGAGCGATGCTTTTATGCTGCGCTTTAATGATCATTGGATGGTCGGCCAAACGACGTTGCTATAAAAAGGTAAAATGTTTATTTAAAAAATAAACTCTATGAAATTGATAAGTGTTACCTCTACCTCAGCTTCAGGTTCGGCTGCGGCATCTGCAGCTTGTTGTGCTCTTTTCCGAGCAGCTTCGCCTCTTCGACGAATAGACATCGGCGAAGGCGGTATAATTTGGCTTGACGCACGAAAATGCCGAATTAGATCTTTGATCGCACTTTTATTTTCTTGGTTTGGTGTCATGCCAAACAGTTGGCAAAGCATCCTGTTCGTCGAACTGAAATGGAAAAAAAACAATCAATAGAAACGAACAATTGATCAATTATAGTATATTATACTTACGATGATTTAGTGACCGAATCATACAATTTGATGTTCCAACCGGCCGACTTCATGGATTCCAAGTGCGTCAATAGTTCAACCGCATCTTGAAAGTTTCTATAATCGATTTTACGAGCTTTGGACTTGAATCCGGATCCTCTCTTTGTTCTTGCCATCCTGTCTGAAAAGAAAGAGAATTTTGTTTATTATGTTATTATTGTCTTTACCTTTTTCATTTTTCTGTTCATTTTATTGTCTTTTTGCTTCTAAGTTCACTAGAAGGTTTTTCACCCTTTTTTCTGTTTTTTTTTCGTGAGTTCTCATCTTTGTATTTTTAACTGTTGCCACTTATAAATTGATGGCCTGAGAAGAAGAACCTTTCCTACAAAACCTGAGCGCAGAACACAAACACAGAAATTTTTTAGTCAGAAGGCGAACAGCAAATTTGCGAGCGCAAAAACCTAATATATTTACAGCGAGCGCAAAAGTATAACAAGCCTACTAGCATGCAAACTCTGTATAAGTAGGCCTGTTATGCTTTTGCTCTCGCTGTAAATATATTAGGTTTTTGCGCTCGCAAATTTGCTGTTCGCCTTTTGACTAAAAAATTTCTGTGTTTTTGTTCTGCGCACAGGTTTTGTAGGAAAGGTTTTTCTTCTCAGGCCGTCAATTTAGGTTTCATTATTTTAATTATTTTGTTAAATTTTGTGATCTAATTGAATTTGTATCAATTAGAGAGAAGATAATTGTGGAAATTTTCTTTAACCCTTTGACGACCAATGGGACACATATGTCCCATTTTGTTTTTCATCTGTAATAACTACATTTTTTAACCAATTTTAGTAAAATTGGTTTCGTTTGAAAGAGAATTAATGTAGCTATAAGAAAGTACCATAATATTGGATATTTATTGTAAACGCAATTGGATAGAACACTCTAAAGTAAAAAAATCTTAACTTTTTTTCAACTTTCGCCAAATGCTATATAATTTTAACGGTGGAACTTTTAAAGCTGAAAATTTGGAATAATGTGCGAAATGTCCATTACTTTCCAAAAATCATCGACTTTATTTAGAAAAAACGTTTTTTCCACTTTTTATTGCGTTTGGCGCGATGGGACATATGTGTCCCATTGGTAAAGGTAAATAAATACCCCGTATTTCCCTGTATTTTGGCCATTATTCGCGAATTTTCAAACACAAAAATTTACAAAAATATCATTAAATTCGTGATTAAATGGGCACAACAAAGCACAATTCAAACCATTTTCGGTTCAAAACAATTCTGAATATTTTAAAAACTAAAAAGATTTTACACGTAGTTCTTATGGGAGTCATATTTTTTCCCATACAAATGTAGTTACCGTTACCGACCAATGGGACATATATGTCCCATCATTTTTTTCATATTTCTAGTTAAAAAAATTAATTTTTGATAACATTTTTATTATGGTTTTTGGGGTCGCTGAGCACGAATCTGCAATCAGAATTGCAAAATTCCCATCCGTTCAATCTTGGCCGTCAAAGGGTTAAAAGTATACATTAAATAGTGGAGCAGCCATGCTTATTTACTTGCTAATAGTAATCAATTAGCTGTGATCTGCTTTCCCACTACTGCTTGAAAACATCAAAATCACAAAGGTATACATTTTAGCAGAATTTTCAAGTCGTTCTTTCAGAAAAAAATGCCGCAAAATTTCACAAAATAAAGGCCAAATTCGGATTCAGTGACTTCAAAAATACCAAAAATGAATATTTTGAGAAAAAAACACTTACCTCTTCTTACTTGTTTTGCCTTCGGAAATAGTGCCCATATACTACATATACGTGTTTTCGGCTATGAAGCTCGGTTGGAATTTTTTTTTGTTTCCTGATGGTTATTATTTTTCGATCCGAAGATTTGGCCAATTCTAAGAAAAAAAAGTGTATGGGTGAAAAAATTTTGGATTGTGTATTGACCCTCAAAAAGCCGTCACACACAATTGGCCAACTTTTGTTCGGGAAGCACCCTTATTCTGCATCCGATTAACTTGTGAGCAAACCAGCCCATAGATCTGATTGGCCAAGCACTTAAAATGTTTGTATAGATGCCAGCTACGATACTCAGGTTCTAGACTTGCCGATTTTTGGGAATTTAAGGAGATTATGTCCGGAAAAGAGGGCCGAAATTGTCATTTTTTCGTTAGAAATGCACACATTTTGACCCATATCTCGTGAACCACCTGACCGATTCTAACAATAAAGGCATCAAAATGCTCGTAAAGATATCCGCTTTCTATTGAAATTTACATTGGTAAGTGATTACTCGAGAATTTTGAAATCTCGAAAAGTGATACATATTTGCACTTTGGAGCCATTTTACACACTAAGAATACAACGAATATGGTTTCAATCAGACTAATTCAATGTAAAATTTTACGCTGAATCTTTTTCTACAAACAACTGTCTATGTAAAGTCATTGAAAGTAGGTGTAATGTTGATTTATCGACTGAAAATAAATGATTTTCATACATTTTGGAGCATTTTTTGGCCATATTTTACGTAGATGACTAAATTTGCATGCCTTAGCAACATTGTATTGAATATGTTTTGAATAAAAGGCGCAATTTCAAAAAAGGTCATCGCGGCCTTTTATGAATTACCAGTGGTACCAGTGTAAGTTAACACAACTATGTCAACAAATGGACGACAGAAGAGATCTACACCCAAAATATGAACAAAATCGGCCGAAACGTTCCCGAGATATTGTGTCTGAATATTAAGGAAAAAAACCAAAAAAATCTAATAGCTCTATACTTCATGTAGTGCTAATAAAAATGATGACGAATAATAAACCACCTTGTTTAGCTCGCAATTTGTGTGTTTTTTCATTTTATTTTTTTTTAATTACATTTTCTTTAACAATAAATGTCAACATTATTATATAATTTTATTTAATTTTTAGTTGTGTTCTTTTTAATGCTGATGAAGAATGAGCAAATTAAAGTGCAAATGGATTTTCGTAAAATCTCTCTCCTCTCCAATTTATTCTAGTTTGAATTCAATAAGGTATAAATAGCGTTAAAAGTTTTTGTTGTTGTTGTCATTGATTCTAAAAAGAAAACATGATATCGTGATTATTATTCATAGAAACGTTACGTTTAATGTGTTTATGTTCATTCTTAGTATCTGGTGATGAACGATATCCATGAATAATTGGTTGTTCTTCTTAAATTATTCATTGAATTAGCTTGTTTCATGGCAATTTTTTTGTCTTTCTCTTTGTTCGCAACACACATCAAAAGTCGTGTTATGTATGGTTCTGGTGCTGCAAAATTGCTAGAAATATATTCAATCGCAAGAAAAGAAGTGAATAGCGATCAAAACGGACACAGAATTTTTAAGTCTCTAATAGTAATCGAACATGGATTCGAATTGGTGACAGCCATCAAATTTTTTTCTTGGTTTCTTTTTCTCACATTACATTTTATGTACGAAACGAAACGATTTATTTAAACATGTGTTTTAAGACTTGACCGGAATGTGTATGTTGTTGCTGCGTGCAGCCACATCAACTGAACACACTTCGGTCGAGTCGTTGCGCCTGCACGTAGCAACACACGCCACTGTATTATACAGTATGCGTCGTCGATATGCTCGGATAAATCCGTACCTTACGAAATGCTGTGATGCTCAGCAATCTTAAAACACATGTTTGGATTTATTAGTTTTTTTTTGCTTTTGGTGTTTAGACCTTTGCTTGACTAGATGGATGCATCTCGGATGATGTATCTTAATTAATATGAAATACAGTTGTATTTGTTGTGTGCTCAAGAAAAATTATCAAATAGATTTTTACGGATTTGCTTACAAACGAATTACACAAACTGAAACAACAAAAATTTCCATTTATGTCTAGCTATGGCAAATTGTGTGTGTGTGTGTGTTTTTCAAGAACAATGATGTTTTGTAGCGGGGAGCGAGGGAGAGTGTACAATTGACTAAATGTTGATCAGATTCATCTGGCTATGACGATCTCAGGTGAAATTTATTGCTATAATGTAATTTGTTTTTAGCAGTTTAATACCACTAAAAAGAAGTGTCTCACGATTCTGATTGGTTTTTGTTTGTTTTTTTTTCTTCTTTTTTTTGGTTAGATTTTATGAACATTTTTATAAAAATGGAGAAACAAAATGGCGTTGGATCATCGAAAAAACACAATTTCGTGGAATATACACTTTTATCAAATAAAAAATTGTCTAAAAGAAAATGTTTTTTGTTTTTTATCGTATGAAGTGACTGATCCGAGTTAGTCCAAAATGAAATTTGATCATCAGTGTATTATTTAGTTGTTGTGTTGCATTTTCTTTTCACGTAAATTATTTCGGTTTCTTGGTGTTTTTTTTCCCTCTTTTCTATATGCTTTAACGTTCTATTTTTCTCCTGATTTGCAATATGAATTGTGAGTGGTTGTTTTTCTTCTTGTACACAAAACTGCCATACAAATAACTACAATTATTCTCAAAGAAGCGTATTTATTGTGAATAGTGTAAAGTGTAGAGAGAAATAATTACAATAAGAAATTTTTGGTTTGCTTGAGACAAAGTTAAATTACCAATGAGAGTGCGATAATTATGTGTACATCAATGCATCATAAGCTAGATCCAGGTTTATAACATTTTGCCGTTGCGTGGGTGACACCAAAAATGTTCGGCATGTGTCCGTTGTGGAAAATGTCATTAATAAAATGTATCGTAACATATATATATACGTCGAA
The DNA here is from genome assembly GCF_009176505.1 of Sitodiplosis mosellana. Lineage (NCBI taxonomy): Eukaryota > Metazoa > Arthropoda > Insecta > Diptera > Cecidomyiidae > Sitodiplosis > Sitodiplosis mosellana. Next base: position 11,763,662 of record NW_022601467.1, on the reverse strand, counting down.
TGGTGTTAATTTGTTGTGTGTTTTTTTAAAGAGCATTTTGATTTTTCGATTTCGATTGCACCCAACGATTCATCTCGAAGAACTGAACGAATATGAAAACATTGTTCGAAAAATTTTTGTTTGGTTTTTTGGTTTTCTTCGTAAAAATGATCGACCAACATTTGATTGTGTTTTTAATTATTTCAAATATGACATAGAAATGATGTACACTTGGTATTGCATATTATTATGAGACACAACCTTGAAATTTCAATTTCGATGATACTTTGATGGTTCGAACGAAAACGATAAATGCATGGAATTAAAAACATTGACTGCGCAAATTGCGCCGGTGCGCGCGTCACCATACATTTGTTTAACATATACTTGTTTTCTGTGCGTTTTTTTCTTCTCCTTCTTCATTTTTAATTAAGTGTTTAGATCCGAAAGTTTGAGGAAAAAATGATAGCAACATAGACAAGATTTTTGTTTTTCACAAATGAGACAAAGAAATTTCAAGAATATGAAAGAATGTTTTTTGTTAGTTCGATGACCGATGATGATCAAATTAATGCGTTCAGCGTTTGCTTTGGATGATCTAAATATCTACAAAAAAAGAATTTGTTTATCTAATGTAAATTGTATTAATTTGCGTATGCAATGATTTTGTAGCTAGTATGCATTTCACTATTCATTTTTTTTTGGTTTTGCTTTAAGGTCAGACTCCGTTCTGGTTTATAGTCAACATAGAGACACGTGACCCTACAGAAGTGAAGAAAACGATTCGATTTGGTTTTCGGTGTTAGATTTTTTATAAAATGAAAAGTCGGATTTTTTTCTGTTATGTTTTGCTTAGTGGTATGGTCTACGAATTTGTATCGATTTCACGAAAACTTAGTGATTCAAAAGGGAAAATTTTGTACGCGAGGAGAAAAGAATTGAAAGGGGATGGTTGTAATATCAAAACGAAAATCACTCACTCTATCTCATCACATCATCTGATCGCCGAGTATTTCGATTCGTTTACAATTTTCAATTTTCTTTTTTTTTTTGGTTTTTCTTTTTGTTAAATGACTAAATCAATGTAACGTCAACGATAATATCCATAAATTGGTTTATTTTGTTTGTCTGTTTTCCTCTTCAGTTAATTAATTTTTATATGACTAATTCCTTAATTAAATGTTGAATCTTATTTTGTCTCATTTAAATACGTTTTCATCATTTAGCGGAAAAAGCTCGAATAATAAATCTGACATTTTAGTTTGGTTTTCTTTAGATAATTTATATATATATATTCATTCTTTCTATGTCTGGCATTCAATAAAAATTATTTTAATCGATTTTAAATCGCTTAATATTTACAAAATTTCTTTTTTTTCTTTAATATCATTCATATGGATCAATAATTTTTTTTACACTTGCTTTTGCTCATGAATTCTAGCCATATTTTTTTGTTTTTTGGTTTGTTCACATAAATTCATTTTATTTAATGCACTAATACATTTATGTAGCATAAATTAAATATTTCATGTTCATTGCCATTGTGTGTGTGTGTTGGTTTGCATTCTTGTAGTTGCACTTAATAGGATCTGCAATGAGTATTGCATGATCAATTTTTTTTATCACAAATTATCTTGATCAGCAAAAAAAAAATCCATTCCATTTATTGAAATTTGTTGTTAAAAATCAAATCAATGTTATGGATCGAATTTGCAATCATAATATTGCAAAAACATTTGTTTTTTTTCTACTCAGAGTTTGGAGCATTTTTCCAAACGAAAAATTTATCGACAGGGACAAAAATTTGTATCGAATCGTATTTGTTTTTTTTTTTTTTAATTTAGCTATTTAGGCGATCATCGTTAGCATTTTGTATCTTTACAGGCTATTGGCTTTTACAAAGTAGGTTTTTTCCATTCAATTTGTCTTAATTATTTGCTGTGTTTATTTCAATGAACTACGTACATATATTGCGCGACACATCGATAGAACACTGCTGATGATGATTTCAAAAGAAAAGAAAAACAACAACGAAAACGCTTAACGACCACATTTTGTTTAGTTCTAATGGTTTTTTTTATGCATCTAATTCGCATTACGGTCGAATCGTCACACTTTTCGACTAGTAAGTAGTCAACATAAAATTGATGCAATCGTTTTGCTTCGTCTCCGTATTGGAACATCACTACACACTCTCACACACATCGATTATGATTAATACGAATGAAAAATATTTGCAAACGTTGTTCGCGAGTTACATGAAATAAATGTGATGCTGAAATCATCCAATTTGAAATCACCGAAAAAATTTGCGATTCATGGAAATGGTGGTAGGGTAGTGGCTAGTTGTAGGAAAAATGTCAGCGCTCTATAGCTCGATACCACTTCGAAAGAGTGTGTTCGATTGAATAAGCCCATTTAAGAACAACATTTATTATGAATGGAGAGTGGAAATATTAATAGTTTGCTTTGGTTGAGTTGGACTGATTAAACTAGATGCTGATGGAACATGTATTAAAATTGGAAATCTATTAAATTGGATTTGATGTTTTTTTTTACCCTAAGAAAGACGATCTCAATAATCGCCGTTTTTATAATAACGAGTGTGTGGAATATTTCAATGGCGTTCGTTTTCATTTTGTCTCGCAAATGTTTTAGTCGCGGTATGTGTGTTTCGTTTTGCTGTGCTGTGATGTTTTGTTTCTCTTTCGAAGTGTGTGTGTTTTTCTCTTTCGGTTGAGGGAGAAGGTTTTTTCGTAGTTTGTGTTGATCAAAGTGCATGAAGTTCAGTCTACGGCACTAGATCCGATGAGTGAGGTTAAATTTTGGATTTTTTTCTGGTATAAATGTTTGCACCTTAGGGATTCTGTGGTGTTTTTTTTCATTTTTATTTATTTTTTTTTCACTCTTTTTCAGTTTTTGTCAATAGCCTAAGTTATACGCTAAATGTATAGCAATGTTTTCATGATTCGCACGTAACTAGAGATCGATATTAAGTCTGCTTTTATCTGCTTTTGTTAGAATTAATTCACATTAACTAGAGTTGTGTGTTTTTTTTCTGTCATTTTTTCTTTCTTTTCTTAATTAGGTGTTTCTTATTCTTTTTTGTTTTCTCTCACTATCAATAAATTTCAAATGTACAAACATTTTTCTTTTTCTTGTGTGTGTGTGTGACTAAGAGTTCATTTCTGACTAAGAGTTTTCTTCACTCTTTTAGCTTTGGTTCAATCATTGAACTATTTTTTTTTTGTTCAAAACTGTATTTATTCCTATTAACTAGAGCTAAATGTTGGTTTGTGTTAATTATTTGGTTTTTTTTTTTGGTTTCTATGATGTATCATCAAATTTAGATTGGTTTCATTCTTCTTTGTTTCTTTGCTTAGTGTTCAAAGTTTAGATTCGCATTCGTGTGTTGAGTGTAGCAAGCCTTACTGGTAGCGCCCCATGTGCCTGTCCACACCAAGCAAACAAAATAAAACAATACAAATAAAAAATCATCACTCGTCAAAACGTATGACAAACAGAAACAATATGATAATTTGAAACTAAAGGACGCGCATTTTATGCAATATAACCGAAAATTCGTACAATAACGACTAGGAATGGTGTGGCTAGCAAAGTGTTTTCATATGAAAGACGTGTGTTTGGTTTTTTTCTCTCCTGGCAATAGGTATTTATTCTATACATAAATCCTCGAAAACGAAAATCAACATATAGATCTAACCAAATTGAAACCAAAAATGAATGAAAAATTAAACTCAATCAGCCAATCAACATTTGAAAGAAAGGAAAAAAATGAACACTGCGGTTTTAGTGTTTTGAAAAAATACCACTTGCAAGTACGTAATATGCGATGTAATGCAATTCGAAGAAATTTATTTAAAAAATTTATTCAACTTTTTTGGTTTTTATTTCCGGTTGCGATAGTTTCTTGCTACTTCATTTATATGGTGGTCTAAAAGTGATAGATTGTGGTGTCTGAATTGGTGGCAACGCTGTATGATACGGCCGCCGCTTTTCGCAATCGCAATTTTCGCAAAATGAAATAAATTTTTCCAATAATTTTCTGATAAATGGTTTGAATGAATTGCATTACATTGCATATAGTGAATTTCTCCGTCGTTCATATGTACGAATAAGGGCCATCAGTTAAGGCGCTACACAGCAACAGTCAGGAGTTGTCATCTTTATTCGAACCACCACCACCTACACCGGCGCTCTGTGTATTCACATTGGTTGCACGACGCACTGACGGCGGTTTATACTCCAGTCCAGGATCGAATTGCATTAGAACAAAGACCTGCGTTGAAAAAAAGAAACATTCAGTCAATTAGAATGGGTACACGTATCAAATTAAGGAGAGTTTAATTTTTCGAAAAAAATGTAGTTCCAAAAATAATTACTTGGTCGGTTGGCAGTAGCGAAAAGTCATCCGGTGGATTTGTGATTACGTATCGTTTGCTACTCGCATCACAACTCGAGCTAGTGTCTCTAAATCTGTACAAGCCTATACAAAGCATGCCATAAGATTTTAAAGCCGCTACGAAAAGGTCACCGTATTTGCCAGCTTCACCAAACTGAGCCAGTGGTCCATCGTATAGTGAAATTTGCCCCACACGACATCTGCAAACATTGCGGTTGTTTTTTTTTTCAATTATTTTCACATTTTCAATGCACGTTGCAGTAGCATTTAGCTGATTAACAGCCACTCACCTGTCTCGATTGCTTAAACTATCTACAGTGCTATAACCGCCTCTAAGACCAGCACCTTCAGCCAAAATTAATTCCAGTTCAGGTGTTGCACCACCCGTAATTAATGATCGAATTAATGTTAAGGCGTTTTGATTAAAGTAAGTCTGCAATACAAAACAAAGATATTTTAATTAAACAAACCGTTCGCATCGAAAATACGCTAACCTTACCGTAGACATTAATGAATCTAATACGCTAACTGCAAATGCTGTGCCACAAGCAAACGGCTGTGTCAAATATAGTTCTGTATCCGGATCGTCGTCATCGTCTTGATCTAAGAACTGTACATTACTATCGTTAACTAATTCTATTGGAAGAAATGGAACAAGAGAGAATCGAATTGATTAGAACAAATGAAGCGGGCAATTTAGTCGGAGAAGAATTTGTTTGACATGCCTGTAATCATGGGAACATTTGCTCCATAGACCGATCCTCTTCTCTGTAACACTATCGGACTACCGGCTGTATTCATGTTATCGAATTCAGGACCACGTTGACTTAATACGCCTGTAAATGAAGAACACATTGCAAATTGGTTATATGGAAATCGGTTATTTATCGATTGGAAGTGCATATAGTGCATCTCTTACCTATAGTATCGTCAAAAGTCATTGCTTTGATGTTGAGTGATGCCAAAATTGCTTCTTTATCAGCTAACGTTGGATCATCGTTGCTGGGCACTTTTGCTGACAATATGCAACACATATCACATAAATTCACATTCACAGCGCGTAAATCGGCACGACTCAGTGGCGATCCATTCAGCACTGATATTTTTGGTAGATTTTGTAACATTTTCCATTCGCGTCGAATGTAATCCACCGAACCAACAATAACGACATGTTTGAGTTCGTGATAGTGAAAATTCGAGGCTCGTAACGGCATCACCAAATTTCGCAGCCCAATCAATGGTGAATCCGGATCGGCAAACAAACATACTACAACATGGCCATTGAGAACCGTCATCGCGGCTTGATTGCGATCCTGAACGAAATATGGAAAAATGTGTTTGAATTTGTGTTTTATAAAGAGGTCCATCTTTTTTTCTTCTCCTCATTTTCTGTGTTATTTATGATGATTTATTTCGAATTAAATCTGTTGACTCACCAAAATGCAATCCTCCAAATTGCGTGCAGGACTCCAATGAAACATTCCGGTTGAATCGTATTTCATTTCGGTTTTTTCGAAATCAAAGTCCTTGGATTGATCGTCGGCAATGCCGGCAGGCATTGATACGCCGTTACCTTGCTGTGTACCAGAACCACCGCCACGACTTGTCGGCCTTTATCGCCGAAAAGAGACAGATTTTTCCAGATTAAAACCATTTTATTAACGAAGAAATTGCTATGGTGCATGATGAAGGGGGATAATATTTGTATTCACAACCTGTAAACTACATGCTTGTTCCAACAGTTGAATACACAAATTTACAACAGAAAAGAAAAGGAAAACAAAACACACAAATCCAATAAAAGCAATCCAAACAAAAGAATAACGCTTTATTTTCAAAGAAAAAAAATGTTTGATGTGCAGCTTGATTAACAGCGATTATGTGAATTTAATGAACAATTTAAACCAAAAGCAATTTTCATTCCATGTTCCAACAGCTACAAAATCCATTTGATTTCTACACAACTCCAAATGAAAAGAAAACGAAACTACTAATTCGAACGACTCGAACAAAAGTCAATTCACTAGGATTTTATGTTAGAGTAAGTTAAAGCATACATGAGTTTTTTCACTTCATAAGCAAGTTGATAGCCCGCATACGGATTTGCTTCAGGTTCCGTAGGTCTGAAAAATGTCATGTTATCAAAGACGTTGATTTTTGTTAAATGTATCGGTTTTTTCCCTTTTCTTTTTTTTTTGTTTGTTTGTTTGTTTAAAGCTAAAATTATTTATAACAAAAATGAAACCAAAAAATTGCAACACTGATTAGGATGACAGTGACGAATTTCGGATTCGAAACAGAAGAGACAGAAACATTAGAAAAACCATTTCGGTGGATTGTTGATGAGTAAGCGCAAATTAAGTTTTTGTTTAACAGAATGTTGTTTTTTGTTTCATAAAAATAAATGATGGAAGACACACATGAATTGGGTGATGATGGTAAATAAAATGTTAATGATTTGTTTGCAGCCGCTTAGAAGCAGCAAAAAACATTGGTCGAACAAATGATAGAGACAGAGATGGAGAGAGACAAAAAAAAATACTCAAACAAAACTGTTGTTCTTTTTTTCGTTCTCGGAAAAAAGTTTCTCGTTAGGGTAAAAGTTGATGCGGTTGTCGGTCATACCTGTTGTACGTTGATGGTGAGACTGCATTATCTGGAGGTTGTCTATTTACATTTGGTTTGACTTTGTTAACTTGTTTAATGGAATTCACTTGCATATTGACCGCCTGCTGTTGCTGCTGTGGTCCAGTCTGTTGAGGCTGTTGTTGCGCGTTAAGTTGCTGCGATGAACCCGTAATACCGCCATTTGATCGTCGGTTTCGATTGATTACTGCAAGCATACACAGAAACCAGAACACATGAACATTGTGATGAGATTGGGCCCCGATTTGTACAAATAAAACCATTTAGTTGATTTGTTTTGTAGCAAAACTTTCATTTAACTCAATTTGTCTATTTTTAATTTATTTTCTTAATCAATTCCACTTACAGTTAATATCTTCCCGATCTCTAGTAATGTCAGCTGCAATGGTTTTTTTTTAGTGAATTAGATAGATTTTCTTGAAGATGTTGAATGGTTTATTTGTTTTGCATCGTTTGTGATTCAAAATGAGAGCAATTCAAATGTAAAATTTGCATCAACAACGCACAAACAAACGTCAATTAGTTAGCATAGAATTTGAATTGCCCCCATTTTGGGTGCAAAAGCACTGAAAAAAAAGTTTCGTGAAAATGGTTTATTTTCTCTTTGTACAAATGAAAACAGTGAGAAAAAAAAGACTCAGAACAGAAAAGCAAATTACATGTGTCAGCATGCATTCTCCTAATGACATGACTCTGTAACGATTATGAACATTTCGATAAAATGAGATGAATGCGAATCGATCTAACGAATTTGGAAATGGAAACGACAACCAAAGAATAAAGACCAAAAAAAATGCGAACTAAACTAATATTTTGAATGTTATTTTTAGTGTGTGGTTGGCCTGATGCATGATTTTGGTTAAATGAAAATGAGAATTCAACATTAGTTAGTTATAAGCAAATTACAAATTGATCAAAACAAACAACAAATTAGTAGTCAGTTGACTGTTTTTTTTTTCGTTTCAAATTTGGGTAATACGTTACACAATCACGATCAGAGGATTTACAACACAGATTCAGTAAAATTATACACCAGCACGAAATTACTTTTTGGAATATAGATTCTCTCGGTCAGGATTATATATTCAACCAAAAATTACAACGTACAATTTAATACGGATATATTCATAACATTGAATGAGATGCACGCATATATGATATTCAAGAAAAAGAAATTCAATAAAGAATTGAGTATGTGTGAGATACAGAGATATGTTTATATCTTTTCGTAGTGAGTTGAGTACTGATATTATACGGGTTTTTGATGGAGTATTTTCTTATTGTTTATTTTTTTCTTTAATTTTCTTCTTCAGGTTAAGGCAATACAAATAAAATATCAAATAGAGGTATGTTTGAACGATGCACATAAACTTGAAACTGAACCATAAGTTTTCATTGTTGTGAAAAGAGGATAGATATGGGAATAAAAGTGTACGCATGCAGGTTCCACAGAATATTTCGTTGGCATGTTTTTTTTTTATTCGTTCGGAGAGAGAAAACGACGTTTGAAACAAATTCGTTGACAAAAAACATTATTGGTATTGCAATACATGTTGTTTTTATGTTGACGGAGACAAACAGATAACAGAGTGTAAAAATAAGGACAAAACAAGCGAATGTGAGATACACAAAATATAAGGAGTTGAAATTTCGTATTTTTTGTTTTGTACGTTTGTTTGTTTCAAATCCAATTTCACAAACGTATCAAAATGGAATTTGTGGACAGCAAACACGATTGGAATTCGACAATGAATGTGTGTGATGTGTGAGACGGAAACAAAATGAAAATTTCTTTCGATTCGCTGAATAATCAAAAAATAAACCATTTTTTGTTGTTGTTGTTGTTGCTTTAAACGAAAAACCAAAAAAGTTCAACAGAAAGAAAAAGGAAGAGAACAAAAATGAAAGAAGGTGATTTTGTTGTTGTTGTTGTTGTTTGTGAATGAATTTTTTTTTGTTTGTGTGTGTTGGTTTCAAAAAGTTTACCGGCAGTGACTCCGCGCACATGTAAGCGCTTTGGAAGTTCTGGAGGAGTAAATGTAGGCGCGGGATGATGATCATCTGAAAGATTGCACAATAGTTTCATTTGACACATTCAGAACAAATGAACGCTCGGTATTTTGGTCACTAAAATTGGTGTATTTTTTTTGATGTTGTTGCAAATTAAATGTGTATGTGCTCTAGGTTTTAAATCGCAAAAAGCATTTGAAATATTCATTCTGATCTCGTGAAATGTCAGCGTTTGACTGAGACGATATTTTGGATTAGGTGATAAAAAGAAATACTACGAACAATATTGATAGAGAAAATAATAAATTGTGTCATAGTGAAGCGATTTTGAGTGTGAAATGAAAACATTCTGAATGTCTTTTTTTTAATTGGTGGTGGAGGTGTGTATGTGTTTGCTCCAAGTAGAGAAAACAACGACAGCGAATGTGAATTTGAAGTAATAGAAAAGAAGCAATCATTTGTGAGACATATAACATAAGTGGTGCATTGCACTGAAAAGCAGAAATATTGATGTTTTAACCATATTCTTCAAAGAGAAAGAAAGATAGTGTAATGCATTGATTCTAGGTGATCTACGAAGCAAGTCTTGATACATATGTACATATAGATACGCAGACATGCAGACAAATTGACAATATGACATAACAACAAATAAAATACTTGAAATAAAAAAGTAAGAGAGAGAGAGAGAGATCATGCACATTCCGACAACAACATTGCTATTCAGAGACAGAATCTAAATAATCAAATTTACAAAATTTGAATGACATTGGGCAGTCGAATTGGTTTTTTTTTTCTCGCAAATGTCATTCGGCAAAATGAGTGTCTTATTTTTTTCGTTTTGATTTTGTTTATCAGGTAGAGTACAGCTTCAATAAATCAGACTTAAGCAAATTATGAAGATTTACATTTTGTTTCATTGAATATTTGTTGAAAATGTATGTACAGAACGGAGGTTTTTTTGTCTTGTTTGTACAAATTGTGTGTGGTGTGTTATATGCATGATGGTGTTGGTTGGTGATAGTGTCTTTGTGTATTCTTGTGGTGATGTGAAAAAGTTGGTTGTTTTTTACGTTTGCCCTTCATGTGTTTCGGTGTCATTCGAATCCGGAACATAAACAAATTTTTTGACATTTTTTTTTGCTTTCTCCTTTGATTTGCTTTTGCTTTTGTGTTCATTCAATTTTATTTTACAGCTGAAGCTTTCCCGCATCTAAGACTCTATAACACGTTTATCTTGATTCTCTACTATTCTGTAACGACATATTGTTTGCTACGAGCATTGATTCTTTTTCATTCGCAATAAGCCAGTGCTTTTTCAGTTCAAATTCTAGCTCTTTACATTTTTTTTTTCGAATACTTTTCTTTTCTGTATCACCATCAAATTTTGTGGCAAAAAAACGGACTGGTAAATGATCGATTCTTCAATCTCACATTTTTTTTCTCATACCAATTGACTTCTCTTGTTCATGGCTTTTGTTTGCACGCAAAGCATTTTACCCTTAACAATTATAAATCAAATGAATCAACATTTCTTTTACTGTTGCTGTTGATGTTGTGATGAAAAACAATAATTACACAGATTGCTTGTTCATTGTTGGTTTTTTTTTGGTTTTTTTTTTTTTTTGGTTTGTATGAGCTGCAACAAAGGCATTCAGAACAATTCAAACACGAATAATAATTTTGAACAGGTGTTTAAGCAACATATATCTATATATTGCACATTGAGTAATATTTTCATACGGTACAAATGAAAAACTATGAGAGAGAGAGAGAGATAGACATATTTCAATGCCAGAACTTACTTGAGAACAAGTTGTCATCGTCTTCTTGGCCGCAAATTTAAATTTGTGTCAAATTGATATTTGTTCATTATTTATTGCGTGTGTTTTTGTTTGAGGTTTGATTCGCATTTGATAAATGTTTGTTCAATTATTTATTTTGGTATCATTCATTTCAAACAAGGAATGCAGATCGAAATTAAATGGAGTAGAGTGAGGTGGGAAATAAGAGCAAAATACCGAAAAAATATATAATAGATCAAAATTATGAACATTTACATTTGGTAAAGAAAATGGTATACGGTATTGTTTAAAAAAAAATCAATAGGAAAATGATTATGGTCCGACGAACGCCTGGCCACCACATCCCAAATTCCAAAGTGAAAATAAAAGAAGAGATAAACGTCGATAACTTAAAAACAAAGAACCAAAAATAAAACAAAAAAATCGTTACAATCGATGTGAGAAACAAACGACGAAAAACGAATCCCTATCCATGAACATGACCGAAGCTTTTCTCAGTTATACAAATACGTCTGATCAATAAATAACACACTGGCAACTTGAATGAGCTCTCTTTTACTTGTTTATAACGAACCAAAATACAAATGTTGGCAAAAGTGTCGCTGCGATTGGTTTGTGAGGGTTTACAATAAATGTGAATGTACAGTGTACACAGAGAATTATGCACAGGAGGTGGTGCACTTTGATCCCTGTCAAATATATTGCAACAAATATTGCGAATTGTGCCAGCAATGTATGTTTCATATGGTGGTTTTGGGGGTGAATAAAGGTGGTGAAATGACCCAGATTTTGGTTACAGAGAAGTACAGAGGTATAAAACAGATAGAAAGAGACGGTAGAGAGGGACAGAAATTGTGACGACGCTGACTCATTTTCTTGTATTTAGCAGATTTTTTTTTCTTCTGATGTTTTTCATTGTGATGATATTTATACTTTTTTGTATCATTACTTCTTACAATTAGTAATTTTGGTGTTTTAAATTGTCTATTTGTAAAAAAACAACAGAAAAATCATTTCGTCATTCGAATAAAATACACAAACTAAAACAAAACGATTGAATATTTCAGAGAAAAAAAAATGTTTCTGCTCTAAACAAACAAAAGTGGAAGAACAAATTGGTGAATCCTTCTTCCCACACACAGAAAAAAAAAAAAAAACGATTGTACCCGACAAAAGACTTGGTGGTTTAAAAAAAAAGAAGAAATCAAATGAATTACTTGACAATGAACATTAAGTAGACACTTGTACGAACTTAGACAAAGAACACACTACACAAAACACACACAACGAATCGAACGTTCGGATCTCTCATTAAATTGATTGTATTCAAAAGGATAATTCGTCTTATAGATTTCAAAAAAGAGAAACGAACTGAACGCCAGAAGAAAAAAGAATAAAATCGAAAACAAACAAATCAAATTGATCAAGATGAAGATTGAGAGTGAAAAGAAATAGAAAGAAACGAAACAACAAACACATTATCCATCTTCACTTGGCGAAGACTCACAAAATCAAACATAAACAAAGTGGTCGATATAATATGGTGTTTACTAATACGATAATCAACAAAATCACACAACGAATTACATTATCAACAGTATGTGTTTTTTCCAACAACCAAAAAAAATAACTTTTTGCTTTAGTTTCACTTGGATGTCAAAATAACAAATAAATAGAAGAAAATTGAGTGATTTTCCAAAATAAAATAAATACATATATATCAAGAGAAGAGAAGTTCAAGTATCCGAAAACAAATGGGTTCTCTTAAAATAATTGTTCATCATACAGAATAAGTAAACATCGAGACCCAACGAAAACATTATAACAGAAAATCGAACATAATGTCTAACCTGACAGAAGACAGAGACACAAAATACGAACTTTATACGAAGTGGAAAATACCAAGAAAAAAAAAGCAAAACAAAAACCAATTTCGTGATATTAGAAAGAAAAGAGTAGAAAATGAAAAACAGATCAAAAACAAAACGACTTCAACAGTTAATTCTTGCATAGAAAAACGGTTATTGCATCACGTTCGAAATTCATGAATCATAACCGATTCAAATTCAACCACGCGACGCTTATTTTCGTTTAATTAATCGGCTTACAGAACAAAAAAAAGTAGTTCAAGTCCGAGATACAAAAAAACAAACGAACGAATAATTTTTCTTTTTGTAAATTGCGAGAAAATAAATCAAAAGCCAAATTGAAAACGAACACAAGTGAGTGGAAAACCAACCAAAACGAACAAAACGGAAAATATTGAAATAAAACGAAAATGAAAACATTGAATTTTGGTTTCTTTGTTTTTTTTTTTTTTTTGATTTTGATTTTCATTTCAATGAGATACATACTTGCTCGTCCAACCATTTGTACGGCTCGGACGCCTTTCCTGAACGTGGCTGTCACTGTGGTGATCGAAAAAACAACAAAATGAGGTAATAAAAACGGAAACCATAAAACAAATGCAAATATGTTAATGTATGCGACATGGAGTACTGCAATTAGCTAGAGGTTTACAGAAAAAAGTTTTGGTTTTTGCTCATTTTCTTAATTTGACTTTTCCTCCTTTTTCATTTTTTTCTTCTTCTTCTTCTTCTACTTGTTCCACTTCTTCATCTCTTTTTCTTCTTCACTTTTTTTCTTCCATTCATATTTGCTTCAGTACCATTTCGATTATCTACGATAATAATAAAATGAGAGTATTCACACAATTTTCTTTTGCTTTTTACATTCCCAATTTTGGCAACTTAATAAACACCAGATTTAAATTCGGTTCTGTTTTGTTTGTTGTTGTTTTTTTCTTCAGCCTCTGTGGCTGTTGCTTCTTCTGGTTCATTTCAAATGATTGGCTTACCAAACTGGTTAACATTTATATATTCTCTCGTATACGGGCAGTAAAAATTGATTTAATTGGCACTTACTGACTACTGCAATACCCTGGGGAGGAGAGTTGTGCATTTTTGGCTTGAGTTCAATAGGGACTGGATTAAGATTAGACTACGGTGATCCTTATATATTTGTTTTTTTTCTGTTTTGGTGTGTATAGGCATAATGTAGCTCACAAAATGACCAACCGAAAAAAGGAGAAAAAAAAGAAAAAAAAAAGCCCAACAATCGTTTCGTTCGTATCAGATGCAATGGTTTTTGGCAAACTACATTCGGGATTTAGACTGAGCCATCGAGATAACACAAGCAATGAAAGAGTAAAGCCACAACAACACTTCCGTCGGATGGATATTTCTGTTGATGATGGTAAATATTTGTTTGTCTTGATTTTTTTTTAGATGCTGGCGTGAGATGCATAAACATGTAAGCCTGATCGGACCCATTGCAAACGAATTCGAATGTATCATCAGATGTTGCTTATCAGGGGGATATGATGACGGCGGAGGCGGGCGAGACATAGAGAGAAAATGCATTTAAAAAAAACGAGAGACTGGAGCAAAACACAGAGGAAGAGATGGAGACTCGCGCAGGGACCATAAAGAAAGCATTTCCGGGGAAAAGCACATTATCATGCGGCTTCTTGATGCATTCACCGCAAATATAGCAATTTCATCATTCGTGCACGCTGCTCTTCACAGTATAAAACATTCATATCGGAAACGAAACAACAGAGATATTTAGCAAAAGCGCCATCGATCCATTGGTCATAGTCGAGAATGTCGAATCTTATTTCAAAAAGCAAGAAGATTGATGGTTACAAATTAGACAAAACATAGACGACAACATTGAATTTCTTTTGGTGACAGGAGATAAAAAAAAACGGGGCAAAATGGATGTGCAACGAAGTAATGTGTATGTGTGGGTGTGTCTGTGATTTTTGATCGAATAACATTTGTGAAACGTTGACCATTTTTGATTTTATTTACAGCGATCGAGCTTTAACACATTTGCATCGTTCAAGCACCCATTTTCATATATGATGAGCTTTGGAATTGCTTTCAGGCGGCTGCTGATGATTGGTATTATTATTTGTAAATGGGTTTAGCGATATATTTTTATGTTATTCTCTTTATATTAGCGAACATATTCAGTGATGCCATACAATTCGGATTCAATATCGATTATACAATTGGTTTTAGTGATTTAGCGAAAATGACGAGCGATACAGTCAAAAGAAAATGATTAAATGAACATAGAAAAGCGCAGCTCGAGGTTTTAAATGCTTGATTAAAATGGCTTTAATTAGCTGGCACAGCACATGGACATTTTCATTGTCTAATTTTGCTTTTGTTTGATTTTACAACATCCAAAAGAACAATTAGAATGAGATTTTGTAAGAAAATGTATGTATTTGTTTTTTTTTTTATTTGGCGGCAATTGATTGCGGATTAGGATAAAAATAGACAAATAAGAGAGCTGTTTGAGTGAGAGAGATTTATATTCGTACCGTCGATGTATGTGTGACAAGCTGAATTCAGACCGTGTTTTACCATTCCAGTTTGCATCATAATCATGCCTACATCTGAAAGGGGCAAATCGTTTGTGCTATTTTAATTGTAATCAACACATCTAATTCTAAATTTGGTTTGTTTTAATATTTTCATTTGTGTACATTTTATTTTGTTGAGGATCAAACCAGAAAAAATAAAATAAAAAAAATGTCGTCTTTTGTTGGAAAAAATAAAATAAAACATCGAAAAAACACACACTTGAACCGATGAGCTCTTCGGTCATAAATCATCGTATTGGCGACTGTGTTTGTTATTTGTTTTGAATCACACTCACACCAAATTCGAGCTCCTATTGAGCGTTCGATTTTTCATGGCAATTGTTAAGTGAAATTTCAAAATGTTTTGAAATTTCTCCAAAGCGAAGCAACAAATTTGCTGACTAAAACTAAAAAAAAAATAATGAAAAAAAACATCTGATCTATCAAAACCAAGATTCACCGGCAAAATCAATCAAATCTCGATGTCGTTAGTATTTGTTGTGTTACATATGGCACCCAGGGTATTTCAGTAATTTAGACATGAAAATTTTTGTTGGCTACGATTGCCTTTGCATTAATATGGATTCGTAAAATTTCTTAAGTGTCTAATCTAAAAGTATATTCCAACATCGAACGAGTATGTGCGTCAATAAATTCCACTCTCTCTCTTCGACTGCAATCATCAAACTGATGCGAACTTCACCAACAAATTGAGGGTGTTTTTTTTTCATTTCTTCGTCATTCCTTAGTGTAGTTTCATTGTCATATATATTTATCCTTTGAGTGCGTAAATTGATTCAAACCTAACCGTTTCGTATGTCTGTAGGTGTAATAGTGTTTTGATTTTATTTTATACAAAAAATTAGAGATAAGATTTTATAAAAATAAGTAACAGAAGGAATAGTAATATCAACAACATTATGCAGTCTGAACGTAGGGTGATTCATTGATTTGTTTTTTTTTTGGTTATTGCTGAATTTTGATTCAGGTAGGTATTTTGTTGTTGTTTTTAATAATAAAGTTATCATTAAAGAAACATGCTCAATTAAAGCGGTTTTGTGCAGTTGTATATTTAAAGATAAATGAAACATAGTTTTGATCCATGATTCCGTTTCTATTCGATTAGCGTAAAGTGAAAGTTGAAAGAGATTTAATTGTTGTGTATGGTTCTATGATTGAAAACAAAATTTTGATTGATGTTTAGATTGTTGTGGATTTTTTTTTGTTATTGTTGTTGTTGTTGTCTGTGCTAATCTAATTTGTTCATATTTGTTTTAGTTCACAACCAAAGAGAGATAGACAGAGCGAGAGAAAGAGAAAGAATTTTGGTTTTCATGCAATCGAAATCGGCGCAAAAATCATGGTCATTTTTTTTTTGGTATGCGAATATGTGTGTGGGTGTGTGTGGATTATTTCCAGTGGCAAAACATCGGTCTCATTTCTACGGACACCGCATCCGATTTGCGCACTGGTGCAAAGGAAATTAATTGTTAAACTATGAATAGAGTTAAATATATAGTAAATGTATCTAAAGAATATTGATAAATTTGACGGAGGGTGAAGGGCGGACGGACGAGGAAGTCGGGTAATGGACAGAGCAACAGACAATAGACAGAATTGGGAGAAAAACGAAAGTTCGTTGAGATTGATGCTTAAGGCAAATTATTAAACCCAATGAAAATCAAAATCAATCCATTATTATGTATATTAAATCAATTGGAATTAGCACAATTTTTTTTTCTCTTATTTCTGGATCAATCATATCAAATCAAGCGTTAGACATATTTTATGTACATAGTTATATGCATGTTGTCAATAAGGATAATCGAAAACTCGACCGATTGATTCATGACATCACATGATATAAGGAAACCGAATTTTGTTAGAGGAACTTTCAAGCGAAATTTTTTTTTCGCATTGAAGTTAAAATGCAAACAGAATACAGTGAGAGATGTATCAGGAATATCAAATTAGAGCAGCCAATGAAACCAACCAAAATATAAAGAAAAACAATGAAACTGAAGTATAGATACATTGATTTCGGATTGCAATTAGAAGAAAAGATGAGATATATTTACGGTTAGCAAATATCTCAGAAAACAGATGTGAAAAAGAAAATAGAACTAAAACAGGGACACGGAAGTATGGCTGAGGTGAATTGACAAGAAATTTTGTTGTTGTTGTTGTTTTTTTTTCCTTTGGTGGCAAGAATCATATATCAGTCGATTATTTATATTAACATATGGAACAATCTACACAAATAGAGATAGATGTAAGTATGTATAATGTATATATTTAAATATGGGGGCAAGGATGGGGCAGATTATTGTAAAATAAACTTTTATATAAAAAATAACGAAACTTTCATAGATAATTTGATTGATTTGAAAAATAAAATAAATGCATCAATTGAAATGTAAGATATGAGAGAGAGAGAGAGAGAGATAGAGAGAGAGATTGGGATATTCAGTTTAATTTGTTTACCTAAATCACCGAATTTATTCCTGGGTTGAGCAGTCACTGTATTGATTTTTGTATAGGTTTTTTTTGTTTGTTTAGTTTTTTTTTAAATTTTTTTTTAATCATTTTGGAATTTTTTTTTTGGGTGTTTAAATTGTAGTGTGATTGAAGGTGACACACCCCAAAAGAAAAACATTTGATAAATATTAGAAGAATATTGTTGTTGATATTATTAAAAATATGTATCTAACTCTTTTGGTTGGTCTAAAAATCCTTATGCTTAAGCTTATTAAAGTCTATATATTATTAGATTATTATGAATAAAATGGGTTTGTTCAAGAATGTGTGTTCTTATTTTTTTTGGCTTTAAAAGTGAATATTTCATAAATGGCACGTATTTTCGTTTTGAATGTGTTTCATCAAAACGGAAACACTTCCATTCGAATTTATCTTGACTTAATATTTTTCTTCCTTTATTCTCAAAAACATAACATTTTCATATAGAGATAGATATAGATATATTTAGAAAAATATCAAAAATTGGGGGAAAAAAGTGAATTCAAGAAATAAAATTCATTCTTTTTCGTTGTTTATTTTATTATTGTTATCAGTCAGACCCGTTCCAATGTGTACAATAAAGTTGAACAATTTTCCGATTGTCACACGTACAATTGTTCTTTATATCCTTAATGGAATACCTTGAATTCACTTTTTTTTTGATGTCCCCGTTTTTTTTATGACCAAAGTTTATGATTGGATCGATTCTGCTGTTACACGAACCAAAAGTTCCAATGATAAACTCATTTCAAACCAAATAATAGAAACCAAAAAGAAGAACGAATAATTGTCGATGGAATTATTTTGGGATAGTACTTACAATTTTTACATTTACACTTTTTGATTAACGTTTCGTCTTTTATGTCATCGTGGCAGGCTTTACAGTAAAACCAAGCGCTGGCCATGGAAGAGACAAGAAAAAGAAACAATAAAATATATTTCCATCGATTTTCTCATGGTATGTATGTATGGTACAAAGGTTTTTTTTTCATAAATGGATGCGATATTTACCGTTTGACTTCATCGGCACTTTGAGCTATGAAAAATCCTTGTGTGTTCGCTTGTATCTTAGCACCACGTGGGTTTATGGAAATTTTACTATCGGCACCTTCTTCCGTTGCTTTAATCTCAATCGCCAACAGAAGCAGCTTTAATTTCGTAAAGCATAATCTATTCGTAGATGAACAACATTTGCACAAAGATTAGAATACATCAAATTTATTTGACTGAATTGAACAAACAGCAAAATGTTCAACTTAAAACCGAAAGAAAAATAACGATAAATCAACAAATGAATCAATATTATCTGGCGGAAACGGTTTTAAAGCAAATGAATTGTATGTATGTATCGTACTATATAAGTAAGCAATAAAAATAAAGTTCGATTTCAAGGTAAACGAAAGTGAAAAGAGGCGAAAAAACTGAAACAGAGTGAACGAAATGAATGGAAAAAAAGAAAAACATACACAATGGTGTACAAGAAAACGAAACCAGAATCTAAATGAAACGAGATCACTGAGTGTGTGTGTGTGTGTGAGAGAGAGAGAGAGAGAGAGAGAGAGAGAGTGTATGTGTGAACTGTAATTGATGAGTGGGTCAATGTCGTGACTTTGTTTACCGATTACAGTTTCAACGAATTGATTTGTTGCATTTTATAGAAATATTAAGCGAATTGAATACAAAATAATGGTTGTTTCTTCCGGTTGGAATTTTTTTTTCAATTCAAAGGGTGGATATAGGAAGGAAAGTATGTGAAAACAAACTGTCAAGTTTAAATCTATGAGATATGTCATGTATACAGTGAAAATAGCGATTACAAAGCTCATCGATTTGTGTTTAGAAGTAATACATTTGACTCTGTTAGTTTTTCAGGCTAAAATTTGCTTTTTTTCTGTTTGGGTATTTTGCCAATTTGTTTGGATTTATATCCATTGTTCAAATTTAAGAGATAGAAAGAGAGAAAAAAAATATTGTTAACATAATGAATGTGTTTTGTTGTTTTTTTTTTGTTTTGTTCGTTTTGTTCAAATTGCAATTTACATGCTTTGTATAATGATAAAATTTGAGGCCAATTCCGCTCTATGAATAATCCACATTCGAAAATCACACGAAACATATCATGCAAATTCGATTTGCAATTCAAAAATACATAATTCAACAAAGCCAATTAGAGTATATATAATTTTGCAATAATGGTTTAGGCTGTGTGTGTGTGTGTGTGGGACAAATGTTATTATTTAGTTGTTTTCAAAATTGCGGTTTTTCAACAGATGCGTGTCTTCTAAATGAATATGTTCAATTATCAGAAGTATGCATAAGCCATCACAATTATGTACATCAAATACACAGAGCGATGCCGGTTTAGGTTATTTATTTTTCAGTTTGAATATGTTTCGAATTATTTCAAAGCAACGAAATTTAATACGGTTAATTGGAATGTAATACAAAGCATACATCATAGATGGCATACAAACTGTATGATTTTGCAGCATGTGAAATGAATTTGGTTTTTTTTCTCGATTGAAAATGGGCGGTTTAGCCTTTTTTCATTTTCTGTATCTGATTTTCTGTAAACAAAGCAAGTCTATATGCAAAGAACACAACTGATCAATAAAAGCATTTTTAGTAACAAAAAAGCTCAAGCTTTGGTTTGACGGCATTCAAAAGCTTTCTATCATTTCTATATATGTTTTAATCTCGTCGAATAGGTTAAATTAAAACAAAAACTTTCTTCAAAATTGAACAGAGATAGAGATCCCAAAAATGGAATTAACAAAAATGAATTCGATCGATAAAAATGTGTTGAATCGTCTTAGTTCGAAAATAAAGGCATTATTTGATGAAAGAGGATGTATTTTGAAAATAAACGTAATTTATTTCGGAAATTCAAAGGAAATCAATGTAGATGCTTGCGTTATTGGCAACGTGATTACAAAGTCAAGATCAAAAAAAAAATGAATCGATTGGATCGAAAAGACTAAAAATGGTTAAATGTCAAAATGTTCAATTCGTGTTTTGGCTGGGTTATTTATTCGTTTGTTTCTTTTATATCTCAATTTGATGTAGTTTCGTTAGGGGGGGGGGGGAATGAGAGAGACAGATAGAGACAAAAAAA
This sequence comes from Sitodiplosis mosellana, assembly GCF_009176505.1. Lineage (NCBI taxonomy): Eukaryota > Metazoa > Arthropoda > Insecta > Diptera > Cecidomyiidae > Sitodiplosis > Sitodiplosis mosellana. The sequence continues at coordinate 11,742,729 of NW_022601467.1, read as the reverse complement.
AAACAACGGAAAAATCAAATCAAAGAAAATACTAGTACAGTTAGTGTGTTTGTGTGTGTGACTAAAGGTTCTTACTCGCTGGCTTGCGGGAAAGTCATGCCAGTAAATGAAGGTGATAAGGTTTCAGTGTACATCTCACATCCTGTACCCTGTAGATAATCGTTTTGCCATGCCTGCGTATCTGGCGACTGTAAAATAATAACCAAATACCAAACAATGTTTTTGTTTAGGCCCGATTATTCTGTTGGTGGTGGTAGTGGTGGTTTTGTATGTTTTGGTGGTTTTTTTTTCTGTTGATATGATTTAATTTTGGTTATCGCCCCTATCCAATTGTCATTTACTCAACAACAAAACTAAAAACCAATGACAGACGCGTCATGCGAATATCCGTTATTCGCATCAAAATCCAAAACCCCTTTTCAATATGATTAATTGCAAAAGAATCATGATTTCAAACGTTCATTCTCATTAAAGTATCGCTAGAAAAACAAAATCAAACAGAACACAGAATCGTAGTGGAATTAACAGTTCAAATGGAATGAATGTGTTAGTGTGTGAACAAGGCTTATTCACAAACGAACAGAAGAAAAAAAAAACGTTCATCCAAATGGTGGTCCTCACGTTGCCTTTGTTGGTTGCCTTACATAAAAGCTGACAAAACTGATTGGAAAAAAACGCGTTAGAAAAAAATACAAAATGAAAACGATTCGATTGCTGATTGAAATCACTGACGATCCATTGCAGGTTCAAAAACAAACAAACCAAAAAAAAACATGAAAACCTATTTTCATTTTCTCCTCCTCATTTATGCACACTTACAAAGCAAAACATAAACACTGCGGCAGCAAAGTAAACAGATAATCAACGGTAGTATATTTGCGATTAATTTTCTCATCATTTCATCTTGAGACGAATGTTATCCACATTTGTATCATCTTTTTTTTTATTTATGTTCATTCTCTCATTTTCCATTCATCGCTCAAAGAAAATTAATCACGCAAATATTTGATTCGGTGAGATTGATTCTCATTTCAATATATATGCATCATCCAGGAAATTCGAACAAAATATTTGTGTGGTTCGATATTAAAATGCACAACATCAAACACAACAATGAAACGATAGAGAAAAAAAAAACAAGTGTGAGAGAGTGAGAGAGAGTAAAAACATCAAATATTAAGCTACGACATATGGATTTTTTATTTTGGAATGTGCCAGCCAAATTCCAGTTGTTTGCTCTGTTGATGAATCGCTATCGATCAAGGCTGGCACACACGCACAACATTATGCCCATTTGATAATATTAGTATTGATTTCAAGAGTTATCAAACAGAAAATTTGTGAATGGCGGCGCTACTGGTTTCAAACATTAGCAAATCCATTATGGTGCTGCATTTCGGGTAATGGAATTGCCATTTGCCTGCGACTCAAGCTCCATTAAGACTCAAAACCACAAATACACACACGTACACATTTAAAAGCAAATAGGTTGGCTACGGAAGCTCTTCCATTGTCTATATACGTGGTGAAATGAATGATTTGTGATTATACTGGCGCAAAACATACACAATCACTCGTCTACATTCTTCTACATTATTCAGTTTCAATTTTTTCTGTGTGATTCAGAGCAAAAGAGAGGAAGAAAGAGAGCGCTCGCGTGCGAGAGAGATAGAGAGACAGAGAGACAGAGAGTATGAGACAGAAACCAAACACTTTGATGACAATTAAATCGTTAATGAGAAATTAAAACAAAGCCAGATTTACACCACGCAATTAATCATTTTATAAGTTGACCACTGGGAAATCACATTGTGGAAAGTGCATTCAACCGTTTTTTGCATTGATGTTTTCCCCATTCGCTTATTAATACTTGTTTTTTTTTTGTGTTTTGCTTTACAAATACAACAATGAACAACGATTTTAACATCAAAAACGCACACACAATATATTTGCAGATTTCATAAAAAATTATGTTGAAATAGCAGCGGATCCCTTAAGAGTTATGACAACAACGAATTAACGAAAGAAATAAAAAACGTATGAGAAAAAATAATGTATGCTCACATTCGAATACTTGTGCACGGACAACATTCAACTCGACTACGTGTTTTCTAGAGATTCGAGAGAGTTAAGCTCAGTGTGCAAAGATAGAAGAGACAGAGAGAAAGAGCGAGAGAGCGAGAGATAGATTGTGTAGTTTTAGTACTTTAGCATGAGTATTCGATGCGAGCACACAAGAAATGTACAATATGAAGATGATTTGCATTGAATCAAGACGGATAATAGAATCAATGTGGGGCAAATGGATTGTCGGATGTTTCAAATCGGATTCCCACCGTGCGTATTAAATGCGCGCTCATTCGTTCAGCCACTTTCCCTCCCCCCTCCCCTTCCGAGTGGCCCGCATCTCATCTAATTATATTATTCGCTTGAGCTCAACACAATTCAATTGATACATCGTCTAACTGCGTGAATGTTTCTTGTCTGTTACTTTCGAAATTCAATTCGATAATTGTATTGTTTGTTCGATAGGTATATGTATAGAGTATTGGTTTTTTATTTTTTTTATTTTAATGTGGTTTCGTATATGCTGATTCATCCGCAAATGAAAATAACAATGCGTGGAAATTTCACTTGTGGAAACTTACTCAGTGGCTTGCGCGAATGGCATGCCAATAAAGGACGGACTTAATGTTTCCGTATACATTTCCATGCCGGAGCCGCGCAGATATTCATTTGTCCATATTTGCATGTCCGGTGACTAAATATTAATTAATACAATAGTTTTCAATTGTTTTTTTCTTCCTTTTTTTGTGTGTTTTGTTTCGAATAACAATTTGACAGAATTGTCAGTTGCTCAAAATTGGTAACGGGGTTCAGACCCCCCCTACCCGCATTGAAATTAGTTATTCTCGATGCTGCTTCCCATGCGATTGAAAACAGTATCCTATCGTTGAAATTACATCATTTTCTGGGCCATTGCACAAGGATACTTACATACAAAGTGTCGCGCAAACAAATGATTCGGATTTTAGGCCATGTGTTTTCTTATACATATCATTTGGTTTGACACAATTTCGTCAGGCCATGACTTCCATGAAATATTGTCTTTGTATTGAACCATGTGCATTGGACCACAATCATTTCGACAGAAACCAAAATAAAAAATCTCTAATTCTAAACACTGATTCCAATCATACGGTGTAATTCAATTCAACTATAGAATATAGAAAACTGCATTACCAAAAAAGACTCATGTTTTGTTTTATACAAACATTTTCACGTTCGCACTTATTCTCTCACTTAAAATTAAATTCCATCAATATATTCTTTGCCTTATGTCAAATTAGAAAATTAGTTCTTTTTTCTTTCGACAAATTGTATCCTAGGGTATTAGTTCAAAAGTGTGTGTGTGTGTGTGTGTGTGTAAGTGCATAAATTGTATGGGAATAGAGCATACTAACCGTTTTGAATGATCTCATCGCAAAGAGGTTAGCCATCATGGTTGAAAAACCAGGCGCTAGGCAACTTTGTGCAATGAAGCCCAATTTCAGTTCAGCCAAACATATCACATCGTCTCCTTGCTTCCAATCCCACGATGGGATATTGAGTAAATAAGCCTGCACGCGGACGGATGGAAGAAAAGAGAATATTCCATTCAGTTTCACTTAATAAGTGTGTCATTCGAATTGATTTTCGAAAAAGGTTTTTGGCATTCGCTGGACGATAAATACCTTATTATGATATTGCATCAGTTGAATGATAACTCGAATGTCATCGCTGTAATTTTTTATCGAAATAACTCGCATAATATTGGCAGCATCCTCGGCGTCCGGATCTTGACAGTATTTATTGGCTAAAACTAAACAGGCATCAGCTTCGTGTACCTAAATAATAATTCAGAGATGAAAACAATATGCGATCAATTATCGGTGCATCACAATGGCCACGGCTACAGCTGAAATAAACAATTGCTTCGAATGTTGTTGAGCGTATCCTTTTTCTCGCTCTATTTATCGCTTTTTTTCATCTCTTTTTTCTGGCAAGTTCATTCATTACATGTTCCATTCCATCCATGGATGAATGGGTGAGTCACGCCGAGAAAAAGGAAACCTTCAACAACGTCAATGTTAAAAGCTATAGTTATGTGTATTGCATTTGAGAGAGATTTCAAGAAAAAAAAGTATATGTTTCGATTGATTTCATGTTTCAGATGAGTTATTTGTTTTTTTTTTTTTTGTTATTCATTTTCTTCATTTCTTCCAGTAGAGTGGGTTTTAAAATTGTCAAAACAAAAATTATAGAATAAAAATGAAATGTGTTTAACATGTGTTAAGAAGAAGAAGTAGAAGCTAAAAGCACTAGTTGTTCAAAGTGGAATGCATGTGAAATGTTGAATTAATTTCATCGTCATCGCATTTCCATTTCTCAACTGGAAATGAATCGTTTCGTTCGAATTCATTTCACATGCATCCGTTTTGCTGAGAATTTTCACGCAAGCACATTCCCCACATCGAATTTAAAATAATGTGTTTCAAAGCACTACGACTATTCAAGCATTCTAAAGTGAGGTCAACGTGCACATTTTGTGTTCATTCGCTCTGGATATATACAGTTGTGAACATCGATTCTAACAATTTGGCTAAATAATTTTGTTTTGGACCTAAAAATTGATATTGCAGCATCTATATGTACAATTGTTTGCTTCGTTCAAAATATGGTTATAAAGAGGTTTTTTTTTTGCTGAACGGCATATGGATTTGGTTTTTACTAAGAAAAAGGGACCAATACAACATCAAATACGATTTTCGTTCGAATGAGTGAGAAGTAATTTAGTCGAAAATTTGCCGCCATTTTGAATTCATTTACGGAATATTGGTCTCTTTTCGCAATTTCGAAAGAAAATGATAAACGAAATGAAAAACAATTTTGAGCTATTCCGACGCAAAGAAAATTGCGATTGCTATCAAGTAAGCAGAATGAAGAGGGTATAGAAAATCGTTAATGAATAAATTATAGGACCTATATTGAGATTCAGAAGGTGGAAAGGACTCATTACTCTGACGGCCGACTTACCAAACTTGATGCTTATTTTTTGCGCAGGTATGAAATTACACCTATTTTCCTATGACTAGACTCTCATCAGAAGGGTTGAAGGAGTATAATATATAAAATGATAAAATTGGATTTTCAGACGTCGTGCGATTTTCAAACAGAGTCACAATATAAATCGTGCTTGAAATGGTGTATGGCTCTATGCCATAAACATTTTAGAAGAGAGAAAGAGGATGGTTAAGGACTGAAACAGGATCGTCTGGCAAAACTGGTCGCTAAAATGGAGACGTTAGAAAAAAAATCTAATTTTGCACAGTTATTAATTAAACTTGCATAAATGTTGGCCATGATTTTCGGTTGAAGAGCCGAATGCCTCGGCTGAATGAATCGGATTTAAAAAAAATCTTCTCAAAAATGCAAAATAAGTGTTTACAGTGTTTTCGTAATTAATAGTTATAAGTGGTATGTTTTGATTGTTGTTGTAGTTGCCGTTTTGTTACTTTGTTTTCATTTATACGTTTTTTTTTTGTTTTTTAAACACAAAACAAGTGGTGAATGCAGTTATACAACTATCCGCAGATTAGCTGTTCTACCTTTGGTTTTTTTTTTCATTTGGTTCATTGATACCACAAAATGGCCATAAGCACAAACTAAATTATACACACAAACGCGCACAACGAACCAAAACCAACAAAAATTTGAGTATGAAAACCCAAACGGTAATTCAACTGAGAACAAATGAAAAATACACTTACACACAAAACCAAAAAATCAATCGAAATGAAATAAACAATATGGGAAAATACGGAAAACATCGTCAAACTAATTCTGAGCGTTCATCTTAAACGGGACTTCAATGCATTTTCCCATTTGCAGCATCCAGAGGCACGCTATTGAGCTTTTGAGCGCAAGTCAAATAACACTTTTTTCTTCGAAAAGCAATTGCGGTCTCATCATTCAGGATGCTGTCGAATGGGTATACAGAATAAAGTTCAATTTGAAAATTGGCTCAAAATTAATGATACTACTAGGTTTACTTTCCATTGATTTTTTTTTTTAAATTTAAAATCACACACACACAGACATTGATAATCTAATTTGGTCAAAAGTTCAAATCAAGACAAACGAAAAATGAAAACTAAGGAAATAAACCCAAAATTAAAAGATTAAAAGTTACAAACGATTTAAAAAGATAGAAATTAAAAAAAACAACAACAACGAAAACGGTATTTGGGTGCCACAACATTTGCAGGTTTTTTTTCGTATTGAAAATCTCTTGAAAATTTATTCAAGTTGTAAACAAAAACTGGAATACGTATGGTAAATAATACACGAAATCGCCTAGCATTAGTTTTTTTTTATTCAAAGTTCCCTTTCTTTTACTGTATTTTTTATTTCTTTTTTTTGGTTATTTGTGTGTTTAGTACATATTCTTTTGGATTAAAAACAAAAATTGGAAAATATATGTTTGGTTAGCTTTATTGGTTTTGTACAAATAATAGCACCATCTTATGCAAAAATGGCTTTACCTTAACGCGTTGCAGATCGATGGGATTCATAATAGTTCCTTGGAAGAATTCCACCGTTGTAAAATGACGTTTAAATAGCCCTTCTAATTCCAAGTCAGGTGGTTTTCTGATTTATTTTTTGAATTTGTTTGTATCGAATGCATTTTTTGTGTGTTTGGATTTTTGTTTATGTTTCGGAACATTTGTCGTTTTATTTGGTTTGATTCGATCGATTTGCAATTTTTCGCAAGAGAAAACAACGGTTTCGGTATCGAGTGAATTGGTTGGTTGAAAATATCGAAGGATGGAGAGGAATTCATATTTGCATTTTTTTTTTTTTTTTCATTGTTTCGAATTGAGTCGATGCAGAGCAGAGCAGTTGAGTGTGTGTATAAATATTTGTGTGTTTTTTTTCCAAAAAAAGAAGATGAAAAAAAAGAAGAAAACAAGTGCGAAAAATTGAATAAAATATTAAATAATGTGAATTCGGTTAGTTGTTATTGTTGTAATGCTGTAAATCGATTACGACAGTTAAGTTAGATTTGATAAATTAAATGTTGGGGAGATTTTAAGTGAAAATGGAGGATTTGTTTGGGAGCTTATTTGCTAAAAATTTTGTTACTGCAAAATTTAATTTCAATTTTCCTTTTTTTCTTTCTTTATTCAATTTTCAAAACAGAATTAAAGAATCAAATCGCTGCAAATAAATCCATTCCAAGAAGTGTGCGGTTTTGATGATTCAGACAGCTGGTGTTAGTTTAGATAGAAAAATGGTGTCAGTAATTGTTTGTTGTTTTTGGAGGGAAGAGGATTGGAGATTGCAATTTTAATGAACCAAAATGAAAATGCATCCATAAACCCTTCAAAAAATCAAAGATGGTGAAAAAGAAATTGGTGCGCTGAAGTCAAATGACGAATTGAAATCGGAAATTATTGTTTTTGTCGCCAATTTTGCGGTATAATATAACAAAATGCTGCAATCTAAGCAATAAAAGAAAATCCTTGCATCATCTTCTATCATGCATTCCAACGAATATTTTGATTATAAAATGAAAAAAAAATCCTTAAAATTCCTTTAACTTTTGACTGAAATCAGTTTGGACAGATTCAATTGAAATTTACAAGATGAAACAACCAAAAAACAAAATATGTTCTTTCGTTCAGAAAAAAAAAAATATATATATCCATTATATACACGTATGAGTGGTTGTAAACACAAGGCGACGTTGCCCACATTCCGCAACTGAAGATCGTCAAGAGAGATATAAATTATTCAATATTATTAACTAAAAAAGCAGTATAAATCAAATGATCGCCATATTTTTGTTTTCTATTAATTATAATATTGCCAAAGTATAAAAAAAAACTAAATGATATCTGTCTTAAATACGACACTACGATGTATCATTTAAATGGAAAAAAAGAGAAACATTTGAGTTTCGTTTCGGCTAATAAATCGAAATTTCGAATATGAGTAAATGGATATAAATAACAACGAAAGAAATCAAATGATATACAAATATGTATATATAGATAATTGTTCTACCCAAAACTAAACGGATCAAATGTCAACGGAACTATATTGTGGAAATTCTGAAATAATTGCTTTTGTTTTTTTTGTTTACATTGTTATTCGCATATTTGTTGCATATAAATAGCATAATTGGAATTAGGACAGTTCCGACGGTAACGACTTCGATTAACAATGGCTATTATTGAAATTCCTTGCGGTGAGACTCGATGCGTCGCACTGACGCAAATTGCGCGCACATCACATTGCTGTGCAAGCGATCGTTGCATGTCTGAGCATTGTAGCAAAGCCGGCCGAAAAGAAGAGAAAAAAAACACAAATAACGCGTACATTTTCAGTATTTCCCTAATATATCGTTGCGATTCATAACATACGAGTAGAGATCGAGACATGTGGAAAACTAAATCAGAACAATGAAATAAACAGCGAGAGAGATAGAGAGAAAGAAACAGACAGACAGCGTTCGTGAGCAATCAATTCGTCGAGACAAACAGAATTTGTGCTCAATGCGATGAATATAAATATTGACATACAGAGCCACTTATTGTGATTTTGCTATTCGTTTGGTTTTTTTCTGTTTGATTTGTCAAACGATTAAAATGAAAAATGAATGGATCGATTTATTTTTTTTTTGTCAAGAAAAAGAACAAACAAAAACTGAAACGAAAACCGAAAGAAAAAGAAAACGGTGAAAAATGCAATGAGAAAACACAATAAGTCATCTAAGTAGTTGAAATGGAGTTTGAATTCCAACGCAGTAAATAAAAGAGTATGAGTGAATGAAAAGAAAAAAATAGTTGAAATTATTGTGATTTAAGTAATAAAATTGAAATAGAAAATTTGGTTTGGTCTTGTCTTGTCTAGTGTTTTTCTTTTGTTGTTCTTGTTGTTCGATTGGTTTTTTTTTCTGTTTTCTATTTGTTTGCTTCGTTCAAATCAATAACTGAAGATTTTATGTTGTGTGTTGAGCGAATATGTGTTTTTTTTTGGTTTCGTTTTTGTTTTTGATTGAATCAATTTTTTGATTTGCTTGAGAGATACGATTGGTTTTTGTGTTGCTTTTGGATTTAAATACCTTGACTCGTTCCAAATCGACTGCATTCATCATTGTTCCCTGAAAAAACTCCACCGTCGTGTAATGACGCTTCAATAGTCCTTCTAGTTCCAGATCAGGCTCCTTGCTACAATTGCGAGTCGCAGTTTCATTTTACGGTGTCAGTTTTTATAGAATTGTTTGTTTTTTTTTTTGGTTTTTTTAATTCGAATTCGATGATATTTGGATTTTTAGTTTCGATGATAATGTTTTTGCGATCGAAAAAAAAAGAATACACAGCAGCGTCGAATCGTTTGGTAACACAAGAATTGCATTTTGTGTTGATTTATGTGAAGGGATTCATTTGTTTTGATTCATTTTGTTGAAAAATCATATATTTTGAGATATCAACACTTGAGACATATTGAACAATATCTACTAGCCTATTGCAGGATGTTTTTATTTTTCGGGGAGGAGGGGACAGTGGACAATGGGATTGTGTGCTAATGGTTAATCACCGTATTGTCGTTAAAAATGAGCTTTTATTTCTATCTTTTCATTTTATTTCGTGCATCTCCAAAACTTGCTCCGAGCATATGACAGACAAAAAAGCCCAATCCCAACGGACAAATGACGGTGTGTCTATTCTTTATCATGTTTTTTTTGTCGGAAAAAGGCATTTCATAGAGAATCTTACCGATGTAAAAATACAACTTCAACGTCAACATCTTCACGATCCTCGTGCAAAAAATCCTTTAGAAAATGTGACACCGACTCGTAGGTTATGTGACCGCATACGACAATATGTCTAAACGGTTGGTTATTCCGATATTGCATGTGCGCAATGGTTGAATTGAGTGGGTGTGTTATTCATTTCCAAGTGTGGAACACACATTGGAAAACATAAAAACGGCAACGCAGAGATGATGGAGGGAAGAAGAAAAATGTTTATTAGAATTTCGAAATGGAAATATTTCAAAAGGTTCACTTAAAATAATATGCTCAAAAATGCATGAAATTCTCCCGAAAAATGAAGCATAACACAAACTAGCTCGTTGGCATTGTTCATTCGCACATAGACGATGCCATCTCGTGTACGAGCATTTTAATGAAATTAATATCCGTTACTTCGGAATGCTCTAGCTATGGAGAATTTCATGCATTTCATTGTTCGCTGCTTTTCGTTTTTTTTTTTTTTTGATTTTATATTGAAATTTATATGCGGCATGACAAAATCAAACATTATAGATTTGTTTATCTGGTTAATTGAATAATAGCGACTACTTGAGTTTCTTTGATATTTGAATTGTTTGGTGTATGTGTGTAGTGTTTTTTTTTTAAATTTTCGTGTGAATGTGTGGATGTGTTTGTAAATTGATGTTGTTCGGTTATTAAAAATAAAATTGATTAAAAAAAAAGAAGTCGAAACGGAAAAAAATGGTGTTGAAAAAAAAGTCGGTTTTGTTTAAATCGTTAGTTTTGACAAATTGTTAAATTGATTTTCGATAGTGGATAAGGTGGAGTGTTTTAGTGTTTGAGAGTGGTGTGTTAATTTGGCTTTTTCATTTTTGGAGAAAAAATGGAAAATGATCATTTAAATGTTTTTTTGTTTTGGTTAATTATCGTTTTTTCAGTTCTTTTTTTTTAATGAAACTAATTGAAAAACAGAAAGAAAAAACTTTCAAAAATGCATACAATATCATTCGCTGTAATTGAGAAAAAAAACACTAGTTTTTGTTGTTCAAGTTTATTATAATACATCTATTTGTTGAAATATGATTTAATAAGTGAATGTGACAGGCATACACAAAACTTCTAATGCAATACTGAATAAATTGTGATTTACGGTATATGAGTTATATCAGTCTAACAAGCCTAAATAGAATAACTACAATATCAAATCGAACAAGAACGAGTTGGATAAACGAAAACTAAAGCTAGAGATTATTACAAAAAAAAAAATGTGTACGAAAATTGCCGACATTTCTTTTGTGGGCAAGACCGTTTTCCAATTGAAATGTTTTAGTGGAATCTGGTTGTTTTTTTTTTCAATTTTCGTCATGTGTTCGAGAAATGCGAGGCAATTCCTTGTTCACTTTTTTTCTTTTTGATTTTGGGTGTTCTAGAAATGTTCTGACTATTGAAATAAGAGAAAAGTCAAAGCGTGCGTTCCTAGGTGCTGCTGCTGCGGCGGCTACTGTTAATTCAATTCTTGTTACTGTAGCCTTTTGATTGCATTTTATGAAGCGTTTCAAGCCTTTTTTTGACAAGAAAAATATTCACAATTTCTCATCACTGCTTTTGTGTTTTGTCAAAACTCCTACCAAAATAAAAAAATTTCATCGTATTTTTTTTGCATTCATTTGGCTTGGATTCTGTGTTGAAATCCATTTTAAATGTTTATTCCAATTGAAAAAATTCAGATCGAATGTATGTGAATAAAATTTCTTTCATGTTCGTGTTTATTGCTAAAATAAGGACATTTTGTGGAATTCGTTGTTAAAACAAATGCTTGAAAAGTAAAGGTTTTTTTATGAGGTTTTTGTTGTTGTTGTTGTTTTTTTTAAAGAAACGAAACAGGAACAGAATCATAAATGTATTTTTAAAATGGACGAGTTAAATAGAATAATATTGGAGAGACAACTCACTATAAAATTGTGGAATTCATCAATACTCTTTTATTTTTTTATTTTTTCTTTTATTATCATCATTTCAATTTAATTTCGTTTTTATTTTCACATCATTCACACAATTTTTTTTCAATACTTTCTCTCTCTTTCTCACTTTTGGATAATATCACCTGTAAAATTCCAACCATATGAAATATTCACGTCAGACTTCTATCTCGGAATGTTCGAAATTGTTCGTTGTGTGTGTGTGTTGTGTGTACGTGTTTTGATTTTAGTTGAAATTTAATTTGAAGAAAAAAAAAGTTTTTTTCCTTCATTAGTATGAAGTGATTTGATGAAATGGTTTAGTAGGTGTGGAATTGTATTTAAAATTAAGTAGTTGTCATTCGTTTGATCCGAAATTAGATTCCGTTAATAATCGCTGGGAATGTATTTTTAAAAAATGGGGGCCGATGATGATCATGTGAATAAGCTGAGTATGATGTTAAAATTGGATAAATAGATACTTTGTACAAATTAACGTTTGTTAACTGAAACGAAAAATAAAACCACCGAACTGAACCACGAAAATGAATCGATCCCATTGGATTGAAATGGAGGTAAATGGTGGAGATTTGCGGTGAAAATGCAACGAATGGTTGTCTTGTCGCTTCAAATTGGTCCAAATTAAAAACGTTTAAACATTTGGTGTTCAGTTATTTAAGCAAATGATGAGAAAAAGCCCAGCGAATATCGTTCGTCTGTTTACATTTGGCTTAAATTGTTTTTTGATGGATTTTGGCTTTGGTTAGCACCAAATTTAGTTTTTATAATTGAAAACAATTTTTTATTTTGGTTTTTGCACTAAAATATTTGCACTAAATGGTGGGATTGTGGTGATAGCAGTCAACTACGATTAAATGCCTTGCCACGCATTAGCTATTCAAAATGAATATTAGATATATAAACTATAGTTCCTTACTCTCATCTAACGGTAACGATTTATGGTATGATTTCTCAACTCTCTAGATATACATATATATAGTATGTACTTGGACTGTATGTCGTTTGTGTGGTAGTTAGTAAAATAAAAACAATCTACATGACTTGTTGCATATATAATATGTATATATATACACACAGAACGAACTAAATACGAAACAATTTGTTTGGTGGGAAATTCTTGGGATGCATCGTATGACGGCTGCCTGCACCTCAAACATTCCAACATATTTATCAATTTCTTACTAATTTCTCCGAATATAGATTTAAAACACACTTCAAATAGACAAATACACTACTTGAACTTCTGTAAATTGAAAATTTGCTGTGTCCCTACAATTTTAGATTTCGCTTAAGATCATTTACATTCGTTTTGTCAACAAGAATTCATTCAAAAATATAGTCATTTCTGTGTCCACAAGTCCCGCACTCGAAACTGTTTCATTTTTATTTCAATACGTATTTTGTTTTTTTGTTCATTTCAATAAATATCGAAGCGTCTGTAATAATCTATGTATCAAGACTCGTTCTTGATACATGTTTCCGTACATATGATTTCACCCAAAAGTCCTTCATATCATTGCTTCAAATGTATTATCTCTGCGCATTGATATCTCCGTTGCCATTTTCCCGACACAATTTCATCTACTAATTAATTGGTATACATAGACAGATGTAATTTAGTTGTCAGTGCAGTAAAAAATATATATATATATATAAAACTCATTGAAAAATGAAGAGACAAAATAAATAAATACGAGAGATAGAGACAGAGATAGATATAAAAACCAAAATAACTTTGAGCGTTAATAAATATAGAAGGAGATGTTACAATATACAATGCAAATCAAATGGAATTAACTCATACTGAAAGAATAGTTGAAGTTTGGTTACATTTCAAAGAAATTGCAAAGTTTGTTTTTTTCTTTCTTCAAATTCCTGCAATTCACAAACATTCTTAATAGAATTGAGAAGTAATTTAAAATTGACATGTTGTTAGACGCGACGAAAAGAGCTCAAGTTTCGAAGCAATCAACCGTCTGAAGTGGTGACAACTTATTCAGTCTGAAAAATGTAAGAAATTCGGTGGAACTATTTTCTGTTCTCACGCTTTGTTTGGCACAATGAGAAACCATTCAAGTTCTTTTTCCATTTTTTTTTTCAACGATAAACTACGCCGAAGAAACGAGAAAGACGAAAGAAAAAAAACAAATAGTTGCCAATCCCTCGTTAGACGTTAAGGTGACTTCGAAATTATACGGCAATTTAATGAACGGCTGCCATTCCATTTTCTCATTTCGATTCGATAGGTTTTACGTTGTCTGCGTGTGCGTAAGCAGAGCGCTCGTCGCTAAAAATAAAACTTAATTAGGAAAATGAACGTTTTGGTGCCACACCGAGCGAAAATAAATGGAGAGAACGAGCGAGAGAATGAGAAAGAGAGAGAGGAGATGACTTCGACGAATTCCCACGTTCATGCTGTCGACGAAGCGCAAAGCCGATAATAGCAAAATCAATAAACGGATAAGTGGATGATAAATAGATGAAATATAATCGTACATGGGTAGAAATTAGTATTTCTTTATCTGTTGCCCGTTTCATTAAGGCGCAGAATGTTTGCGAGAAACGAGCCTTTTTCCCGTGTTTACTGCCGGTTTTCGGGGCGTGCGTTTTCAATGTCTAATACGTGTTCCTTATTAATACTGTCGAAACGGAAACATCTCTCTGCTCTTTTGTTGTATCATCGCCCACAATCGTTCTTCCATACCCGGCCGTTACAACGCAACGCAAGCGTGCGGGTGCTCAAACGTTCCAAAATTACAGCAAACTAGAAGTTTAATCAAATTTCAGTATTTATAATTAATTTGAAGAGCTGAATCCGAAGGAAAATTTAGCAAATGTCGACGATGATGACATTTTACAACATTTGACAGACGTGACAAGCTCAATATGACAACAACATCCGAATGTTGCTTCGGAAACCTGCTCCATACAATCGTCCACTTCATTGACTGACTCAACTGAATTTCAGTGGCTTGAAATGAATTCAAACGTCGTGCGTTATGCGTTTCAGAAAAAACAAAACAAATTTAACTCCATGTTTGTGTACCAAATTCAGAAATAATTTACTAAAATAACCAATTGATTGTGATGAAAACATCATATTTAAATGTTATTCAACAAGTTTGAGCTTCATATCCTGTTGTTACGCTTCTTCAAATCGGTGATAAGCTAAGTATTTCATTGTGAACGTAAAAAATACGTTTGTAGACATCGGTGTGTTTTTTCCCCCGATCGGTAGTTGAACACATACTCCTTCGGGTGCGAGAAACGCGACCGAAACCCAAATGTAGATACCATGTTTACTCACACAATGTAGCGACACACATCGTTTCGATTTATGAAAATCATTCAGCCATTCCAAATTGAATGTGTGCATCTATTTTAATCCAAAAAAAAAACTGATGCCACCCAATCCAATTCGGAATAGTTCGCAACTGCGAAATGTGTTCAAATTGATTTTTCGCCATCGTCATTTTATCAAAATTGCAAACATTTGCATGCACATTTTTGAAATCGGTCGCAAACTCTCGGCAGTTGCTTGTTCGCGCTGTATGCACCAGCGCCTATGGCAATAGTTTGTGAAATGTTCGTTGACTCAAACTATTGGCTAAAATTGGTAGTGTTACAACAATCCAATATAAGCAAGAAGAACCAAATCAAAGAGGACTCAATCGAAAATTTACTAAAGCGCGTAATTAGTAATTTCCCCAAACATCAAATCAGGTCAATCAGTGTATGTGTGTGTGAGAGAGATGGAGATAGGAACACACTGTTCGGTCGTTTCGTTGGATATTTGGTCGGTTTCATTGTATTTGTTCTCGTTCGTCGTTGCTTCTGTATGCGCGCGTGAGCCGATGACGACAGCACGATGATAGCGATGCGCATTTCACAAATGAATTTCTTTGTTTGATTAGGCGTATACAAAAATGATGCAAATTGTTTAGGTGGTACACATGAGAAGGATATATGCAAACATGAATAAATATGGCACAGGTTAAATAAGCACAATGAAGAGAGGGAGAGAGAGAGAGAGACAAAGAGAGACGTACAAATGATGACGATTAAACAATAAGAACATCGCTGTTATGCTACAAAAATTTTAAGTGCAAACGAAAGAGGTTAGTTTTTTTTAAACCCAAAATGTTAAGGTATATGTATATAATTGTTGGCACGAAAAAAAAATGTGTATGGGGGGGGGGCTACTTAGAATTAGTCAGATGCACGTGTCAATCAAGGGTTAAGGGGCTGGGAAATAAAATAAGGCCTACAAATGAGGGAGGATTTCAATGGGTGGTTTATGGTTAATGTTTTCGATATGTTTCCTTTTATTTTCATGTTAGCTTTCTTTCGGGCATTTGAATGGCGAATGACGACGCACACGATTCATCGTCGGATATATATATGTCTATCAAGTTGAAAATCGTTTCTCAATTATATTTCGAATATACTACACAAATAATCACTTTGCAGTAGCAGTTGGATAATGGACATACAAGTATAAATATATAGAGACAGAGATGGTTTTTATGCTTAAATGCTGTAGTCTCAGAGCAAAAAAAAGAGATTCATCGAGCAAAACAACCAAATACAGAGAAGAGATAGATAAAAATGTATTTAAATTGATGTCAGACGGAAATGTGTACATGTCTGACATTGTTTCCACATTACATGGGAAACAAGTAAGTAGAAATACGGTAGATGTATTCAAGTAATTGAGATGAAATTAAAAATGAAAATCAAAACGGAACAAAGAAAAGTAAATACAAAAAGCGTGCAATCACAATATCCGAAATAGTCTTTATTTTGTTCGAATGTCGGAGAAGTTTTAATTGATCTTAATTGAAAAAATGAAACGGAAAAATGGCAAAAAATTCCTTCCGGCTCACTGTACCGATATTAAATACAAATTACATTCATCAGCGTTCAATGAACACATCAACTCATTTCAAGCGGTTTCAATGTTTTCCACAAAAATGATTGGTTCCATTTGTGGTATTTTCGATCTAATTACAAGAAGTTCGATGCCAGCGCTACGAAATTAATTGAATTTAGAATGATGAACTTTGGGTTTTGGGTACGAGAATCAATTTGAATTTGAAATTAAGGGAGCGCTATTGTTTTCGCATTAAATGTGAATCTGGCATCGAACCCTTAGTATTTATTACTTTGAAATGATTTTACGCGTTGTGTAAATAAATCATCGAATTGAACTCTAACATTAATCAATACCGTGTGATTTTGAGCTTATCTGACTCTTAATGGGTTTTCACAAGCTAATTATGTTCGCTCTGTTTATTTTTTGTTTGTTTTGTTTCGGTTGATGTTTTTCAATTTTTCATGGTTTGCTTGTTTTTTTTTTTTACTGGCTGCCAAAAATCAATCTTAATTCATTTGCAATTAGGATCAACATTTAAATGTGTATAGACTTTCTTTTTTTATTAGAGGCTGCTAGATTATTGAGTATCGTGTTTTAAAGGTTTTACAGTATACACAGTATAGTTTTGAAATGAGAACTGTCAGACTAAACAAACACATTGACATCAAGATACACAATATACGTCAAATAAATTCATAGACAATTTTGTCGCCTTCTGAACGAGAGCCTGCGATTCATTACATGCCGTCCCCTCCTGAGAGAGAGAGAGAGAGAGAGAGAGAGAGAGAGAGAGAGAGAGAGAG